>NW_021703783.1:92620070-92987165 GCF_005190385.1 Monodon monoceros
ACACACACACACACACACACACACACACACACACACACACACACACAAAATCAAGAACCTCTGATTTAACTAAGCATTATTAGGACAGAAGTGAAAAGATGCCCATGGCCTTCAAGCCAGCAGACAAGAGCAGCAACTTGGAAGCAATTTTAATAGAGGGTTTAAAAATGATGGAGCTACTCTCACATACAACCCCTCCCCACTAACTTCCACCTTTCCCCACCAACTGTAGTTCCCGATCTAACACTGTTTTCAATTTTAATATTTACAAAGTTGAAATTTTGAAAGTACATCAAGCTATCATCATGAATTCCTCTGTCAATAAGAATCATTAGACTGTGACTTTCAGGAATTAGCACGGGGTTCAGAGCCAGAAGACCTGGAGTGGATCTACCTCTGTCTTTTAGTGGTGCTGTGACCTTGGGCAAGTCACATGACCCCTCTGAGCCTCAGTATTCTCATCGGCAAAATAGCAATTATATAATTTGCCGTGATGACTCCTAGCATCAAAGTGAAAGTGCTCTGCCATCTGCTAGAAGCTCTGGTTAATAAGCGTTTGGCACTGTTACTGTTTTAACTTTTTCTTCTGTGCCATCCTCCTTCTGAAGAGAACAGCGTGGGTGTGGAGTCAAATGCTGAGAGCTAACTGGGGTTGACTTCCATTTTTTGTCTTTCTGTTTTTATCCGTCATACCAAAATGCCTGCAAAAATAACCTGCAATTGTTGACCATTAACCAAAGAGTTGTGTCAACAGTCCAGGGACTGGCCATAACAACGAAAACCAGAACTAAGTTCACGTGAATCAAAGAGCGAGCTTGGGTGATGGGGTATGGGGCAAGCACGGGTCCAAACTGACAGGCAGAAGACGTGCTTCATCCGTATCCTGTTTTGGCACTTGGGCTGTCACCCCCACCCAAACCATCAGGGGAGCCAACTACCAGGAATGAATGTTAAAAATGGAGACTCAAGGATGCTAATCTTTTCCTTTGCAGAAGTGCAAGCTGCTCTAGAATCTTCAACCTTGACCCACTGATGGTGAAAGAGACTCAAGACTGGGACAAAAAAGTCATAGCACAATCCTGCATGGCATGAATATCAACAGGTACAGTGAATTCCAAAAGGCTAAAATATCAGGGATCAAATATTTTGAATTTGGCCTTCCAAGTTTCTCTTTGACATGTATGCCAGCCATGTTTGTATCTGCCTTTCACACCATAGCCCAGCCTAATACTCCAGATCAGTCAATTATCATTCCAATATACACTCCTTGCTGAAGCATACACATATACCCCTTTTTGAAGCCCTATAATCAATACACCTAAGTCATCTGTTTAGATACAAGCTCCAAATCACCTTTGCCCTTCTGCAAATAACATCCCACTAGGCTGAAGGATTTTAAATCACTGCCATCATCAGATATCTATCAGGGCTCCCCTTGAGTACATAATTCTTTAGGATTTTTATCGTTTAAGTAAAATTAGTGCATAGTTTCAACAAGTGACTTTATTAACTCCTTTACTTCACTTATTATCTTGCAAAGATGTTAGCCTTGGATATCTCAGACATGTTGAGAACTAATTATTAAATGAAAGTGAATACCTATTACACTTTTTAGATATTAAATTGTATCAAGAATCTGTATCAAGAAGATTACTTTTGATGGTCTGTTCAAGAGAGCTCCCTGTTGGATTCTTCTTTGGATTCAGCAATGAATACGCTCAGAACATACAACTCATTCGTGGGTCTATCTTAGGATTAGTTAGCAACTGGACAAGGAAGAGGTTCTATGCTAGTCACTGACCACTGACATAGGAATACACACTTCTGATGACCTACATCAGCAGGAAGAGAGACAAGGATGCTGACATATATCAGAAAGGCAACATAAAATACCAAGGAGTGACGTGCCCAGCTGGTCTTCTCCTGAGATGAAAGAGAAGATTCCTGAGGCCATATGCCTAACCAATTTTCTCTCAGCTTCAAATCTAGGGATCAGGTTAGCTCTAATCCTGGAACACATGTTTTACCACGGTGTTTTTTTTTTTTTAAGATTTTTATTTATTTATTTTGGTTGCGCCAGATCTTAGTTATGGCACACGGGATCTTTTAGTTGCGGCATGCAGACTTCTTAGTTGCAGCATGCGAACTCTTGGTTGCAGCATGCATGCAGGATCTAGTTCCTCAACCAGGGATTGAACCCGGGCCTCCTGCACTGGGAGCATGGAGTCTTACCCACTGGACCACCAGGGAAGTCCCTACCATGGTGTTTATCAAATGCCATTTAAACTTGGGATTCAACTACAGTTAAATGGTAACATTCCTGTGCTGAGGATACACCATCTCAGATAGGCGGAGTTCTCTTTCTCTGCTTCTTTAAAAAAAAAAAAGTTATTCTGTACATCTGAAACTAATATAATGTATGTCAATTACATCTCAATTAAAAAGAAAAGGGAAAAAAACTACCTCTTTCATCCAGAGATATCTATGTATCTGAAAAAGCCAAGTGGACCACACTATGAGACTGAGCATCTGAGAGAAGCACGAGCCTGAGGGCCCCGGGTGGACTGGAGAGGTGGGAAAACTGCAGGCTTTGGGGAGGCCTTTTCTTTTTTTCTCTTTTATAAATTTATTTATTTGCTTTATTTGTGGCTATGTTGGGTCTTCGCTGCTGCACGTGGGCTTTCTCTAGTTGTGGCGAGCAGGCGCTACTCTTCATTGCAGTGTGCAGGCTTCTCATTGTGGTGGCTTCTTTTGTTGCGGAGCACGGGCTCTAGGCGCGGGCTTCAGTAGTTGTGGCTCGTGGGCTCTAGAGCACAGGCTCAGCAGTTGTGGTGCACAGGCTTAGTTGCTCCGCGGCATGTGGGATCTTCCCAAACCAGGGCTCGAACCCGTGTCCCCTGCATTGGCAGGCGGATTCTTACCCACTGCGCCACCAGGGAAGTCCCGAGGGAGGCCTCTTCTGAGCTGCTGCCAGAAAGGGGAGCTGGTCAGATCCTGTCCAAACTTCTTTGGCTCACAGGAACAGCTGTTCAGAGACTGCCACACAGAGCTTCTAGCAACTCCCAAGTGGACTGGAGCACATGGGAAACGGCCAAGGCCCAGGTGAGGATCTGCTCTCACCCTAGCCCCACCCAAACTCATAATCTACACAGAATCCTTTGAGACAGAATGTCTCAGACCGTGGATGGACCTAGAGACACTCATACAGAGTGAAGTAAGTCAGAAAGAGAAAAGCAAATATCGTATATTAACGCATCTATGTGGAATCTAGAAAAATGGTACAGATGAACTGGTTTGCAAGGCAGAAATAGAGACACAAACGTACAGAACAAATGTATGGACACCAAGGGGGGAAAGCGGGGCCGGGGGGGGGGGGATGGGGGGATGAATTGGGAGATTGAGATTCACATATATACACTAATATGTATAAAATAGAGAACTAGTAAGAACCTGCTGTATAAAAAAATAAATTAAAATTTAAAAAAAGAACGTCTCAGACATTGTAACACTTCACTTAAAAGCAAAACAAATGACATTTCCTTGAAGCCTACAATTTTGTCATCTTCAATCTTTGTAAGATTTACAAAAAGGGGGATGGGTGGCAATTCAGCCTCAAACTAGACCCTCTTCTGCTCTGGAATCACCAGTGTCCCTGCCGGTGAACATTTCTGTCTCTTGGCAAGCTGCCCCAAAATAAAAAAAAAAAAAATTATTCCCAACCCAGCCACTCACTTGTTTTGTTTTAAGAGAGGTTAAAAACAAAAATACATTACCATGGAGAGGGCAAGCTAATGAAGTAGTAGTCCTGTTAATATACAACCAAAAGGGGAACAATTTTAACAGAGTACCATGTTGACTAGTGGTTCTTTGAGTCAGTAATTTTCAGCAACTGTTTTTTAATCCAAGGGTAGGGAGGAAAGTGAAATTAAGAAGGATTTTATTTACTGAAAGATAGTTCCTGATCTTTAAAAAAAAAAAAAAAAAAAAGGTTATGAAGAACCTAGGGGCAGGACAGGAATAATGACGCAGATTAGAGAATGGACTTGAGGGGACATGGGGAGGGGGAAGGGTAAGCTGGGACAAAGTGAGAGAGTGGCATGGACTAATATATACTACCAAACGTAAAACTGATAGCTAGTGGGAAGCAGCCGCGTAGCACAGGGAGATCGGCTCCGTGCTTTGTGACCACCTAGAGGGGTGGGATAGGGAGGGTGGGAGGGAGACGCAAGAGGGAGGAGATATGGGAATATATGTATAGCTGATTCACTTTGTTATAAAGCAGAAACTAACACACCACTGTAAAGCAATTATACTCCAATAAAGATGCTTAAAAAAAAAAAAAAAAAAAGCTAGTTCCTGTTCCCAAACACTGGTTTTCACAGAACTTAATGAGATATATATATATATAAAAAGCTGCTTTCAGATTCACAAGATGGTAGATCCAAGCTAATGTTCTCACTCTTAACTGCAAATAATACTACCTGTATTTCAGAAGCATGAACAATACATCATCTCATTTATCTCCAAATTAACTGTGGGGTAGATAAGAACTTTATTTTTTTAAAATTTATTTTATTGAAGCATAGTTGGTTTACAATGTTGTGTTATTTTCTGGGGTACAGCAAAGTGATTCAGTTATACATACATAGAATAGTTTGCACCTGCTAACTCCCAATCCATCCCTCCCCCACCTCCCTTCCCCTTGCAACCACGGTCTGTTCTCTCTGTGAGTCTTCTTCTGTTTCACGGATAAGTTCATTTGTGTCATATTTTAGATTCCACATATAAGCAATATCATATGGTATTTGCCTTTCTCTTTCTGACTTACTTCACTTAGTATGATAATCTCTAGGCCCATCCATGTTGCTGCAAATGGCATTATTTCATTCTTTTTTTATGGCTGAGTAGTATTCCATTGTCTGTATGTATATGTGTGTATATGTGTGTGTACACACACACACACCCCACACATCCATTTAGGTTGTTTCCATGTTAGATAAGAATTTTATAAAAGTAGAATTTGAGTTCAGAAAAGTTAAGTGAGTTGCCTAAAATCACCTTGTTTCTAAGTGGCAGAATAAAGCCTAAAACCCTATTGTCTAATATAACAGCCACCACCCACATATGACTACTTACATTTAAATTAATTAAAATTAAATTAAAAATTCAGCTCTTCACTCACGCCAGCCACATTTAAGCACTCAATAGCACATGTGGCTAGTGGCTAGTGTTATAGAATATTTCTAACATCACTGAAAGTGCTATTGGACAGGGCTGGTATAAAGGCTTGTTCTTTTGAATTCATGGTAGCTTGGGGGAAAAGATGCCACGGCACCTCAGTATTTAATAAAGACGGACTGAGAGTGACAAAGTTAAATCATAGCCCCTTTCTCATTACAAGAAATTCTGAGGTCTGAGGAGGTTGGTTTACCTTCTCAGGGGTTAAGAACAACAAAAGTCACTTTTAAAAGAGCTTCACCAAAATAGATTTTTATCCACATGTACTCAGGAAAGAGAATCTTGAAACTCAGTTTGTACACTTGATCAAGAATAATATAAGAAATAATTCCCAAGTTACAAATAGCAAAAATATTATTATTAAGAATTTTAGCTACAGAGGAAAAAAGATCGCAATAATTAATCCTGACACTTCCAGCCATTAAATAACCTTCTGTCAGAGTTTAGAAGAAATTTCTTGTTGGTGCAGAGACTGCTACAGTCAGATGAGCAGGAGGTTTTGGGCTAACGTGGGGGCCAGTAAAATGACAGCTTAGATTAGCTACCAGTGCTGCAACTGGGCCGCACTGTCTCTGTGTAGCACTTGGCTAATGCCAACGGCTGAAGCATGACAAAGGGATCAAACCGTAGAATTGAAGGGCTGGGGAATCAAGATGTGGTGAAGTTTATTAAAAATAGAGCTGCGGGAGCTCCATTACACGAGGCCATTTTTTTCCAGTTTCAGGGTGAGAACACAGGGCCTACTAGAAGATATATAAATCAGTCAAAACTAGCTGGCCAACTGGCTCACTTTCTCACCCAGCAACATGTCTGAGGGCCTCTCAGGGGCCAGGCAGTTTGACAGGCCCCTGGATTGACAGTGGCTGCCCTCTCTGAGTTGTGCTGTCCTCACACCCTTCGGATTTTCCCAACCACTGAGAAGTAAGTGTCACCAATGGCAGAGGCTGAGTGCACAGAAACACCATTTAAAATGAAAAAAACAAGCTCACCCAAGAAACGGAGGAAGATCCTTAATCTACTGGACAAACATAATGATTTCCTCATGTTTGCCAAGGTACCAAGGTTTTCCTACTACATGCACATGGGGCAATAATGGCCTGGTAAGGGGTAACTGGAGCATTAGAAATACGCTACTCTCTGCTTTTTTTCAAGGATTCACAATGGAATAACAAAAGGTGGAGAGGGAACAGACAAATGAGATTCTTCTCTCATACCTAGAAAGATTATAGGAGACTTTTTTCTCATTTGTTTGGGTCAGGAGAATTTCCAGCTTTTCCTTTAAAAGGTTATTCCTCTGCAGCAGCTCTCATTGCCAGAATGTTTTTCTTAATTTTCACCTTAACCTTATGGCTTGTACACTTTAAATGTCAAAGAGAAAGGCTGTGGGGAAAGCTCTGTTTGAGAACAAAGTGTACCACACATGACCCACCTCTTCTATGAATCTTCATCCTAGATACAGCAGCATTCCTTAATCTTTGTACTTAAACACCAGCTTCCTATCTGTGCCATCTCTCCTCTCCCTCAAGATATGCAGAGCTTCAGACATCATTAAAGAAAGCTAAGGGCCTGGAATATGTAATCCTTTGCTATCTGGCACTCTGCATTTGGTAGGGTTTAAGTAGTGTTAAATTCGAGACAAATGTTTACATGATGAGAAAGAAGGATTCTGGGAAATGATTCTATTTAAAAACACATCAGAAACCAACTTTTATATCCCATAGTTTAGATGCCATGAACAGAGCATATCAAGTAGCAGAAAGAGGTGTATGCGAATTGAGGGATTCTTTAATCCCCTGAATTCTATGGGAAGGCCGTAGCCCAACTTTGAACAATATGCAAAAACATGAATGACCCTGACAGCAAGGCAGCTACTGAAAACATCATGTCCTACAGATATGATGTCAGAACTGGAAGCCAGCCACACATGGGAGCTGCATGTGAGGGTTCTCTGAAACGAGGTGGGTGGGTTCTTCCTAGAGCTACAGAAAGACTGGGATGAGAAGAATTTGATAAAAGATATTATCAGAAATGATGAGGCAGAATATAGCCATGACTACACTGCTCCTTTCCTCTGGGGTTTGAAGGTCCTAATTACTTCCTAAGTTGTACAACAAACTTAAACATAAAGGCACTTTTCAGAAACTCCTCAGGCCAGCAAGATGGAAATGGAAATGGGCACTTCAAACCAGAGGTTATCTTTTCAGGTCTCCAAATCTCCAATAATCAACAAATGGCTGATCAATTATGATTTGCCCCCAGCACTACTCATATTGTTTTTGAAAGACATGAGTGAAGGGTGAGATGTGGAATTGCTGGGGATGTCAGGGAGGCAGAGAATGTTGGAGACTATAATGGGAGTTAGGGTAGTGGTGAGGGGCTGTGGTGAGGAAGTGGTGTTACTCAGAGGGTGAGGGGCTGGGGAAAAAAAGAGCCTCATCTTTGGGAATTCAGGGCCCTATCTGCACGTGAGCAGGCATGCTGATGAGCAGGGAACTTCACACCTGAAACTCTTCCCAGGCCTCAACACTCTCTCTCATAATCTAAGAGTTTGCTTCTTACTTTCTTCACTAGAAAAGCTGGAAACCAAACTGTGCCCATAGTTGAAGGTGGCTTGTTGTATGAGGGAAGATGCAATATTCTCATAGAAGCAGGGCATTTCTATTCCTATAAGAAGGGCAATTATTCTCACTTCACAGATACAGAGAACCACCCAAAGCACACAATTAGATATTCAGAATATTTTAGAACCTGGGCTCCTGACAGAACAGGAGTGTTGTTTCAAATTCCATGCCCAGAATTCCAACAAGTTTGCAATAGAGTGGTATCTGTGTCTGTCTTTCATCCTCTCCCTCTCTCTCTTTCACACACACACACACACACACGCGCGCGCGCGCACACACACACACGGATGCGCGCACACACACGCACTCCACTTTACAACTGGCTGTCTTCATTCATTCGTTCATTCAATGCCAGGTACTGGGGACGGAAATATAAATAAGATACTTTCTCAAGGAGCTCACAGTCTAATTGGAGAGACAAACATATAAGCAGATAACTGTAATACTCAAGCATCATTTGTCTTAACAACACAGAATACTGTAAGAAATGCTAAGCAAGGAGACTGTATACAATAAATCTTATTAAACAGTTATCTCCAGTAGCCCCTAGTATCAAATGAAAGGCAGCAAGAAGAATGCAAGGCACTCATCCTCCGCGTGGCTTTTGGATCCTGAACATACTACAGATCCTGAGAAGTAGCACTATGCTCTCAGAACCAGTACTGTAATTAGAGTCAGCACCCCACAGGTCAACGCTGAATTGCTCTTTATCTTGTGTATGGGCAAATCTTACTACCCAGATAAACTGTTAAATGTCTTGAGGGCAAGTCCTGTGCCTTACATTTCTTTAATCTCTAGAGCACCTAGGACTACCCCAGGCAAAACGTAGACACTAAACGCATGATGTCTTGGTGAAAGGCACGTGATGCTGGGTAACTTGTTCCTCTACAAGGTTTGTATATAGACTGGCGGATCTGGAGCGTTTTGTAAAGCACAACACCGCCCTACCTGATCACATTAACTGATCCACACTTTAAAGATGGGGAGTCCTTCACTGGAAGGCCAGAGAAGATGATGACATGTGGGTAAATTGTTTGGTAGTTAATAGCAATTTTAAAAAAGATATAAATTTGAGACTTAAGTTTCCCGGCTGACACTTAGGACAGAAAGAGACCTCAGCTAGGAAGTTCTAGCTCTTAGACATGGACCTGGTATTACCACGATGTAAATCAAATCCCATCTTCACTTGCTTAAAAGCCTTCAATGGCTTTCCATTGCAGTTAAAGCAGAACCTACCTCCTTCTCGTGGTTGACAAGGCTCTCATTCTGGCTCCGCACACCTTGCCAATCTTAACGGGCCTCCTCACTTACCAGGCCCAGCCACAATGGCTTCCTTGATGTTTGCAAACATGCCAGGCTCTTAACTGCACTAGGCCCTTACACTTGCTCTTCCTTCTTCCTGGGCCCTCTTCCTGCTTCTGAATGACTGTCTCCATCATATCCTTCAGATCTCAGCTCAAATATTTCCTCCTCAAGAAGGTCTTTCTTGACCAACTTTTCCAAAGTGATTCCATCCCATTCCTATTATTTATTAATATACCAACCAGTTAATTTACTTCATAGCATTTACCATGTTTTGAAATAATTGTGTTTGTCTCCCTGTTTATTATATTATCAGTCCTCTAAGTACAAAACTCCTGAGAGCAGGAGTTGAACTTATCTTCCTGTATCAACAGGCACACACTAGGTACTCAAATATTTTGAATGAATGAGTGAATGAGAATTAGGAAAGTACAGTAGCAGTAGGTTAGCAGGCACTGAGTTAAGGTGAAAAACATCAGTTCTCCCACTATGAAGCTAGAAGTTGCTGTATGATATATAAATTTTTACTTCATTAGGGTGTGTCCAAGTAGCAGTTAACACATAAAGATAAAAGAAATGAGAGGGAGAGCCTAACTCTCTGCTGATGACTTAAAAAGAAATGTCAAAAAAAGCAAAATTTTGCTGGCTTCAGCTTCCACTCATTTTATAAGGCTATTGGTAGTAAAAGCAAATTTTCTTACTTCTAACAGATTCCAAGGTTGGCTTTATTTCTCCCAAGTGATGCAGTTCTGCACCAAGCCCAGCCCTGCGATACCCCCATCAATGACTCCATTCAGGCACACTCATCCCCACGCCAGCCTTAGGGTATATCTGAGGCTCTCACTCTAAATAAAACTGGGGTTGACTCAGAATACTAGATGGAAAAGGGCTGTCTCTTCCCAAGCACCCGAACACTAAAGCAAAACACATGTGAGAAGTGTTCTTCCTCACAGTACCCCAGCTCAAGATCTGTTCCTCCTATAAAGGGAAGTATAATAGGGCGTAGAAACCCTTTAAAACGTGCAGTTCAGAAGCTAAGGATGATTCAATGGTACCGTTAAACCTAACATTTTTTGTTTCACTGAACTTGATCAATTAGGGCTGTTCTCTTAACTATCACTGATTGAGAGCCCCTGAACTTAGAAAAGTATGACAAAGAAAGCAGTGAAAAATGAACCCCATAGGCCTTGTTTTCTGTTAGATGCTCCCCGTGGCATACTGGGTACACACACCGCATCCTAAAAGCAACTCTATAAAGTGCTGAGAGGGGGAGAGAGAGTGGTACTTACGCGGCATGATCCCTTGGCTCACCAGTTCCTCCCGCGTCCGGCGCTGCTGGAGCTTCAACTGCAGCACTGCATGGCAGCAAAGAGAGAGGGGAGATCAAGGCTCAGTTGGGCATTCCACCACAAAAGACACATTTTCAAATGCAAAGAAAGCCTCGAAACAGAAGGGTGTAGCGTGAAAGAAGGATCCCCTTTAATTGTGACTGTAATTGCAGAAGTGGCCTGATACAGCACGGTTTCCGTATTCTGCTGTGGGCGGCGAGAGGAAGTTGCAAAGGGTCTTGCTGGGTGATAACAATCCACAAAGTACCAAAGTCTTGCCTCTTGTTCAAAACCTTCTACAACACTGTGCCCTCCTCCAAGACGAAAAAAACACAAATTCTTAACTCAAAGAAAACATGAGGACCACCGCACAGCAGAAAAAGCTTTCTAGATGTTCTACACCTTCTTTCTGGTAGCAAATGTTTACCACCATAAGTATAGCGAGTGATAGATCAGGAAGTATTGGTTATTTGTAAAATCTTTTCTTTTGTATCTAAAAATTATACCTATTTTCAGCAAGCAATGGATTTCCATGGACCAGAAAATATTTTGCCATTAAGATAACTCTTCTCTGCCTCTTCCTCTTCACTTAGAGCCTTTTTCTGTTGACATGAAACAACAAAGCTAGGTGATTCAAAGCACATCCGGGCTAAGGGAGGGTGATGGGTGTTTCTACTATTTCTACTCTGGCAACACGACTTGATATAACAAGTTAATAGGAATTTTTTTTTTAAGTAAAAAGCCAATTATCTCTATCTCAAATGCCAGTGAAACCTAAAGGGTATTACCACTGCACACCATACAGAATGACAAAGGCATAGCCTCCATTCAGAGACTAAGTGAGAAAATGTCCAGAAAAGGAGGGTTAAGAGGATCTCATGGGTCAAGGGAAGTTCCCTTATATGATAAGTCTTCAATTATAAGGTCCCTGCAAGTCACATCTGAGGGGGACCTGTATCTGTTAGGAACCATATTACCCTAATGTTTGCCTTTTCCATCCACAAAGCAGTTTTTAAGAAGGTCTCCAAAAACTGCAGAACCGTAACTAGTCTCTCCTGACTATATCTCAAATTCAGCAGGTCCAAAACCTATCTTTCCCCCCCAAAACCTAATCTACTTCCCATCCTTTTTCTCTTTAATGGTATCACTACCCTCTTCCCCAGCACTAATACTAAAACTTTTGAGCCAACTTCAACTCTGCCACCTCCTTATGCTCCTATTTCATCAAGTTTACTACGTTTCCTCGTGTTGCAGTGACAGCACTGTGTCTCGCCCACTCTCAGTCACCCCGATCAAGACTGTCCAATCACTCTTCCTCCAGGTACCATGAACTTTCCCAACTCCTTATTCACTTCACCTGGAAATGCTCAACTCTTCACCTGACCTTCCCAACTCACTCCTCCCCAGCACTGAGAATTACTCCAGGCCTCCTGTGAGCTACCTTTTATCTGTAATAAAAAGTAGAGTGATATTTTGCCCTGTGTAATACTTACCCTCTGAATAAATCTTCTCTCTCCTACCAGTTTATAAACTCCTGGGGGGGACAGGGAATATATCTTACTAATCTATGAACCACCCCCCAAGAGGACTTAATACACAGTAAGCATTTAACAATTGTTTCTTAAACTGAACTGGATCTCTAAATGATGATACATACAGCCTGAGAAATCTAATCAGGAGGGTATTATTATTATTTGCAAATTAACGTTGTTAAAAATAAAGACAGCCTTGCAGAATAAAATATAAAAGCAGCAACGGCCACACTAATAGCTAACATTTATAGAACATGTGCTCTGTGCCAGATACTGTCCTACATTCTTTCATGTTTTAACTCACTTAATCTTCATAACTTCCCTATGGAGAGAATAGGTATTATTATTTTATAGGTAAGGAAAATGAGGCCCAGAGAGATTAAGTAGGTTAACTAAGGTGATCTACTAATAAGAGGTACAACAGGTTTTGAACCCAAGCATTCTGATTCCAGAACCTGGGCTCCTTACTTCTCTGCTTCTCCAGGGTCTTTTGGAAGCCTGTGCTGCTAATAAGATAAACAGGCACGGAGTATGATCACCTGGGTTCATTCTGTGGTAAGGCAAAGGGGATGAGGGAAATGGATGGTTCAGGCCAGGGTCAAAGAAGTTTGGGTGATCAGTTTCAGTAAAATAAATTTAATCTAAGAACTTGATTTCAGAATAAATTACAGATCAACAGCAGTAGTAATAATAAAATAAAATTATAATAGGAGTCATTGAGTGTTGCTATGTGTCAGCCCTATGTTAAGTGACTGACATGCTTTTCACTTGTTTAATTAAAAAAAAAAAGCCCTCTTTTTTACATCAGGACTTGGGAGCTGCTCTGTGGTGCTTGGAACAATGGCTTTCTGTGTAATGGAACTGTTATGTGGAGAGAATAAGATGCAAAGGAAAGTTCCAAAACATATGGGAGAATGTTTGCTGGAAAATGACTTGGTTAAAACCTGACAATCCTACCAGCATCCTGCAGGTTGAAGGATGAAGCTATGAATGTCACCGATTGATGAACAGCTTCATTTTAAATGAGGGGTTGCTGTCTGCCTATTGAAAAAGGCCAGTTTGCTATGAAGTTCCTAAGGTGTAAACTTTTCTGGCTAGCGCCACGAGATTTACTTGTCTGTTTTATGAAAAACTGGTGATCAGGAAAAGCTCTTCATTTTATGGACACGGAAAGAAAACAAAACTCAAGACAGATTATTTTGTTTTAATTTGTAAATAGATTTCTGAACCAACATCGAATCTAGATTAATGCATCCATAAGATCCAAGCCATTTCTATTCAATCATGTCACTGCCCTAGAGTCATAACCTGTTACTGATACTTTCTAGCTCTGAAACTGTTTTTAATGGAAAATTCTTTTTCAGTTATCCAGCCTTGTAATTAAATAATTTTGAAGGGGGGGGGAAGCCCTGTGCGAATAGTACAATTATTATCTCCATTTTACAGATGAGAAAACTAAGGATCAAACCTTTAAACTTTTGCCTTAGGTCAGATGGCTCAAAAGTGCTGGAACTAGGATTCGTACCAGGTCGCTGTGACACTACAGTGAAGGTACTTAATAGTGTGCCACATGTCTCCTTGGAAGAAAGAAAGAGGAGGGCCAGGCAGGATAAAGTAAGAGGGGAAAAAAAGGGCATATATTTGTCATCTTTTAGAGTGTTTCTAAGGCCCCGTGTAAGATGAGCTATTAGAAAAGGATTAAATATAACAAACTGATTTGATTTCAGAGAACAGGGAAACCTAATGCAATTCAGTAAGTCTGAACACTTAAAAAAAACAATATCTAATGAAAACTCTATTATCCAAGAATAATCTGAAGTATCAATCATCAGCCTTCCTAAAAACCCATATACAGATAGGGCCATAAGGGATCCATTATGCAAACTTACTGACTGAAAAACTTCTTGCTTCATGAAAGCAAAAATTTAACTCTGTGATTCGAGCTTTTTATGGAGCTCTTTTTTTTTTTAAACAGCTCTAGGTCAAAGAGGAAGGTTCATCTAATAAACCTTTTCCATCTCTAAAACTAAATGAAATTAAAGTTCAGTTATCTGAAAATTCCATCTTGTGCCTCTCAGCAGTTAACTCCAAACCCTATGCTTATCTGAAATCTGACCAAGTTTCCCATTTACATAATAGAATTAACCCTTTATCAGTATACTCTGGGTATTGCTATAATTTGATTGTAGGTATGTATTATTTTATACATTGCATAACCCCTGCTAACCCTAACAATGTTTATAAGGAGGAAAATAAAAGCCCTAAGCAGTAAATTCAGAATTATGGTGTAATGTATCTGTCTGGCTCTGTATATATACAACAATCCTTCTTCTAAGACTTTCAGCTACAAAGAAATGCATATTTATATGAATTTCCCCTTTCCTTAGTCTATCTTAATTCCTCTTAATTCTAAGCACTCTAAATAAAATGGCTTTATGTTTCCAGGCCTTGAGGATTATTCATTTTAGAACAAATCATTTAATAAGTGACTTTCAGTAAATACCATATTATGTATTATGTATATTATGTATTACATATAATGTTACTGTACATCACCATTTAGATTTCCTCTCCATTCCCCAAGTCAATAAAAACTAAACGAAAATACCTATTTGTGCACAAGCATGCATCTTTATACCTTCACTGTTATTGAATTCCACAAATTTAATATATCATCTGTTTCTAAATGGGTCTGTGCAAGCAGCCTATATATAGATGAACAGATGTCTTTAAAGCTGATGCATGGTGAATCAACTGAGTTGCCTGCCAGAAAAGGACTGGAATAAAAAGAAACAAACCGTAAAGTAGGGGAACCTAGGTTCTCCATTCCCCATGAAAATAATCAAGTTTTCCATTTGTTTCAAACACAGGTGATCAACTGCTATTTGAATAACTGGCTACTTGGGAAATCAAAGCAAGGGAAGGAACTTCACATATTTCTGCCCTGTACGACCATGGAGGTATACTGATGGTATTCAAGGGATAATGCCCAAGAAATGAACACATCAAACAATTGGGTCAACTGAGTCTGGAAAGAAAAAGCAAAAATAAGTGCTGTGTTCTCAGGTCCAGCTCTATGGCTTCCACTGGTCAGTAGTTCTGGATTTTACTGAAAAGGGAGATGTGCAGCTCAGTAGGTTGCTCCTACCTTATTCATATTTACCCATTATTGATTTCACCATGGCTTCTAGAATAGGGAGGCAAAGTATAAGTTATGAGGGAAGTAGAAAAGAAGAGGAAAGGGTTAGTATGGGAATGACTGGGAAAGAACAAAAACACTCCCTCTGCATCGTCCTTTGCTCAGGATGAAGACCTCTTCAACAAAGATTCTGACTGCAGGAACATTCCATTAACTCAGCTCTATTCAAAACACTGATGAATCTTTTTCTCAGTTCTTTAAATTTGGATATGAAACCTAATCAAATGACAAACTAATCAAATGACAAAATTTGATCACAGCTCTTCGGACTATTTATGTTACAAAAAGGCTCCAAAATAAACTTGTTGACAAATAAGGGAAATGCTCCTTGACCAGAAATTATATGCTAGTCCAAAAAGTGCTGTATCAGAAACTCAGTGAGGTTTACATGCTTGAGGAGAGCAAAAGGCAAACAAGCCTTCTCAAAAATCTTTTCTCTCCCCACCCCCACCCCCGCTAAGATATTTGACCCTAAGTTATGGAGGTTTTCATACTTCAGAGGAGGAAATTACTACCCAGAAATGATCAATTGAAAGACTGGCCTGGTTGGAGTTAAGTTTGAAAGCATGAGTTTTCATGAGAATTAAAAGTGACCCTCATACTAAGATACTAAAATAAAAAGGACGAATATACTAGAAAATAAATTAGATGTCATTTCTGGCATTCCTAAGGTACAACTAATACTAGAAGATTTCGGGACTTCCCTGGTGGTCCAGTGGGTAAGACTCCGCGCTCCCATTGCAGGGGGCCCGGGTTCGATCCCTGGTCGGGGAACTAGATCCCACATGCATGTGGCAACTAAGAGTCCACATGCCGCAACTAAGTCCACAAGCGGCAACGAAGACCCCGCATGATGCAACTAAGACCCGGCGCAGACAAAATAAATAAATATTGAAAAAAAAAAACTAGAAGATTTCTCCATTTTGTTTTAATTCAATTTCATGATACTTACTTAAATGATTTAGAATAAGGAATCTTTTGATTTATCTCCTCACGAATTACAATCTACCTCACTCTTTTTTTTTTTTTTTTTTTTTTTTTTTACGGTACACGGGTCTCTCACTGTTGTGGCCTCTCCCGTTGCGGAGCACAGGCTCTGGACGTGCAGGCTCAGCGGCCATGGCTCACGGGCCCAGCTGCTCTGTGGCATGTGGGATCTTCCCGGACCGGGCCACAAACCCGTGTCCCCTTCATTGGCAGGCGGACTCTCAACCACTGCGCCACCAGGGAAGCCCTACCTCACTCTTGATAATGAAGAAATATGCAGAAAATCAACAAGAATATAGAAAACTTGAATACACTCCACCCAACAACTGCAGAATACATATTCTTCTCAAGCACACATGGAACAGTCTCTAGGACAGGTCATATACTAGGCCATAAAACCAGTCTTAGTGAGTTTAAATGGATTTAAATCATACAAAGTACATTCCTTGACTACAATGAAATTAAATTAGAAACCAACAACAGAAGAAAATTTGGGAAATTCATAATTATGTAGAAATTAAACAACACACTCTTAAGTAGCCAATGGGTCAAAGGAAAAATAATAGGGAAATTAGAAAGTATTTTGAACTGAACAATATATCAAAATTTATGGGATATATCTAAAGTAGTGCTTAGACGGAAATTCATAGATTTAAATGCCTATATCAGAAAAGAAGAAAGATCTCAAATACATACTATAAAGCCTTCACCTTAAGAAGCTAGAAAAAGAAGTGCAAACTAAACCCAAGGTAAGTAGAAGAAAGAAAGTTAAAGCAGAAAGGAATTATACAGAAAACAGAAAAACAGAGAAAACTAATGGAACCAAAAGTTTTTGTTTAGAAATATCAACAAAACTGACAAATCTTTAGTCAGAATGACCAAGAGACATAAAACAGATGCAAAACGCAGCAATGTAAAAGGAGGTATTACCACCAACTATAGTAAGAAAGTTAAAAGGGAACACTATGAAGAACCATATGCCAACAAACTAGATAACTTAGATGAAGTGGACAAATTCCTAGAAAGGCACAAATTACTGAAACTGACTCAAGAAAAAACAGAATATCCAGAGAGACCTATAAAAAGTAGAGAGATTTTCCTTTTTTTGAGGAGAAAAGAAAAACCAAGGCTCAGATGGCTTCACTGGTAAATTTTACCAAACATTTAAGAGAAGAATTAATAATAATCCTTCACAAACTCTTCCAGAAAACAGAGAAGGGAACACTTCCCAACTCACTTTATAAGGCTAGCATTACTCTGATACCAAAGCCAGAGAAAGGCATCACAACAAAACTACAGACCAATGTCCCTTATGAACACAGACACAAAAATTCTCAACAAAATACTAGAAAACAGAAGCCAGGACTGGAACCAAATCTTCTGTATTCTTATCCTTGTATTCTTTCCCCCATTCTAGTGATTCTCGACCTTTACTTCCCAAATAAAATCATCTGAGAATGTCTTCAATTGGTCTGGAGTGGGGCCTGGACATCAGGGTTTTTCAAAAGCTTGCCAGATGATTCTAATGTAGTGTCAGGTTAACAACTGCTGCCCCATTTAATGCTACTTTGGCGTAACTTAAATTCACTTTACACTGGAAAATTAAACATGTTCCATCCATGTTCATGATGCCAATTATAAATCATGCTGAGTAACTAGTACTGCGCAGATTTAATTCACCTTTCTTTTGATGCTCCCAATTAACTGCTTTTAAAGCACATCATCCTTTGGTGTGTACTGAACAATGGTTGAATCTTTTTAAGTTAAAAATTTTGTTTTAAATTTGTTTAAAAGTTTGTAACAGGAGAGGACTTTCATTTTCTAACACACTTCTTCCAGAAAAATTATTTGTCGTCTACTACTGAAGGTTTAAATGTCAAGGGGAAAAAAATGGCTAAAGAACAACTTAATAAACAGATAAAATCCGGCATCTCTAGGCTCACTTCCGTGACTTTTCTATCTAACTCTAATGCACTTGATATGAGGCATCATCTTCTAAGTTCTCTTTTAAACACAGCCTAGCACACTTATTTCATAAATATTGTTAAAACTAATTTCAGATAGTATATTCTTACTCCAAATTCTGTTCTTTCTATAAATCCCCAAAGCC
Source organism: Monodon monoceros (assembly GCF_005190385.1). NCBI lineage: Eukaryota > Metazoa > Chordata > Mammalia > Artiodactyla > Monodontidae > Monodon > Monodon monoceros. Next base: position 92,638,388 of record NW_021703783.1, read on the forward strand.
TGATCTCATAATAATTGGTACATTTTTCCTCCTCATTAACCTTCAGGTACCAATCCCAGAAGAAATAAGCAGATACAATTCAATTGAGCAATAGACAACACCACCTCTAGCTTCAAACTGGAGAATGTGTTTTACCAGGAAGAGAAGGAACAGTGTGGGTTTTAGCCTTATGTGAAGCTTAGCATGCTCGTAATTAGAATATTCATCTTTGCAGCAGTGAATTACACCTATGTTATTGGTGTATTTTTATACTTCAGTTTACCCTATAAACTGCAAAATCACCCAAATTGTGAAACCACATCACCTATCACTTAGAACCAGAGACTATTCTCTGAACACCCACCCATTTCATTATTAGAGTATATGAATAAAAGTAGGTGAAGGGTGTTTATGTCAATTATATCTCAATTTTCAAATTAATTAATTATTTTTAAAAAGTAGGTGAAGGTACCCCCAGAGGAAGGTATTTCTCATTTCTGCTGCCTGGGCTACTTTATAGCATCACCACCAAAATAGGATTGGGAGTCAGGATGAGCAAAGAGTTCTCCTCCATGCATCCTCTCGTTCACTCATCTAACAAATACGTTAGGGTTCATACTAGTAGGCTGGATACACCTATGGTCTCTGCTCACATAAAGCTTTCAGTCCAGTGGGGAAACTGACATCAAATCACATATAAATAAGTACAAGTTGTGATCAATGTTTTACAAGAAAGAATAAAGGATATGAGAGAGGTCAGACCCTGGAATTCACAGTTACTCCTCCTTTAATATTCTGTGATAACTAACTTTCCACATTTCCTCTTCACTATTTTTTAGATGATTTTTTTATTCTCTTCACTATTATATAGTCAATTATTTAAGATACTAACAATCCTTGAGAAACAGAGACGTCAGGGTAAGCTGTATTAAAATAAGTAAGTTAAGACACAGTTTCATTTAGTCACTTTACACATATTTGCTTAGTTGCTCGAGGGTTCACATACTAGTTGGTCAGCACACCTATGCACCTCATATTCATGCCTTATTCAGTTATTCCTCAGTTCCTGTCAAAACTTTCCTTGGCATTCACTCAAGAAATATAAAGGTCTACTACACGTGCCAGCCACTGAGCTTGCTGTGGGGATATAGTAGTGACCAGACAGAGTCGCTGCCTTCAGTGGTTGTTTGAGGGAAACAACCATCAAATAAGGACTTATAAGAGTGAAGAGTATTCTCAAAGAAAACATTACTCAGACACCACATCCCAACCAAGTGGTTTGACAGTTCCCATGATTCAATTCATGCATTCAAACATCTTTTGTACTCTCAAAGCCAGGGCCGGGCGCTAGAAATAGATATGTGAATAAGAAATGGTTCTCATGCTCAAGGAATTCTTAAGTCTAATGCAAAAAAAGGGACTCAAAACGGATAATTACAATGCTATAAGAAAGATATTGATGTCTGTAATATAGATTTTTTACTTAAAAAGTCACAGAAAAATGCAACTTTAGCTAGCACACACTACTAAGGGTCCCTGCCAAACTCAAGTCATTTGGTCTTATGTGTGCTACACAGATATGCATAAATAATAAAAAGATGTGTTGGTTTCTTAAAAATATAAATTCAAATAGTTACGTATTTTTTAGGTGCTATGGGAATACAAAGGTGATACTACCCAACGCTGGAAGTCACAGAGAAACAAGATCCTTTCTATGTGGGGTAGGATGAGTGAACATAAAAATTGGCCCTTAAAAATATTTTATCCCCATGATTAGCTTGAACTAATGTTTCGAGTAATTTTCTGATTTCATTCCCGAAAAGAATACTCCTCTGGGCCCCTGTTTACTGTAATCTCTCATAAGCCCTTCCTGAGAGAGACTAGAAAGATGTCAAAGAAGGGGGAGAGATGCCTCTGTGCTCCCTTACTCCCCTCCACTGCTCTTCCTGCTTCCTGGTTCTCATTCCTACCCTGTCCTACAGCATCCCTGGAATTCTTTTTTCTTTTGTTCCTTATATATAATTTCTCAAGCTCTCTAAGTTCTAAATTTCTCTAGTCCTTTTCATGATTAATTTTCTTCCGTCAACTTGGGAAACCAGCCGGAATGGGTTAGCACAGCGTACACAGCACTAAAAATGTATTTCTGGCCTATGCTTTTAATATAAACAATAGCATTTTAAAGGCCCAGTGTATTCTATAATTAGTCCTACTCTTAACCAGAAAGCATTTACTATCAACTTAACTATGACTCCAGGGAGAGGGGCAAGCATTGCATATTGAGTTGGTTATATGAATATTTTGTAAGTTCCAAGTGAATGCAATACACTTAGAGAACTGACCTTTAAGGGCAGACCAAAAACATGAGAGAAAGAATGGGAAGACACGGGTTCCAGGCCTGGCTCTGCTGCTACCTAATCAAGTCACTTAACGTCTTTTAGCCTTGACTTTCTCACTATAATACAATTTGGAAAAATAACCCCTACCCTTTGAAGCTCAAAAAAACCTAATGTATGTGAAAAGTGCTTTGTAAAACTGTAACACAGACTATAAATGTTTCACTAGAGGTCTTTACATGAGATAGCTTTTCTCTAGGACAGGAGCAAGAACTGCCAGTACTGTAACCTGGTACCATACCTCCAATGAGATGCTTTATTCTGCAGAGTGAAAGGGCCTTATATAAAAAAACCTCCTTATTTAAAATCATGTCCCAAGTTGTGGGGCAGGGGGAAGAGGGAGAGGGGAGGGGAGAGGTAGAGAGGAGAACTGCTTCCGTTTAGAAGGCAGTTCTGGAACATGCAGTCAGTGAAGAAGCACGCTCTGTTCCCAGACTCTAGACAACCTGGTATGTATAAAGAGCAAGACGCAGAGAAAGGCAGAAGAATCAGCACATATTCATTAACAAAATTAAATATACAGGGAGTGTTCAAAGCATGCTCCTGAAGTTCTGAGCTGTCAATACCAAAACAGTGGTTAAAAGACCCAGAAAGGGGACTTCCCTGGTGGTCCAGTGGTTAAGACTCTGCGCTCCCAATGCAGGGGGCCTGGGTTAGACTCCTGGTCAGGGAACTAGATCCCACATGCCACAACGAAGATCCAGTGCGTGGCAATGAAGACCCCAAGTGCCGCAATGAAGACCCCGAGTGCCACAACTAAGACCAGGTGCAACCAAATAAATCAATACTTAAAAAAAAAAAAGGACCCAGAAGGGTCCATTTATCTGTTGCCAGAGAATGAAGGATCTGCTAAAAGTCAGATCCAGAGTTAAGACAAAAAGGAGGAAGTAGAGGTGAGAGAAGGAAAGTTGATTCAGAGAGGGATCCTACTGATCCACCATCTAAAAGGCATATGGCTAAATGCACTGTGGTATCCTAGATTGGATCTTGGAACGGAAAAAGGACATCAGTGGGAAAACAAATGAAATCTAAATAAGTTTGTAGTTTACTTAGTAGTGTGCCCAATGTTAATCTTTTAGTTTTGACAAATGTACCAAAGGTATGTAAGATGCTAACATTAGGGGCAATCGGTGAATGGTGTATGAGAACTCTGAACTATCTGTGCAACTTTTTTGTAAGTCTAAAATTATTGCAAAACAAAAAGTTTATTTAAAAAACCCATGGATTTGACTATTTCAGAAAGATATACAAATCAATTACTAAAAAATATCAAGGATCAGGTTTTTCTTTTTAATAAATTTATTTATTTTTTATTTATTTATTTTTGGCTGCATTGGGTCTTCGTTGCTGCACGCGGGCTTCCTCTAGTTGCAGCGAGCGGGAGTTACTGTTCATTGCGGTGCGTGGGCTTCTCACTGTGGTGCCTTCTCTTGTTGCAGAGCACGGGCTCTAGGCGTGCCGGCCTCAGTAGTTGTGGTCTGCAGGCTCAGTAGTTGTGGCTCACGGGCTTTAGAGTGCAAGCTCAGTAGTTGTGGCGCATGGACTTAGTTGCTCTGCGGCATGTGGGATCCTCCCAGACCAGGGATCAAACCTGTGTCCCCTGCATTGGCAGGCAGATTCTTAACCACTGTGCTACCAGGGAAGTCCCAAAGGTCAAGTTTTTCAAACTGAAGTGCTACCATGTATTGGACAGAAAGAAATTACTAATTCCTATAAATGATTAACTATGAAGAACAAATAATAATGGTCTACTAATAAATTATAAAATGATTTGTGGCATAAACAAATAAACAATAATGTAATGTTTCAAAGACTTGAAGACAGGAATCCCTAATTCTTTTTAAAATCACACATACCAAAATCATCTGTGAGATTTCAAATTTGATTATTTTATCAATATGCTCATTCAACCCTTTCACAATCCCATAAATTTCTCTTTCATCTCTGTATATAGTGTGTAAACATGAGTTAAATTATCTCTCAAATGATCTGTTTTAGAAATCAGAAATAATACTAAAAATGATAAATAGCTTCTATTTAATCTGAATACTGGCAGGGATACAGGCAGAGATGAGATATTTTCCTGGGTTGGTAAACCTGGTAATCTACAAACGATAAGCTTATGAAAATCCAACCTGAACTACTAAAATACGCAAAATAAAGGGGCTCTGTATTGTGTAATAATACTTATAAAACAGTGAAAACATGCATGTATCATCTTGTTTAATTCTTAAAACAAAGCTATATGGAAGTTGTTATTATTATTTTTTATTTTTGGCTGCATTGGGGTCTTTGTTGCTGCGCGCAGGCTTCCTCTAGTTGCGGCAAGTGGGGGATACTCTTCATTGCAGTGGCTTCTCTTGCTGTGGAGCACAGGCTCTAGGCATGCGGACTTCAGTAATTGTGGCTCACGGGCTCTAGAGTGCAGGCTCAGTAGTTGTGGCACACGGGCTTAGTTGCTCCGCGGCATGTGGGCTCTTCCTGGACCAGGGCTCGAACCCGTGTCCCCTGCAATGGCAAGCGGATTCTTAACCACTGTGCCACCAGGGAAGTCCCGAAGTTGTTATTATTATACTATTTGTAGATGAGGAAATTGAGCGTTAGAGAAATTAAGCAATTTGCCCAAGGTCATAGGGTAAGTAAAGGGTAGAACAGAAATTGGAACCCAGCTCCATTTCAATCGACAACCTGAGCCCTTAACCACTATCATATGTTGTGCTTCTTTTCTTTCATAAAACACACCAGTTCTGCATGTTTAAAAATGGCACTATATTATCTGCATGATGTGGCTGGAAAAAATCATCTATACGTTTACCAACCAGGGGAAAGTCCAGGTGATTTCAGTGAATAGTTTATGGCATTTCAGAACTCTAGAATTGAAAAGCCCCCCTCTATTCAAATTCCAAAAGACACAGAGACTATAGATAACAGTGGTCACATGTAAAGGTCATTCAAAGGGGCTCCTCCCAGAGACAGGAGGCAGTCTGGAAGGATACCAGAGAACTCCACAGGCCCACTTCCCATTTGGCTCTCGAATAGGCAGAGAGTACCTGCTTCCTGGTACAACTTCCTTTCTGCAATCTGCCAGGGGTTCTTCCCTGGTACTAGGGAGATTCTGGGTTGATTCATTCATTAATTAATCCAACTAATGGTTGTCATGCACCTATTATAAGCTAGGCATTGTGCTAGGTGATATAGCAGTAAAATGGACAGATTGACGTCTCTGCCCTCACAGAGTGTATGTCCTAGTGCGAAAAACAATACATAAGTTACGTATAACTTCCGGTGGTACATTATGTGAAGAAAAACACAGTGGAATAAGAAAAGAGAGAGTGACGGTGGGTGGTCAATTTTAGACCAAGTTCACAGGGAAGGTCCTTCTGAGGAGACAGATGACTCTTACGCAGAAACCTAAACAGCATGATAAACCATGAAAAGATTTGGAGAAAGAGTGCTCCAGGCAGCAGAAATAGCAAGTGCAAAGGCACCGAAGTAAGAAAAGGCTTGTCTTGAGAAGGAAACTAAGATATAAGAAATGAAGAATCCAACATGCTGATTTCCTATACTATGCAGTCACTGGGTTGGTTGCACTACTACACTGACTCATTTATCAACGATATCAACAGTTATTTAAGGTATGTATTGCCTCTCTTTTATAGATGAAGAAAAAGAGGTTCAAAGAGGTTAAGTAACTGTTTGCACAGCTAGTAAGAGGTAGAGCCAGAGTTCAAACACAGGTTGGCCTGATACCAAAATCTGTGCTTTTTCTATTACATCACATTTAATGCCAGAGTCATAGCAAAAATATTAATAATTATACATAAATAAGTAAATAAATCAAACCCCCAAATCCTCAAAAAGCTGAGGCTCACCATTTCATTTTGGGTAGTTGCTCATCAGCCCCCCCCGCCCTTGAAGTAATCTTCTCTGACTGCAGCAGACATATCTCAAACTGCCAGCCACTTCAATGTCATCAGTCTCTTTCCTGAGGATCTATAAGGCAATGCTCAAAACAACCCTAACACAGAAGATCTGAGGATAACATGTACTTGCACCATACGTCTGAATGGGTGGAGATAAATTGGGAATGTGCTTCCTTTGGACTGGCAGGGCCATCTGAACAAACCCTTCCAACATTAAAGGCACCAGGAACAGCATTTTCCCTGCCACATTAGTTCTGCACGTTCACCCAGAAAACATGGGCAGCTTCGAATCTCATTTGCTCTTCCCTGCTGCATAACTGGTGCTGACATTTTGCACCCAACTTTGTTGAGGGCAGGTGACAGGTGCATAGACTCAAAGCTTGGAACAGGGTAGTTAAGCCAGAAGTGACAAAAAAACGTTTTCCCTTAAAACTATATTAGAGTATTTATTCCTTCTATATCTTTATAATATGGACTTGAAAACATATAGCATGGTAGGATAATCATGACTGAAATAATAAGGGAGGCCTATATTCTCATATAAATTCTGTAAATACTCGGAAAGTTAGTTTTTTTCTATTAAAGTACTTCCAACTTAGCTTCTTGACATTTTTGAAATTAACTTTCAGTGTTTGTATAATTAATGACAGTTCACATAACTGACATTTTGATGAAAAAAATGGTAAATTCTGGTTAAAATAATTTTTAAATGAAAAAAAATTTTAGGGGAAGAATTAGGGAGCAGAAAGGTTATTAGAAATTAGAAATTTGGTAAAACGGGTTAAAACACACACACACACAATATCTGAAAATTCTAATGTTTATGTGTAAACTTCTCCATGATATTTAAAGAAAAAATGGTAATAATTTCTCAACCCTTAAATCCTAGGTAATATAAAATTTTATCTATTTTTCATGAAAAAATTAAAAGAATATTTAGAAATAAATTCTGGTAGAGGCTACAGCAAATTTTTTCCTTTCTGTAGAAGAATGAGATCCATAAAATTAAAGTTCATGTAATATATGAGGTGTGAAAGCTACAAGCCTATTCAGCTAAAACTGCTGGATGGGTTAAAATTCTCAAGACCAAATCCATAAAGGAAAAGCCAGTCTATTATAATACTGTAGCCCATTTAACTACTGTAGGATTTTCCCACACCCCATCCCCCCAGGTTTAATAAAGGCATTTCAAAAGTAAACGTGTAAGTAAGTATAAGGGCGGGGATGTTGTCAGGAGAGCTGCAACTCTGTATTTCCTGAAGTCTGTGTGGTCAAATTTGCAAGTGGAACATTTCAATATTGCAGGTTCAACACAAAATTTTACAAAACAAACCTGCATTAAGTTAAAGCAGAACTGAAATCAAGGCCTTTTCTGGCCACTTCAGGAATGATTTCTGTGTGTTTTCCCATCATAGAAGCCTCCTTTTTATTTAGATGTTTGGCTCCTTCAACACACACCATGGCTCAGAGTGGACAGTCCAGTTCCAAAGCTAAAATGGAAGTAGAATGCAAAGTGATCAACCAATTACCCAGTTATCACATACCACATCTTTCTAGCATAATTCTGAGTGATGCAGAGGGTGCCACACCTTTCAGCAGAATGCTTATTTTTAAAATATCCCAGATACTAGCTTATAGTTTCCTTCCTCCTGCATTTTCAAATCATCCCAGTAATAACACTCTTCCCTAAGAAGTCTCCTGGTAGTTGTTTCAGAAAAGTGCATTAGACTTGTCTGATGCACTGTGTGATACACAAGCAAGACCCCTCTTTCTCTGGCTCTTCTGCTTCTCTGGAGCATGAAAACAGCCAGAACTACAGCAACAGCTGGGGATCATTAAACTGACAGAAATAGCATAGGAGACTCCATTGGTGTGTGAGTGGGGGGAGGAGAGGCTCAGTATCAGATTAAAAAAAATCAAAAGGGCAACAGGAAAGCAGGGGACGGGGTGGGCAAGGTGAAGCCCAAGCAGTGCATCTCACCCGAATTTACACAGCTAAAGGGACGCACTGAAGCAAATAAAGGGACAGGTGGCTGCAGCCTAACTTGCAGCCACCACCTATTCTCAGACGGAAGGTTAGTCAAACCTAAAAATGTGGGTCAATGACAACAGGCGGGGGGGGGAGAGGCGGGAGGGGAGTTGTGGCATCTCAAACGCTAACCTTGGGTCATCCCCAGTCTGGAGGAATCACTTAGAGGATGTGAGTCAGTTCTGGGGCTGTGCGGACAATAAAAGTCAACTCCAAGATGGGGTAGGGGCAAGGGGAATGAGAATAGGTGGCAACCCCTAAGTGGACTCAGAGACCAAACCGATCCCAAGGCATCCCTTCAACTGGGGAGGACCAAACACTAGATGAAATGCAGGCTCATGGGCTGTTCATGCCAGAGCAGAGCCACGCCTCCGATGCTAGCTTTGTAACCTGGCAGGCCTCCAAAGGTCGGTACAGGAATGTGCCATCTGCCTGGCCCAGTGCCCGAGTGTGTTCAGCACATATCTGAACGCCCTAGACAAGCTTTAGTCAGATGGCCCCATGGGAGTGGGCTTGCATATCCTGATCTATGCCTTAAAGTCTGGTTAGTCCCAGGATCCCGGGGTACCTTCTCCACCCACACACTCGCTAGGCTGTCATTTAATATCATCAAGGCCTCTCCCACCAAGGCATTTTCTTTATAACTAATCTTACAGGACTGCAGTTTCAGACAGTTCCCCCACCTGCAAGCCTGAACAGGAAATGATTCAACTGCAGATATTATGACTGCAACTCTCTTTGGCAAGAGTGTTTAGTAACTGTGAGATTGCATGAACTTCAGCTGAACATTTTATTTGATACAGCTAATGATTTACTAGAGAAGGCTCCAGACTGATGGCTGTTCTCAGCAAAAAACAACCACTATACTACCCTCCTTCTAGAATGGATTGCTTCTTTTCTAACCCACAAACCCTGCAAGAAAATCTAATGCATATTTCCAAAACCTGGTTTTCTATAATGAGTTAAAAACAACCTCACAACAGTTGGCTCATTCTGAATATTTGAAGTTAGTATTAAGCAGGGTAGAAGATATACAAAAATAAATCCACTAGAGAGGAGACTAACAAAGAATTTAAACTATACGTATATGTAGTTTATACACACACACACACACAACACATACAGTTTATTTTAAGGCTGCATAACATCAAAGGCCAGGATATATTTCAACCAAACTATTGTGACTATAATCACTTCTCAGTGTGTGCAGCCTAGGTGGGAGTAATTGTATCAATATATCTCTCGGCAACCTTTAACAGAGTAAATTCTTTACCTAAAAGGTGAAAAATAAATGTCATAAATCAATCACTTGCTATGTACATGTCTTGGTAAAAGGTAGGAATTGAGAAGGAAAATAACCCAATATATTTATATAATACTTTACACAGCTACTTTCACACGTATGATCTTATGAGTTAGGACGGCAGACATTATACCCACTGTACAACAAAAGAAACTGGTATGCCAAGGTTAGAGCCACTTAGCCAAGCTCCCCACTGGCAAGATCAAACCAAGAACTTCAGGTTCTTGACTATCAGCTCAGTACCGAGTCCTAGCTGCCTACCACAAAAAGGCTTCTGCCCTCAAGGAAGTAATCTCTGACACCTAATGCCTTGGCCAGTGTTTCTCAGATGTACTAAGTTTCTTCCCAGTAAGAATCTCACCAATCTCCTGGTCCAAAATCATATTCTGAATCGAATTCAAGACAAGTATGTGAGAAGGTTATTTATTAATATCACTGACAATTAAAAGATGTGAGTTTATTCTGAAGGCTATAATTATTAATATGAGATTGAATAAAACTGAATTAAGACAGAATGCTCAAAATATATCTGTCACTTTGGGACAAACACTGCATTTTGCTTATGGGCATGATACCGCCCTCTAGTGCACGGTAACCTCAATAGACTCAGCTAATGCATATTGACCACCTACTATGTATAAATGTACTTTGCTAGCATTTTGCAGGGAAAAAAAGAGAAAAGGTTAAGCCTATCACACACATACAACCATAAAAACTATAAAAGCCCCCCTCAAGGAATTTATAAATATAATGGAGAAGATAAGGAACGTAAAACAAAGTCACTGTAATCAAAGACAGTATTATAACTGCTTTAAGAGTTTGCAGATAATAAATTATTCAAGTACAGAAAGGATTAGATAAAGCTTCATTGGAGCAGCACCATATATGCCACCTTTGAAGGACTCCAAAAACTAAAGATGAATAGCATGAGCCAAGACCTGGCCTAGGAAATACTATAAGGATAAGAACGTAACCAATACACTCCAGTTTAGCTGGAGCATTAAAGGGAGTGGTGGAAGATAGCTGGAAAGGCTGGCTAAGGTCAGAATGTGAAGGGTCTAGAACTGTGCTATCCAGTATGATAGCCACTTGCCACATATGCTATTTAAATTTAATTAAAATTAAATAAAATATAAAATTCATTTTCTCAGTCACTCTAGCTACATTTCAAGTCTCCACAGCTATGTGTGTCTAGTGGCTACCATAGTGGGCAAGACAGCTGTAGTACTAGGTAATACTGCACCAGATGGTTGTATTAAACCACAAAACATCAATTTCAAGGCTGATCAATCTTTCAAGCTCACTCCTCCCAAAAAATGGACATCTGATCCTTGCCAAAGTCTATTAATAAAGAAAACCACAGGTCCTAATGCCATAAAAGGTAAATTAAAAAGTCTGGTCTCTATCCTTCTAGGCATTTCCAACTGTCAACTAAAACAATAAGTATTACACATGGCCTCCTATAAACAATTATCTCTAAAAACATGTGCCAGCTTTTAGAATCTTTTTTTTTTTTAATTAGGAAAAAGAAAAGACAGAATTAAAACCATGAAAGAAGAGAAAATATTATTAGGGATTTATCTATAATAATAAAACACAAGGGGCTTCCCTGGTGGCGCAGTGGTTGAGAGTCCGCCTGCCGATGCAGGGGACACGGGTTCGTGCCCCGGTCCGGGAAGATCCCACATGCCGCGGAGCGGCTGGCCCATGAGCCATGGCCGCTGAGCCTGCGCATCCGGAGCCTGTGCTCTGCAACGGGAGAGGCCACAGCAGTGAGAGGCCCGCGTACCGAAAACAAACAAAACAACAATAATAAAACACAAGACTAGGAAGTTATTTCCACTGAGCTTCTTTGCGTATTTAAAGGAAGAACTATCCTTCAGACACCTGCTTCACCTCAAAAGGAGTAACATCAGGCATCTTTTACATCTAATGCACAATCTATTTTGTGCAGTTTACAAAATAATTATTTTTAAAAAACAATGTGTATATATATTTGTAGAAAATATAACGTGAGTCCTCTCAAGATCCAGAAGACATACAGAATTCTAAGTACAAGGTTCTAAGCACAGTATAAAACCAGAAAAACATACAGTCGATTGTTTAGGATAGTTGTCTAAAATTACCATTGTGACCCTACTTATGACAAAAAGTCTGTATTTCTATTTCCTATACACTCCTGCACTTAAAACAAAGATATTCTTAATGATCAGACTGGGAATCTAGAACACTATAGTCCTCTGGAATACAGAAAGTCAACAGTAGCAGCCCAAAGCCTTAAGTCCGGAGTCACATTGTCTCTCTGCCTCTCAAACAACCTTCCCTCTAATGTTGCCATGGTGCTTCTCTGACATTAGTCCAGAGCACTTCTAGATATTCAAAGAAAAATCAACTGCCTCTCAACCAGTTTTTTAAAGTAATCTCTTTGCCAACTGGGCACTGATAAACGTTCATCCCCTCTTCAATGAACTCATTCATTGCTGATTCCACATGCTCAAGTCATCCTGTCAAATGTCAGTAAAGTCCCAAAGAGATCTCAAAAATTCAAAAGAAATATCCAAGCTTTTAGAAAAGCAGCATTTATGTAACCGATAATAGAGATTGTATTTAAATTCTGATAATGGATAATAGAGGATTTCCAAGCTAGGAGGGGGAAAATGTTGATAATTCTTTTCCATTCACATTTGATAGAATTTGGATAAAGTCACTACCCTTTTTTCATAACCCATAACCCTTCTGAAAGAATACTTTTTCAGCAGTTTCAGCAGTTTTTTCAGAACTTTCAGGGATGTTCACAAGGGAAAGCTCCTTTATGGATGTTCACCTAATAAACAGTTTCCTGCTATCTTCCATACACTTGGATGCAATTCTAATGTAATTCTGCAATTACTAAAAAGATCGGTAAGGCCAGTCCGAATTGTTCACCCTAACCAAAACTAACGTGAAATACAAATAAAAAGCCTGCCAAGTGTTATTTTATTTTAAATTATGGTATCTTAATGTTATGAGATCTTAGAGGTTATTTATCTGCTTTCAGTACTTAACAGAAGAAACTGAAGTCATCATCAACAGCTGCCTATTGAGTCGTACAGTACCCATGGCCAGAGTATGTTTTATTGGTAAAACAGTGTTTTAACCCACATACAGGAGACAAATCCCATCTTACCAAAGAAAAGATTTTTCTCCATTCTTCCATAATCTAGTTTTGATATATGAGCTCTGCATGGGTGGAAGAAAAGGAATAAGAAAGTGAAACATACTAAACACTGTCCCATCAGGTCATGAAATACAGGACCCTACAGGTCCTTGCTCAGTTACCTATCTGCTAAGTGCTCAATAAGCTTTAATAAAAACCATCCAAAGAAGAAATCATCCAAAGTCAAAGCTTGGATGGCTACAGAGAAACAGTGAGGGGATAAAAGACAGCAGTAGATAGAGGAGGAAACAAAAGCATGCAAATCCCACAGGGATAAATATGCCAACCTTCCCGTAAGCTGTGATAAGGGGCCAGGCACACTGCTGAGCAGCTGTCCTTTCCCGGCTTCAGGACAATCCATGAGAGTGGCAGAATCCTGCAGGTGGGCTGATAAATCCTGGTCTTCTCCTCCAGCCTGGGGGAGATGTGGGACTCCAAAGGCCAGTGCTGCAACAAACTCATCCTCCTCCCCTCACTCTTTAAAGAGGCCGTTTATTATTTGCTGAAGATTTGATTAGCACTGCTCTTTAAGTTAAAGTGGGCACTTCATTTCTGTAGCCCTAAGGGTTGCAAGAACAGCTAGATCCCAAGTTTACTTAGGGAGTGTGGCATTAAAAGCAGAAGGTCAGAATCAGTAAGTCTCCTGGAAAACATTTCTTCCTGTCAGCACTGGGCCTCGAAGCGGACACCTCCCTCCTCTACCCAAATGCCAAAAAGCAGGATTGGGAGGATTTCAATGCACAGAGCTGGAAGAGAAGAGGGTTCCCTTAGAGAAAATGCTCATAGCAACCCACCAACCTCATTCACCCAAAATAGTAAACAGTTGGTTTCTCTGCTCAGAACCAAAAGGCTTCTGCCAGACAGGCAGCATCACATGACCAGGTTCCCTCTTCTCTCTACCTCCCTCCTTTCTTGTGCAAAGTCTGCACCGAAGTGGAACAAGGAGCTATAACACTACACTATTTTATTTCACTTGACATTTGTTTTTAAAATATTTATAGATGAAAGATATCAAATTGGGAGGAGGGGAAGATACTAAGAGAAAAACTCAGGAAGAATTTACTTTGAAACAAGCCATATCACAGCACTAAGAAGGGTAGCACAAACATAGTGGTTAATTAGCAAATGTGCCCAATGAATGAACAAATGAGTGAAGAGACAGATATTCCTTAGCAAAATATTTTGCTGATAAAATCTCTAAAAGAAGATATAGCTCAGTACATACTTGACTTGCTCATTTAGAAAGAAAATAAAGGCTCTTAAGAAGCTGGCTAGTGTCAGAGACAACGTATTGTGACAACAGTGGCAGCCCACCAAGAATCTGAGATTCATACTCTTACGTTGTCGGCCTCGACTTACCTTACGCTTTGATATTACTCCTCACATGTCAGAGTCACATCATGCGAATTGCTGAGTAGGCAATCAGGGCAACTATACTAACAGACTGAATTGAAAAGCTAATTATGCAAATAGCTGCCACCAGACACTCACTGGCATTTTCACTTAAAGCAGGTGGTGGTGAAAGGCTGGCAGCACAGCTGGTGCCAGATGCGCCACCATATTCTTCTCCCCACAAGGTTCCTAAGCACTTGAAGGCTGAGCAAGGGATACAGGGTAGAGGCAGAGAAGCAAAAACATCCACGCTGAGCAATTTGTTCCAGTAGGAAAAGAGGTGAAGTATAAGAATCAACCTCTTCACCATCACCTGCATGGCCCCTACTCAAGGTGCCAATCCGGGGGCTCTGAGTAGAGTCACTTATCCTCATCCACCCCCTTGCATTGTAAGACGCTCAATAAATATTTATAAAATGGAAATGAAAGAAAAAGGGAAAGGAAAAAGAAAAAGAACATATCAGAGATCCTTAATTTAAGCAACATCTTTTCCCAACAAGACTATGTGAAGAGAATTATTTGGCTAATATCAGAATACAAATACTACTGATAATTTGCTGGTGAGGATGCGGAGAAACTGGGACTTTCAGACATTACTGGGGAGAATGCAAAATGATAATGCTATTTTGGAAAACAGTCTGAAATTTCTTATAAAGGTAAACTTACACTTATCATACAACCCAGTAATCCCATTCCTGAGTATTTAAACAAAGAGAAATGAAAACATATGACCACATAAAAAGCTGTATGTGAATATTCACAGCAGCTTTAATTGCCAAAAACTAGAAGAAAAACAAATGTCCTTCAACTCGTGGTACATCCATACAATGAAATATTACTCAGCAATTAAAAAAAACTCCGAACTACAACAATATGTATGAACCTGAAAAGCACTATGCTAAGTAAAAGAAGACAAATACAAAAGGTTACACACTACACGATTACACATTTATATGAAATTCAAGAAAAAGCAAAACTATAAGGGCAGAAATAAGATCCGTGGTTGCCAGAAGATGGGAATAGGGAGGAAGACTGCCTACCAAGAGGTACAATGGAACTTTTTGATAGAAATTGTCTTTATCTCTTGGTTGTGGTGGTGGTTTACCTTTTACCAAAACTTATTGAACTGTACCCCTGAAAAGGGTGACCATTACTGTATATAAATTTATCTCAATTTTTTTAAAAAGCAGATTATAAAATATTATGCATAGAGGCAGAATGGAATAGTAGTTAAGAATATAAGCTCTAGAGCTAGACTGCCTGGGTTTAAATCTTGGTTGTCTTTACCACATACTAGCTGTATGACCTTGAGATACTCAACATCTCTATGCCTTCATTTCCTCATCAGTAAAAGTGGGGATAACAAAGCTTTGGGGAGCTTTGGGGATTTCTGATTCGGGTCGTCAGATGTTGCAGAGGTGCAGAAAGACTTATCTGAAAATTCTGTGGAGAGTCATCCTGTGTAGCTGGTAGGAATATAAAATGGCAGAACCGCTTTGGAAAACAGCCTGGTAGTTCCTCAAATGCTTACACAAAGACTTACCATATGACCCAGCAATTCCATTCCTAAGTATTCATCCTGTAGGGTTGCTGTAATAAATGAGGTAATACATGCAAAGCACTGAGGACAGTGCCTATTCTATAAGATTCAGTAAATGCAAGCTGTTGTCATCACACGATTATGTAACACGTAGATAAACGTGTGCACAGAGGAGAGTGGAAGGATAGTGGTAGGAATAGTATGCTTTTATTTTCTTTCTCCCTTCTGTTTATCTGTATCTTCTAAATTTTCTACATTAAACAACTACTGCCTTTATAATAAGCAAAAAAAATTCTTGTTTCAAAAAACAATGAAAAGGACACTGGGCTGGAATTCAGGAGCCCTGTTTTTCAGCTGCGCTGCTAATTACTTAGTTGTAGGACTGCAGGGCATCACCCTCATCTCTAAACAGAAGGGGCCAGAGCTGACAGGCTCCATCTCTAAAATGGAATGGTTCTCTAAGATGTATGGTGGGACTGGGCAAGCTATACCCTTTGTTTTATTTTTCGTTCCATATTTCTGTCTGCCTACCATGTGCCAGGCACCGTGACACAGACAGATAAAACACTCAAGTCACTCCCTTCATGAAGCTTACAATACAGGCTGTTCAAAGAAATGGACAGACGTGTACCCAATTATACAATCGTCGGCATGACAAGTGCTCTGATGGGAACACAAAGAGGGGACCTAACAAGGTTCGAAGGAGTCAGAGAAGACACCTGAGCCAAGTCCTGAACAGTTTTTTTAAAAAGTCAACCAAAAAGATGGGGAAAGGAATTCCAACCGAAGGGAGAGAAATGTTAAAAAGCAAAAGGTGTGACAATAACAATTTCTTGGGCAACGGAGGAGAGAGAGGAAGAAAGAAAGGGCGCTTTGACAGCAGTGTGAAATGAAGAGAACCAAGACCAGCCGTGGGAGACTAGTTAGGAAAAGGGAAATGAGAGGTCAGGCTGTTTGCTGATAATCTCCAGAAATCATATAGAACTGTAAATGTTTTATTCTTTCTCAAACATCTATATATGAATAAACCTGATAAATATTAGTCTGAGATGTACTTTACTATATTTACAAATATAGCATATACTTACAAAAATTTTACAAACAAAAATGTCAGTTCACTTCCATTTTCCATGGTTAATTGTACACACTTGTTCATTCAGTAAACATTTATTGAGTGTGCATTATGCACATGCTAGGTGCTGGGTAAGAAGGGAGACACAGACAGTAAACAAATGAACCACCAAAGCAAGCAAGAGAACCAGATTGCTTTTTCTTCTGAGATCTACTACCCCTCTGAAGCAGGATAGAGGCAATGTGATAGCAGCTGAGAGCTCTGCACTTGGAACCAGGAAGATCTTTGTTCAAATTCTTGCTCTTACTACCCACCACCAGTCTGGCTTTGGGTAAGTCACTTAACCTCTCTGAGCTTTCATCCCACCTGAAAATGGTGGTAACATCACCAAATTCATATGGTTGTAGGGTGAATTTAATGAGACAATCAATAATCAATATGTCATATGTACAGAAAATGTTCAGCAAATGGTTCTTTTTAATATTGTTTAATTATAGTCTTCCACTTTTAGGGCAGCCCATGCTCTCCCATTAAACGGACAAAATTACTCAGAGTAGAAAACAGGGGGAGAAAGGTATAAAAAAGATCTGTTTAACATTACTAAATTCACATTTAGTGAATTCACAACTGTTTTCTTGTAAAGATGTCATGCTTGGAACTCACATTCCTTTAGGATTTCTCAAACTGTTAACATTTGCCTATGTTACAAGACCTAGTAAATTAAATAAAAACCATCACCCAAAAAAGGGAGCCAGTCACAATCTCTCCTGGGATTCCTTCGTTCGGACTCTGACTAACACTGAGTCATGCAAAGACCAGAAACAACGAAGAGCACTGATAAGCAGTCTGCACACAATTGGGGAGCAGAGTTGCCAGACTGCAGACTGACCGTTTACTGCAAGCAGAACTTTCTGAAACAGAAAAACAAGATGGAAGAAGAGTTTTCTAACGGGCTGTGCCTTTGAGTAATCAAGTCTTCAGGAGAACAAGGCACACCAATTAATATGTTTCTCAAGGAAAAAAAAAAAAAAGGCTGCTGCCTCCCTATAATCACATACTCAAAAATGTTTTAGCCACCTTTTTAAAATGTTTATTTTTGGGGACTTCCCTCGTGGTCCAGTGGTTGAGAATCCATCTTGCAGTGCAGGGGATGCCGGTTCGATCCCTGGACAGGCAACTAGGATCCCACATGCCGCAGGGCAACAAAGCCCATATGCCGTAACTACTGAGCCCACACGCCACAACTAGAGGGTCCTCACACAGCAACTAATGAGCCTGTCTGTGCACCACAACTAAAGAGAAGCCCGTGTACTGCAAAGAAGAGCCCACGTGCCACATGGGCTGCAACATGAGTTGCAGCATGTGGGCTCTTAGTTGCGGCATGTGGGATCTAGTTCCCTGACCAGGGATTGAACCTGGCCCCCTGCATTGGGAGTGTGGAGTCTTAGCCACCGGACCACCAGGGAAGTCCCTCTGTTGGCTCTTTCTCATTACTTCATTGTCTTCAATTCTATCTTTCAAAATCAAAAGCTGCTGGAACTCCTCCAGCAGAAAGCCATCTCCCCTCACTTTTCTCCACTGAAGCAAGAATACTGCATGTTAATTCTTCTGCAAATCCAGACATTTTCCCTAGAAGTCAGGATGCTCAGCAGCCACTCACTCACCAGGGTTACATGTTTTGTTTCACAGGCATCAATTCTGTAGTTCACACAGATACACACAAGTTCCAATCCAAGGACAGTACACACAGGGGAGCCATTTAACTCGTGGTGTCTGTAATTTGGGAGTCTGAAAGCAGTTTTAGTCCTTTAAGATAGTGAGTTTATTTTATTTTTAGGCCACGCCATGTGGCATGAGGGATCTTAGTTCCCCGACCAGGGATCGAACCCGTGCCCCGTGCAATGGAAGCGTGGAGTCTTAACCATTGGACCGCTGGGGAAGCCCCTAAGACAGCGAGTTTACTGAGCTCCCTATACTCAGAGAGTCAATTCCAATTTGGAATGCTTCATAATTTTAAAGAGAGTAGAGTCCTTCATCAACCATCTTAACCTGAAACTCTGATACTATTCAACAACAACAAAATTTTATCAAGACTGTACTGCAAAGAAGGTATCAACATTTCCCAGGATACTTTAAAAAAATAAACTATCTAAGGCTGCATAGACCCACTGAAAAGATTCAGTTAAATTTAGATGAAAATAATTTCATAACTTTAAATGTAAATGGTTGAGAAAGTTCAAAGCTGGATTGGGCCTTCTTTGTACAACTTTGTTATTTTAAGAAAACAAATACTATCTTGTTTTATAATTGAAAATTATATAAAATATATTTTATATAAATATATAAATTATATATTTTCAATTATTATAATTGAAAATTAATTTTAAAAATTCAAAATTGACTACTACTTGTTTTGTAGTTAAAAAAAATTAACCTAGACTTCTCAAATTTCTTAGGTCTCAAATTCTCAGGTATTTCAAGATAAATGCTGCATCTGGTCAGAATTCAGGCTACGGTTCTGAACATATCAACACATCAGCCTTTTTGTTAGGAAACAGTTAATTTGTTGTTGTTAAAAGAATGTTTTTGTTAAAGAGTGTTCTTAAATACTTTTAGGAGTGCTTCTCTTTTTTGGTTTGTGTACACAGGGACATACACTGTAACATTACTTATACTTTAAATTACTAATTTAGAAATAAAGTTTTTTTTAATTATACTTAAGGAAACAGTAAGTTTTCTGATTAGTAAAACTACGTGAATGGTAAAGAATAATTAAAATCACCTCTAAACCTTATATTTTTATGAAAAGCAACAGAGAACCAAAAATTATTTTCTGAATCCAGATCGTATATTTAAACTTCATCCCCACAAATCCAAGCAATCAAAATGACAAGCAGAAGCACAGCACTTAACTGAGAGCCTAGAAAAGGATTTCATCAAACAGAATCCTCAATCTAGAATCTCAAGTTAAGATGTGTGACAAGGGACACTCCACTCTTTAAAATTATGAAACATTCCATGTCGGAACTGACTCTGAGTATACTATCTTTTAGGAAACTCAGATCTGCCACCTGTTCACATTCATCATCTTAGAACTCTGGCTCAAAACTTACCTATTCCAAGAAACCTTCCCTAATTAACCTCTAAAAACTCTGGTCACTCCACCTGCTGTAACTTCAGTATAAAATTTCCTCTTATTTTGTAGTATAATGACCAAGTCTATCTTCAACGGAATGTTAAACTCTTTGAAGAAAAGGATAAGCATCTTGTTTCTTATTTTATTTTGCCATAAAATAAAATAAAACAGGGCTCTATCCAATGGATACTCAATAAACATTACCAAATACCCAGAGCATCTAGCCCACTATCTTTCAACCGTATGCTCACTAATTATTGAATCCTTAGTAATGTTATTTATCATCATTGCCAGATCCCAAAGGGAAGGAGAAAAGGTCAAATTCAAATTAGCCCCTGGTACTGATAAGGTCTAGACTGTGGTGGTCTATATTTATGTTAAAACACAGGTTAAAAAATTATTCATGAGGGGCTTCCCTGGTGGCGCAGTAGTTGAGAGTCTGCCTGCCGATGCAGGGGACACGGGTCCGTGCCCCGGTCCGGGAAGATCCCACATGCCGTGGAGCGGCTAGGCCCATGAGCCATGGCCGCTGAGCCTGCGCGTCCGGAGCCTGTGCTCCGCAACGGGAGAGGCCACAACAGTGAGAGGTCTGCATACCGCAAAAAAAAAAAAAAAAAAAAAATTATTCATGAGTCTTCAAGCTCTTTTATACTGTATCTAATCAAAAGACTGCATGGTTTTAATAGGTGCTTTGGATTTGAAGGTACAACCCTTAGCTCCAGCACTTACCAGATAGGTTCCAGTTTCTCTCAAAGCAAAAGTTTACTTAACTTGAAGGACTGGGGTTGGTGTTAAATGAAATAACTATTTAAAGTGCCTACTACAAGGGAGGAAGTCAATATATGTTAGCTATCATTACTGTCAAAGTGATTAATTATAAGCTAAGAAAAACTATTCATAATATAAATTTTACTATATTATATTATGGTATCAATTTCCTGATAAAATATGGTATATAAAATATAATGCCTTCTTGAATGTGATCTGTTTACCACTGTACTAAACTTCCCTAGAAAAATGATCTCTGTTGCAAGGTAATTTGCCAGGGATCTGGGGAAGAAGGTTTTGCATACATGCAAAGACATATTTCCTAGAAAAAGTCAGTGTTATGCAACATTTTCACATTAACAGATCTTAGAATTCAAACACCCAACTTTTTACTGTTACCGAACTATCGTCGTCATCCCCTGATCCCTTACAATCCATGTCTCACTGGCATTTCAAAATGTGGCTGCAGTGTCCAAACAGGTTGGGCTTTCATATGGCTTATTCAGCAAACCTGTTAAGAATCCTAATTAAAGTCCTGATTGGAGAGAGATTAAAGTAACAAGAAACTATCATGTCACAGCCATTAGACGAGTCAAAAATTTTAAGAGTTTATAACACCTATATCTAGCAGAGAGGTGGGGAAAATGGTACATGCATACATGGCTAGTGGAATGTGAAGCATTACAGTCTGTTAAAAAGCAATTTGGCTACTGCATTTATGGAACTTAAAAATACATATCTCCTTAACTCATCAGTCGCACTCCTAAGAAGAGACACCACAGAAATACCAACATAAAACATACATAAAAAGGATGTTTATTGCAGCATGTTTCATAATGGCAAAAAGAGAAAGAAGCAAAATGAATATAATATCTTCCGATACAGGAAATGTCTGAATACATTATAGCACATACAGGCCATGAAACAGCATGTAGCCATTGAAAAGAATTAATCTGATCTATGTCAGACGATGTGCTAGGATTCCATTAAGTATCGTTGAGTGAGAAAAGCAAAAGGTAAAAAAAAATGCCTATGACACAATCCCACTTAAAAATAAGTCAATAGGAAAAAAGAAAAAAAACTGTGTGTGTTTGTGTGCATATGGATCTGTATAGGATTGTGTGAGTGCAGAGAAAAATATAGAAGGATATACATCAGGCTGTTTACATGGTTTGGGGGTAAAGACACACCAATGTGGGGGGAATGAGGAAAAAGAAGAGGAGAGAAAGCTTAGCAAAAAAGCCTGCACTTAAAAAAATAAGGATGTAGGGCTTCCCTGGTGGCGCAGTGGTTGCGAGTCTGCCTGCCGATGCAGGGGTCACGGGTTCGTGCCCCGGTCCGGGAGGATCCCACATGCCGTGGAGCGGCTGGGCCCGTGAGCCATGGCCGCTGACCCTGCGCATCCGGAGCCTGTGCTCCGCAACGGGAGAGGCCACAACAGTGAGAGGCCCGTGTACCGCCAAAAAAAGAAAAAAAAAGGATGCAAAATTTCAGATTTATGTTATCTATGTAAAATTATGTACATATGTAGATTTATGTATGAAGACTTAAGTAAATTTTTAAAATAATAATAATCTCCCAAATGGGGATTGATGAGTCACGACTTTATTTTTAAAAATTTATATTGTTGGGCTTCCCTGGTGGCACAGTGGTTGAGAGTCCGCCTGCCGATGCAGGGGACATGGGTTTGTGCCCCAGTCTGGAATATCCCACATGCCGCGGAGCGGCTGGGCCCGTGAGCCGTGGCCGCTGAGCCGGCGCGTCCAGAGCCTGTGCTCTGCAACGGGAGAGGCCACAACAGTGAGAGGCCCGTGTACCGCAAAAAAAAAAAAAAAAAACAACTTATACTGTTACAGTATTTTAAACTGAGTTATAGCTGATATACAATATTATATGTTACCGGTATATAATACAGTGATTCACAATTTTTAAGGGTTATACTCCATTTACAGTGATTATAAAATACTAAATATTTAAAAATATTTCCTGTGTCATACAATACATACTTTAAAAAAAATATCTTTATTGGAGTATAATTGCTTTACAACGCTGTGTTAGTTTCTGCTTTATAACAAAGTGAATCAGCTATACATATATATATATCCCCATATCTCCTCCCTCTTGCGTCTCCCTCCCACCCTCCCTATCCCACCCCTCTAGGTGGTCACAAAACACCGAGCCGATCTCCCTGTGCTATGCGGCTGCTTCCCACTAGCTATCTTTTTTACATTCGGTAGTGTATATATGTCCATGCCACTCTCTCACTTCGTCCCAGCTTACCCTTCCCCCTCCCCGTGTCCTCAAGTCCATTCTCTACGTCTGTGTCTTTAATCGTGTCCTGTCCCTAGGTTCTTCAGAACCTTTTTTTTTTTTTTTTAGATTCCATATATATGTGTTAGCATACGGTATTTGTTTTTCTCTTTCTGACTTACCTCACTCTGTATGACAGACTCTAGGTCCATCCACCTCACTACAAATCAATACATCCTTGAGTCTATCTTACACTTCCCACTCTCTCACCCCTATACTGCCCCTCCCCGCCTCCCTCTCCCCACTGGCAACCACTAGTTTGTTTCTATAACTGAGTCTGCTTCTTTTTTGTTATATTCACTAGTTTGTTATATTTTTTAGATTCCACATATAAGTAATATCATACAGTATTTATCTGTCTCTGACTTATTTCACTAAGCATAATACCCTCCAAGCCCATCCATGTCGTTGCAAATGGCAAAATTTCATTCTTTTTTATGGCTGGGTAGTATTCCACTATACTACACACACACACACACACACACACACACACACACACACACACACACATCTTCTTTATCCATTCTTCTGCTGCTACTTAGGTTGCTTCCATATCTTGGCTATTGAAAATAATGCTGCTATGAACGCTGGGGTGCATGTATCTTTTCCAACTTTTGGGGTTTTTTTCTTTTTTCTTCAGATATATACCAAGGAGTGGAATTGCTGGGTCAGATGGTAGTTCTGTTTTTAGTTTTTTGAGACACCTCCATACTGTTTTCCACAGTGGCTTTACCAACTTACATTCCCACCACCAGTGTGCGAGGATTCCCTTTTCTCCACATCCTCACCAACGTTTTTTTTTTTAAAGGTAAATTCTTTTTACTGTTCATTGTTCCTGATTTACGATTTAATTTTACTTAATCCATTGCTCAACACCCAAACACATATTCATTATACTTCACTGATTCATTTTGTATCAAATTTTGGACTGAAGGAAGTTTCATATAAAAAACAGAATTTAAGATTCTTGGATTTCTGGTGCAGGGGATATAAATTTTCCAGGTGTTGCAGGGAAGCCCCAGGGTAAGACCTGTCCAAAATATGACTTCCAACAGCCTGCTATGATGGATGGAATTCTGCATCTCAGTCTTGCTTTTAGGTTAAAACACAGAAATTACCTACAAAGTGTAAACCTAATAAGGTTAGGAATCGATGGGCACCCTTTCAGAATCATACCTCCTAAACCAGTATGACCTGGAACCTGTTGGATAGTAATTTTTGATGTGAATTTGGGCAGAGCCAAAAAATTAGATTTTAAATCTAGAATCCTACAATTAAGAAAAACCATGAAAGTCATCTAGTCCAGCTTCTTTCCAAATGTAGGTATTTTGTCCTCTATAACATACCTAAATGCGACCAACAAAGCCTCCAGACTCTTCAACACCTCCAGTGGCAGAAAGCCTGCCACTTCAAGAAGTATTCCCATTCCATTATGCTCATCTGTAATCATCTGGTATTTTTTCTCTCTGTTGAGCCAAAATACAGTTCTCTTTAGGTTCCATTCACTGAGTTCTTTATATATTTTGGATACTAACAGCTTATCAGACATGTCATTTGCAAATATCTTCTCCCATTCAGTAGGTTGCTTTTTTGTTTTGTTGATGATTTCTTTCCCTGTGCTAAAGCTTCTAAGTCAATAAGTGGTGTTGGGAAAACTGGACAGCCACTTACAAAAGAATGAAACAAGAACATTTTCTCACACCACATACAAAATTAAACTCAAAATGTATCAAAGACCCAAATATAAGACCTGAAACCACAAAACTCATAGAAGACAACATAGGCAGCACACTCCTCGACACTGGTCTTACCAATTTTTTTTTTTGGTTCTTTTTTTTTTGAATTTTATTTTATTTTTTATACAGCAGGTTCTTATTAGTCATCAAGTTTGTACATATTAGTGTATATATGTCAATCCCAATCTCCCAGTTCATCCCACCATCACCACCACCCCATCCACTTACCCACCCCCATGGTGTCCATACGTTTGTTCTCTACATCTGTGTCTCTATTTCTGCCCTGCAAACCAGTTCATCTGTACCATTTTTCTAGTTACACATATATGTGTTATATACGATATTTGTTTTTCTCTTTCTGACTTACTTCCCTCTGTATGACAGTCTCTAGGTCCATCCACATCTCTACAAATGACCCAATTTTGTTCCTTTTTATGGCTGAGTAATAATATGTACATCTTTTTTTTTCTTTTTATAAATTTATTTATTTTTATTTTTGGCTGCATTGGGTCTTCGTTGCTGGGCGCAGGCTTTCTCTAGTTGCAGCGCGAGGGCTTCTCACTGCAGTGGCTTCTCTTGTTGAGCATGGGCTCTAAGTGCACGGTCTTCAGTAGTTGTGGCACGCGGGCTCTAGAGCGCAGGCTCAGTAGTTGTGGCACACGGGAATAGATGCTCCGCGGCATGTGGGATCTTCCCAGACCAGGGGTTGAACCCATGTCCCATGCATTGGCAGGCAGGTTCTTAACCACTGCACCACCAGGGAAGCCCATGTACCACATCTTTATCCATTCATCTGTCGATGGGCATTTAGGTTGCTTCCATGACCTGGCTATTGTAAATAGTGCTGCAATGAACACTGGGGTGCATGTGTCTTTTTGAATTATGGTTTTCTCTGGGTATATGCCCAGTAGTGGGATTGCTGGATCATATGAAAATTCCATTTTTAGTTTTTTAAGCAACTATATTGTTCTCCACAGTGGCTTTATCAATTTACATTCCCACCAAAAGTGCAAGAGGGTTCCCTTTTCTCCACACCCTCTCCAGCATTTGTTGTTGTAGATTTTCTGATGACGCCCATTCTAACTGATGTGAGGTGATACCTCATTGTAGTTTTGATTTGCATTTCTCTAATAATCAGTGATGTTGAGCAGCTTTTCATTTGCTTCTGGGCCATCTGTATGTCTTCTTTGGAGAAATGTCTATTTAGGTCTTCTGCCCATTTTTGGATTGGGTTGTTTGTTTTTTTAAATATTGAGCTGCATGAGCTGTTTATATATTTTAGAGATTAATCCTTTGTCCACTGATTCGTTTGCAAATATTTTCTCCCATTCTGAGGGTTGTCTTTTCGTCTTGTTTGTAGTTTCCTTTGCTTTGCAAAAGCTTTTCATTAGGTCCCATTTGTTTATTTTTGTTTTTATTTCCAGCACTCTAGGAGGTGGGTCAAAAAGGATCTTGCTGTGAATTATGTCATAGAGTGTTCTACCTATGTCTTCCTCTAAGAGTTTTATAGTGTCTGGCCTTACATTTAGGTCTTTAATCCATTTTAACTTTATTTTTGTGTATGGTGTTAGGGAGTGTTCTAATTTCGTTCTTTTACATGTAGCTGTCCAGTTTTCTCAGCATCACTTATTGAAGAGGGTGTCTTTTCTCCATTGTATATTCTTCCCTCCTTTGTCAAAGATAAGGTGACCACAGGTGCGTGGGCTTTCTATCCTGTTCCACTGATCTATATTTCTGTTTTTGTGCCAGTACCATACTGTCTTGATTACTGTAGCTTTGTAGTATAGTCTGAAGTCAGGAAGCCTGAGTCCTCTAGCTCCACTTTGTTCCCTCAAGATTGCTTTGGCTATTCGGGGTCCTTTGTGTCTCCATACAAATTTTAAGATTTTTTTTGTTCTACTTCTGTAAATAATGCCATTGGTAATTTGATAAGGATTGCACTGAATCTGTAGATTGCTTTGGGTAGTATAGTCATTTTCACAATATTGATTCTTCCAATCCAAGAACATGGTATATCTCTGCATCTGTTGGTATCATCTTTAATTTCTTTCATCAGTGTCTTATAGTTTTCTGCATACAGGTCTTTTGTCTCCCTAAGTAGGTTTATTCCTAGGTATTTTATTCTTTTTGCTGCAATGGTAAATAGGAGTGTTTCCTTAATTTCTCTTTCAGATTTTTCATCATTAGTGTATAGGAATGTAAGAGATTTCTGTGCATTAATTTTGTACCCTGCAACTTTACCAAATTCATTGATTAGCTCTAGTAGTTTTCTGGTGGCATCTTTAGGATTCTCTACGTATAGTATCATGTCATCTGCAAAAAGTGACAGTTTTACTTCTTTTCCAATTTGTATTCCTTTTATTTCTTTTTCTTCTCTGATTGCTGTGGTAACGACTTCCAAAACTATGCTGAATAACAGTGGTGAGAGTGGACATCTTTGTCTTGTTCCTGATCTTAGAGGAAATGCTGTCAGTTTTTCACCATTGAGAATGATGTTTCCTGTGGGTTTGTTGTATATGGCCTCTATTATGTTGAGGTAGGTTCCCTCTATGCCCACTTTCTGGAGCGTTTTTATCATAGATAGGTGAATTTTGTCAAAAGCTTTTTCTCCATCTGTTGAGATGATCATATGGTTTTTATTATTCAATTTGTTAATACGATGTATCACATTGATTGATTTGCGTGTATTGAAGAATCCTTGCATCCCTGGGATAAATCCCACTTGATCATGGTGTATGATCCTTTTAATGTGTTGTTGGATTCTGTGTGCTAGTATTTTGTTGAGGATTTCTGCATCTATATTCATCAGTGATACTGGTCTGTAATTTTCTTTTTTTGTAGTATCTTTGTCTGGTTTTGATATCAAGGTGATGGTGGCCTCATAGAATGAGTTTGGGAGTGTTCCTTCCTCTGTAATTTTTTGGAAGAGTTTGAGAAGAATGGGTGTTAGCTCTTCTCTAAATGGTTGATACAATTCACCTGGGAAGCCATCTGGTCCTGGACTTTTGTTTGTTGGAAGATTTTTAATCACAGTTTCAATTTCATTACTTGTGATTGGTCTGTTCATATTTTCTGTTTCTTCCTGGTTCAGTCTTGGAAGGTTATACCTTTCTAAGAATTTGTCCACTTCTTCCAGGTTGTCCATATTATTGGCATAGTGGTGCTTGTGGTAGTCTCTTAGGATGCTTTGTATTTCTGTGGTGTCTGTTGTAACTTCTCCTTTTTCGTTTCTAATTTGTTGATTTGAGTCCTCTCCCTCTTTTTCTTGACGAGTCTGGCTAATGGTTTATCAATTTTGTTTATCTTCTCAAAGAACCAGCTCTTAGTTTTATTGATCTTTGCTATTGTTTTGTTTCTATTTCATTTATTTCTGCTCTGATCTTTATGATTTCTTTCCTTCTGCTAACTTTGGGTTTTGTTTGTTCTTCTTTCTCTAGTTCCTTTAGGTGTAAGGTTAGATTGTTTATTTGAGATTTTTCTTGTTTCTTGAGGTAGGCGTGCATTGCTATAAACTTCCCTCTTAGAACTGCTTTTGCTGTTCCACAGGTTTTGGATAGGCGTGTTTTCATTGTTATTTGTCTCTAGGTATTTTTTGATTTCCTCTTTGATTTCTAAAGTGATCTCTTGGTTATTTAGTAACATATTGTTTAGCCTCCATGTGTTTGTGTTTTTTATGTTTTTTCCCCTGTAACTGATTTCTAATCTCATAGCATTGTGGTCAGAAAAGATGCTTGATATGATTTCAATTTTCTTAAATTTACTGAGGCTTGATTTGTGACCCAAGATGTGATCTATCCTGGAGAATGTTCTGTGTGCACTTGAGAAGAAAGTGTGATCTGCTGTTTTTGCATGGAATGTCCTATGAATATCAATTAAATCTATCTGGTCTATTGTGTCATTTAAAGCTTCTGTTTCCTTATTAATTTTCTGTTTGGATGATCTGTCCATTGGTGTAAGTGAGGTGTTAAAGTCCCCCACTATTATTGTGTTACTGTTGATTTCCTCTTTTATAGCTCTGAGCAGTTGCCTTATGTATTGAGGTGCTCCTATGTTGGTGCATAAACATTTATAATTATTATATATTCTTCTTGGATTGATCCCTTGATCATTATGTAGTGTCCTTCCTTTTCCCTTGTAACTTTCTTTATTTTAAAGTCTATTTTATCTGATATGAGTATTGCTACTCCAGCTTTCTTTTGATTTGCATTTACATGGAATATCTTTTTCCATCCCCTCACTTTCAGTCTGTATGTGTCCCTAGGTCTGAAGTGGGTCTCTTGTAGACAGCATATATATGGGTCTTGTTTTTGTATCCATTCAGTGAGCCTGTGTCTTTTGGTTGGAACATTTAATCCATTCACATTTAAGGTAATTATCGATATGTATGTTCCTATGACCATTTTCTTAATGGGTTTGTTTTTCTAGGTCCTTTTCTTCTCTTGTGTTTCCCACTTAGAGAAATTGCTTTAGCATTTGTTGTAGAGCTGGTTTGGTGGTGCTGAATTCTCTTAGCTTTTGCCTGTCTGTAAAGCTTATGATTTCTCCATCGAATCTGAATGAGATCCTTGCTGGGTAGAGTAATCTTGGTTGTAGGTTCTTCCCTTTCATCACTTTAAATGTATCATGCCACTCCCTTCTGGCTTGTAGAGTTTCTGCTGAGAAATCAGCTGTTAACCTTATGGGAGTTCCCTTGTATGTTATTTGTCGTTTTTCCCTTGTTGCTTTCAATAATTTTTCTTTGTCTTTAATTTTTGTCAATTTGATTACTATGTGTCTTGGTGTTTTCTGCCTGGGACTCTCTGTGCTTCCTGGACTTGGGTGGCTATTTCCTTTCCCATGTTAGGAAGTTTTCTACTATAATCTCTTCAAATATTTTCTCGGGTCCTTTCTCTCTCTCTTCTCCTTCTGGGGCCCCTATAACGCAAATGTTGTCATGTTTAATGTTGTCCCAGAGGTCTCTTAGGCTGTCTTCATTTCTTTTCATTCTTTTTTCTTCTGTTTCACAGCAGTGAATTCCATCATTCTGTCTTTCAGGTCACTTATCTGTTCTTCTGCCTCAGTTATTCTCCTACTGATTCCTTCTAGTGTATTTTTCATTTCAGTTATTGTATTGTTCACTTCTGTTTGTTTGTTCTTCAATTCTTCTAGGTCTTTGTTAATAAACATCTCTTGCATCTTCTCGATCTTTGCCTCCATTCTTTTTCTGAGGTCCTGGATCATCTTCACTATCATTATTCTGAATTCTTTTTCTGGAAGGTTTCCTATCTCCACTTCATTTAATTGTTTTTCTGGGGTTTCATCTTGTTCCTTCATCTGGTACATAGCTCTCTGCCTTTTCATCTTGTTTATCTTTCTGTGAATGTGGTTTTTGTTCCACAGGCTGCAGGGTTGTTCTTCTTGCTTCTGCTCGCCAACGTGTTATTTGTGTTCTTTTTGATGACAGCCATTCTGCCAGATGTGAGGTGATACCTCGTGGTTTTGATTAGCATTCCCTGATGATTAGTGATGTTGAGCATCTTTTCATGTGCTTGTTGGCCATCTGCATGTCCTCTTTGGAAAAACGTCTATTCAGGTCTTCTGCCCACTTTTAAATTGTTTTTTGGGGTTTTTTTTTTTTTTTTTGATTTTTTTTGAGATTGAGTTGTATGAGCTGTTTATATATTTTGGAATATTAACCTCTTATCGGTCATATAATTTGCAAATATTTTCTCCCATTCAGTAGGCTGTCTTTTCGTTTTGTTGATGGTTTCCTTTGCTGTGCAAAAGCTTTTAAATTTAATTAAGTCCTATCTTTATTTTTGCTTTTATTTTCTTTGTTTTAGGAGACAGATCCAAAAAAATACTGCTATGATTTATGTCAGAGTGGTCTATCTATGTTTTCTTCCAGGAGTTTTATGGTTTCCAGTCTTACATTTATGTCTTTAATCTGAGTTTATTTTTGTATATGGTGTTAAAGAATGTTCTAATTTCATTCTTTTACATGTAGCTGTCCAGTTTTCCCAGCACCACTTATTGAACAGACTGTCTTTTCTCCATTGTATACTCTTTTCTCCTTTGCCATAGACTAATTGACCAGAAGTGCATGGGTTTATTTCTGGGCTTTCTATTCTGTTCCATTGACCTATGTGTTTGTTTCTGTGCACTGCAGCTTTGTACTTAGGGAATATGACTTTTGAAGTCAGGGAATATGACTGTGATTCCTCCAGCTCTGTTCTTTCTCAAGATTGTTTTGGCTATTCGGGGTCTTTTGTGTTTCCATACAAATTTTAAAATTATTTGTTCTAGTTCAGTGAAAAATGCCATTGGCATTTTGATAGGGATTGCACTGAATCTGTAGACTGCCTTGGGTAGTATGGTCATTTTAACACTATTAATTCTTCCAATCCAAGAACACGGTGTATCTTTCTATCTGTTTGTGTTGTCTTCAATTTCTTTCATCAGTGTCTTAACAGTTTTCTGAGCAGGTCTTTTACCTCCTTAGGTAGGTTTATTCCTAGGTATTTCATTCTTTATGATGTGATGGTAAAAAGGATTGTTTCCTTACTTTCTCTTTCTGATAGTTTGTTGTTAGTGTATAGAAATACAAGATTTCTGTATATTAATTTTGTATGCTGCAACTTTACCAAACTCATTGATGGGCTCCAGTAATTCTCTGGTGGCATCTTTAGGATTTTCTATATATAGCATCATGTCATCTGCAAACAGTGACAGTTTTACTTCTTCCTTTCCAGTTTGGATTCTTTTTATTTCTTTTTCTTGTCTGATTACTGTGGCTGAGACTGCCAATACTGTGTTGAATAAAAGTGCCAAGAGTGGGCATCCTTGTCTTATTCCTGATCTTATGACTTTAAAAGGTTTCTTCAGTTATCTCATTCTGATTGCTGCATTTGTCAGTTGATGTTTTTCTATACCACATTTCTAAAACTAATGACACTCCCCATTTATCACCACGTTCACAGCTTAAGCAAAGTTAAGATACACCGAAGGTAAACACTATTTGCAAACAGCTAACCCAATGCATTAGCTAGCAGCAAGCACAAACGATATGGAATGAAAACGGACTCTATAAAATGTAACCATGATCACAATGGGATGACTATAGCTGACACTGCTGTATGACATACAGGAGAAATGTTAAGAGAGTAAAATCCTTAGAGTTCTCATCACAAGGGGAAATTTTGTTTTCTTTTTTCTTTTCATCTTACTTTTCTTTTTATTGTATCTATATAAGATGGATGTTTGCTGAACCTATTTTTGGTAATCATTTCAGAATATATGTAAACCAAACCATCATGCTGTTTGCCTTAAACTTACACAGTGATGTATGTCAACTGTTTCTCAATGAAACTGGAAAAAAATTTATAACCACAAAATGTTCTTGAACACACTATTATTTTAATTCTTCAATGGCCAAATACAATAAATACTGATCATGCTTATTATGGATGGTGAGTTCTGACTAGGATAGATGATGGTTTCCATTAGCAGCTGTTGAAAGCCACTGTGCACCCAAAGAGAAGCGTACTCTAATCTTAGAAACCAAATTCTTACCTTACAAAAAAGTGGCCCCAAATCCCAGTTCCTGTGGAAAGAACCTATTACTAATATTCCTCCACCTTGAAGAAACTTCCCATTGAGATACATTTTTGTATCTAAAGGTAGGGCCAGAGTTTCCTGAATGAACAGAAGGAATTCCATCCACAGAAAGTGGTAGCGTGCATAAATAAATTTTATTGGAGATAGACAAACCCATTTTTTTACACTCCATCAGCAACTGTGCTTTAAAGTTTTTGTTATTTACTTAATCAAATGGGAGACTAAGCTGTCAAGGAGAAACACTTATTTTTCCCTAGAAGTCATTATGCTAATCTTAATGACAGCACATATGTCAGGTACTGTTCTTGGTGCTTTACACATACCAGCTCCTTTAATCTTCACAAAAACCCAGGGTTCTCAACTCGGGGTGATTTTGCCCAGAAGGAGACATATGGCAATGTCTGAAAACATTTTTGCTTGTTACAACTGGAGGGAACTACTGGCATCTAGTAGGCAGCAGCCAGGGATGCTGCTAAACACCCTACAACGCACAGGACAGCCCGCACAACACAGAATTATCCAGCCCCAAATGTCAATAGTGCGGAGGATGAGAAACCCTGCAATGACCCCATGAGGTAGGTACTACTGTTGTTCCCATTTTTCAGATGAAGAAACTGAGGCACCAAAAAGATAAGTAACTTGCCTAATGTCACACATCTAGCAGATGGTAAAGTCAGGATCTGAACCTAACAGTCTAGCTACAGACTCCTTTCTCTTAACCTCTCATAAGAAAGAAAGATGCTAGTTGGGAAGCTTACCTACAACTTTCTCCCCATCTTCCTAGATTCCAGGCTTATTTGGGAGAATGTATCATTTATTTGTTCATTCACTTGAAATTCCATCTATCCACCTGCGCATCTATCCAATCAACAAGTATTGAGTGTATGTGCCAGATGCTGCTCAAGGCAATTCTAGGTGAACAAGATCTCTGTCCTTGTGGCACATGCGTTCCTCACTCATATTTCCTCCCTGTCCTTACTAGTCCTTGAACATGCTAAGCATGATCATACTTGTGCCTGGAAAGTTTTTCCCCAGAAAAACCCTCACTTCATTCAGGTCTCTACTTAAGTGTCACTTCCTCAAAAAGGCCTTTCCTGACCACCATTTCTTTTCTTTTCTTTTTCTTTTTTTTTGGCCGTGCCCCACGGCTTGTGGGATCTTAGTTCATCAATCAGGGATCAAACCTGTGCCCTCAGCAGTGAAAGCACAGAGTCCTAACCACTGGACCGCTAAGGAATTCCCATGACCACCATTTCTAAATTAGCTACAGACTCTTACCATCTATCCCCTTTCTCTGCTTTCTTTTTCTAAACAGCACTTATCATTCCTAATATTATGTTAATATTTGCTCATTGTCACTACCTCCCTCTCACCAACAGAACGTAAACTCCATGAGACATCTATCTCCAGAATTGAGAAGTCTACCTGGCACACAGAAAGCATTGAATAAGTATTTGTTGAATGGCTGGATTAGCAAATGCCTTTTCAATTGAACCATTTCCTCATGACTACCATCCCTCACCTGGACTTCTGCAACTGCTTCTTATTTGGTCTCCCTGCCATCTTTCTTAAGCCCCTTCAATTCATCTTCTACATGAAACCAGAATAATCTTTCTAAAATGCAAATATAATGTCATGCCTCTACTCAAAGCCCTTCAATGACTTCCCATTGCGCTGAGGATAAAGCTCAAACTCCTAACATGTCTTTTAAGGCCCCCTTGAATTTCTGAGTTATTCTTACCATTCATCATTTCACATTTTATAGCTGGTCACAGCAACAGCAGTAATAGCTAACATGTACTGAGCACATGCTGTGTGCCAGGCACTAATCTAAGGGCATTATACGTCAGAAATCACTTAGTCCTAATCTATGGGGTAGAAATTACTGTTATGTCGATTTTCAGATGGGGAAACTGAGACACAGCTAAATAACTGTCCAAGGGCAACTAGTAAGTGGTAGGGCCAGGATGTAAACCCGGGCAGTCAGGTTCCAGAGCCCGCTCTCAAATCCATTATACTACACTGTCTCTATATACCAGCTGTAAGAGAAGTCCATTAGTTCCTTGAAGGTGCTCTTTTACTTCTCACCTTCAGATGTTCACATTGTCCTCTCTGCTGGAACATCCCTCAGATCATAGCTTAAATATCCCTCCCTCTGTGAGACCTTCCTACGATGTACCCCAGAATTGTTTGGATCCCCCTGCTCTGCTCTCCCATGGCATTCTGAATTTCCCATTATAACTCCCATTCTATTTTATTGTAATTACTTGTCTGCCTTCACCAATAAATTTCAGGCTGCACGAGGATAAGAGCCATGTCTATCTTGCTCACCTCTGCACCCCTAGCACCTGGCACAGGCCCTGGGATGTATGAGGGGCTGAGTGAATAATTTCACATGGCAACAGCACTACAAGCCTTTCCTAAACCCTTCCCAAAAGTGATTCACTGCTTCTCTAAGAGCCCTGCTCATAGGGCATACATTTTATGCTTCATATTTTGTTAAATAGTATCTACTAAAAAGGATGTAGGGACTTCCCTGGTGGTCCAGTGGTAAAGAATCCGCCTTCCAACACAGGGGATGTGGGTTTGAACTAAAATCCCACATGCCGCAGAGCAACTAAGCCTGCGTGGCATAACTACTGAGCTCGTGCGCCTCACTAGAGCCCGTGTGCCACAAACTAGAGAGCCCACGTGCTCTGGAACCTGAGCACCACAACTACAGAGCCCACATGCCCTGGAACCCGTGCACCACAACTACAGAGCCCATGTGCCCTGGAGCCTGCGCACCACAACTAGAGAAGAGAAAACCCACACGTCACAACTAGAGAGAAGCCCATGTGCCACAACGAAGAGCCTACGCACCGCAACAAAGACCCAACACAGGCAAAAATAAATAATAATAAATAAATCTTTTTTAAAAAAAGGATGTGTACACATATCCTTTCCCTGTATGCTTGTGAAAAGCCAGGTATAACATCTTATACATTTATGTGAGCTCTGAAGCGGCTCTCACAAACTTAGCACTTAAAAAGTAATAATTGTGTACAAAGGATCTCTCTGTATTATTTCTTACAACTGCCTGTAAATCTACAGTTATCTCAACCAAAATTTCAATTTAAAAAATAATTATTGAGGGTGGGAGGGAGGTCCAAGAGGGAGGGGATATGTGTATGCATACAGCTGATTTACTTCATTGTATAGCAGAAACTAACACACCATTGTGGAGCAATTATACTCCAAAAAAAATAATAATAATAATAGTAATTACTGAAAGAAATGGATAAATAATTACTCAAGAGCTTAAAAATGACTCCCCACTATCCGATTAAGGCCAAACTCTCCAATTTAACATTCAAGGTCTTCGATTATCCAGCTCCTTATTATCTATTCAACCCAATGTTCTCTTCCAACTATACCATACCTCCTATTCCAATCAAGGTGAAACCTTATTCTTCTGACACACCAGACTAGTCTAGTTTCCAGACCTTGCCTTAAGATACTCCTCCTACCTGAACGCCATCTGATTCAACCCTTCCCTCCTCCGACTCCTGTTACCTATGCTAACAGCACTTTTCCTCTTAGGTCCAGCTCTAATCTTACCTCCATTGTGAAGTTTTCCTGACCTCATTTCTTTCTTTTTTCTTAGGATTTTATAATCCTCACTTACTACTGTTATCTCCAACAAGAATGCAAATTTCTTGAGTCTCAGAATCATTCCTTCTACTTCTCAGGAATCCCCCACAGTACCTACCAGAGTGCTAAGTATATATATAATCAGTAATAAATAAATACTTGCTGATTAAAAGAGAAGTCTCGTTAGCCATGCATATTATCAACCCTCAATCATCCAGGCTAACAGAAGAGCCAGTGTATAGAAAGACAACCTGCTGGATGAGTCCAACTATCTTTTAGAGTGGGCAGGAATGCCTGTATTTGTACTAAGTACTATGCAGTTGTTTCCAATTTTCCAGGAAGTCACAAAGCTGCCACAAATGGTCTAACTGCACAATTCTTCCCTTGTCAAGGCTCAGAGCCTGCACAGCTTATCATTCCATACTGGCAAACAACTGTATAACTTTTCTTCATCGGTGACACAAAGATAAAAATAAGCAGAGGTAGTCATATTCTAAACATTCGCTGGACCTCACCTTCTCCTAATAGGGAGATCATTGTTTGGGCACAAAAGATCATCTATTCTAACTCTCACTGGGCAAATATCTTGTTTGTATCAACAAAGTGCTTTTGTAAATAGATAGAGTGACAATATCAATAAGAATCTGAACAAGAGGCTTGCCAAAGAAAATCCCTGTGATGATCTACTCTTAGGATAATCCAGAATTGATAAAAAGCCAAATTCTTCCCACAGTCCATAGAGATTTGCCCCAGCCTATGGCTATTTTCCCTAAGTGAGAGTTTGTAAACTCCTCAAACTATGGTTAGCTTCTCTTTCTCATCCAACTGGTCAAAGTTTTCTTAAAACAACATACCACACATCTGAGAAGCTAAGTTTCTCAGCCTGAATTTTTGTTTGTACCTGGTAAAGCTACAGCTTTCTCCCAGAGGGATTTCAAAATGCCTAAGCTTCTCTCCAGAAAACTCTCCAAATACTTTCAGTAACCTAATGGCAATAGCTTTGCTACTAAAAAATTTCCCAACATCTTTCTGTTTTGGCAGGCCCTGCTGAAATCCCCCTCCCCATAAGGGGGAATCTGAGTAAAAACACTACCAGCTTCAAGTTCCCTTAGGCAAATTTCCAGTCCCAGTGCAAGGCCATGAGGTTAAACATTTCTCAATGACGCAGGCTCCCTCAGAGGGAGGAACAAGAAAGAAAAAAAAAAAGAAAAGAAAAATCAAAACTTATTCTTCCCAGTGCAATAAATCAAGAGACAACCGCCAAGTCTAAAAAATAAAGTATGAGTGAAGTTAAACTATACACTGCTTGTTTTGCCAAGGCCCCTGGTAGAAGCACAGAACCAGGATGAGAGCGGTGGGATAGGAGAAAAGGCAACTGCACAACCAGCAGTCCAGCCAAATAGACAGATAATTCTCTAGGTTCTTTAGAGAATCTCTAGAATACTGATAATGTGTACATTTCCAGCCACTGTATACTTTATGATAACTAGAGCAACTAAAGCAAAACGATTGAATTGGTGGTTGTGGGGTAAGGAAATGGAATCACACATGAAGCAAATCATTATTTAGGATTAAAATGTGTATTAGGTGGAAGGCTGAAAAAAACATAGGAAAGTATGTTTAATCAACTTCTTGGGGAAAGAGTATAAGGCTGATCATAGAGAAAGCAAACTCATCTGAGGGGCTGGGAGGGCTCCTGGACCTCTGGCTGCCTGCAGATAGATAAAAGAATGAAATAAAATCAGAATTGTTGGGACTTCCCTGGTGGTCCAGTGGCTGGGACTCCGAGCTCCCAATGCAGGGGGCCCGGGTTTGACCCCTGGTCAGGGAACTAGATCCTGCATGCCGCAACTAAGACCCGGCACAGCCAAATTAATTAATTTAAAAAATCAGAATTGTCCCCTCAGAACTCATTTATAGATTACAGAACTTTAGAGTTAGAAAGGGCCTAATGCTTACAAGAAAATGCTAATAATGAAAATATTGTTACATCTGTACAGCACTTCCCCTTTCAAAGTACTTTCATTCATTTAGTCCTTAAATAAATTAAATTATTATGTACCTGCTGTGTGACAGGAACTGTGGATATAGAAATAAGACACCATCCCTGCATTCAAGGAGCTTACTGCTGAGCTCTGCTAGGAACAATAATGCAATAAAACTAACCCTCTGGAGGTCTGTCCCAAGTACAGGGAGAGCACAGGAGAAGGAGCACCTAAGCCCATCTGGAATCAAAGACAGCATGCAACTTGGAAGAGGGAGCCCTGGAGCTGGGACTTGAGCAGAAGTTAGTCGGCTGGCAAACAGAGAGAGGAACGGTCAAGGCAGAGGGAAGATTATATGCAAAGGAATAGAAAGTTAAAAGAGCACAGAATGTTCTGGAAACTAAAAGCAGTTTAGCACTGCTGGAGACTGTGAAGTTAGAAGTGATAGGAGGATAATTAGTCAGAGGCCAAATAGACAATATAATAAAGTATAATAGTTTAAATTTTACCCCATAAGAAATCAAAGCATTCTAAGAAGAATAAAATGATTAGAATTGATTGTAAGAAAAAGTATCTTGGTAGCTGTAGGAAGGGCAGACTAGAGAAGAACCAGGTTATAGGCAGAGAGGCTAGTAAGAAGGCTACTGAAACCACAGTGAGAAACGATGACAGTCTGATCTAGGGCAGTGAGACAAAATATGAGAAGTCAAAGTAAAGGTAGAATCTACAGAACTCAGAGACCAAATAGATGTGAGGAATATAGGCAAAGAGGAATTGAGAATGACTCCTAATTTTCTAGGTAGGAAACTGGTCTCGAGTTAGGGAACGCAGGGGTAGTCGTGGGGACTGGTAACAGCAACTTTAAATCTGTAAACGCCTGAAGTGTACGTAGTCGTCTAGATGTCCAGGTGGAAAGAAGTAGTAGATTAAATGAAGCTACTAGAGCTCAGGAAATATGGTGGGGCTAGAGATATAGATGCAGACACCCTGAATAAGTGGTAGCTGAAGCCACGAATTGGGATGAGATTGCTAGGGAGAATGTGCAGACTGAGAAGAAAAATGGGTCACGGACTAACCCTGGGAAAAACTGACATTTAAGGGACAGGAAGAAGAAGAGAAGACTGCAAAAGAGATTCAACAGTGGACAGAGAGGTAGAAGGCAAGTTGAAGAGAGAATGCTGTCTATAGTTTAGCTGCCCAGATCTGAATACCTTTCCTATTTGGGGGAAATTCCAAGATAGGGGGAAGGCAGGCCTCTCTTCCTACTACAGAGTCCCTCTCTCTGCATCCTGGAATCCAGCTCACAAATACAACCCAAGCCCAGCCAATCAGATCCTCTCATCCAGAACTTTGAAAGTTGGGGAATGACACAAATGTGGAAAATATAATCAGAAATTATCCCTGGCACTATGGCAAGTATCTACCGGTGGCACTGCCAATAGCTGCAGGCATTCACTGGAGACCAGGCCAGCAGCAGTGGCAGAGAAAGTCCAGTAAGCAGTGCCAGTGACAGAGTCCTCAGCAGACTAGTCCTGTGGCACGGTCTTCGCTATGTCTTGCCTCGCTCAGTTTCTGCTCACTTTCCGACCTTTGTTAGATAGCCTTCTTATTAAGGCTGTGCACTATCCAATACTCTTCCAAAAAATTGATTTTATGCTTAGATTAACCAAGATTACACAAAGAACCCTGAGTAGTATAGAATAAGGAGACAGCACTGAATAGGGTCAAATGGTAAAGAAAAGTCAAGTAAGAAGAGGCCTAAAATGGGCCCACTGCATAGGGTGACTAGTAGTCAGCAGTGTTCTTGGTGACACTGTTCACATGTGTTACCTCATTCCACCCTCACAACACCTTCTGAGGAAAATAAAGCAGGTACTACATCTTTATTTTATGGTGAAGAAATTGAGACTAAAAGAGATTAAGATCGTACAGTTCTTTTGACTATCCACAGTTGCTCTCAAGAAAGTTACCTGATAGATGCTCATTAAAGGAGATGTTAAATGTCTACACTAATTCTTACACTGAATGTCAGCTAACACAGATGATGATCACATATGGTCCCCAATCCTGGACTTCCAGCTTCTTCAATTCTGGCAATATAAAGAGGATCCCAACAAAAGCACTAGGATTCTCATAGACAACCACCCAGAAACATACCTCAAGGAACATGAGGCTGGCTCCTTGCCATCACCCTTCCATGGCTCATTCAGGGTACCTTGGCCACTACTTAAAGAATATATCATCAGCTACAAGGACTCCTCAAGTGGAAGGGATCTTCTATCCCTGACCATGAGAACCACTGTGGGAATGAGAGGTTGAGAGCTTTCAGAAGAAGACGGTTATTTCTCAACTTCATTCCTTTGGGATATGTCACAGCCAGGAAGGGAGAAATTGGAAATAGCAGCTTTCACAAGCTGCCAAATCCATGTCCTAGTCCCAGGGGATAATTAGCCAATGAGGTTCTGTAGAGCTGATGTAATGTTGGCAGAGGCTAATGCTTTATGTTTGAACATGTAGCCTCTTGATATTTAGCTACAGGGCTAAAAGGGATGACATCCTGCAAAGCCAAGAACCCACAACACCACCACTTAGCAATTTGCATCTTTAAAGTAATTTGTAAACTAACTGATCCATCTTTATTGTGAATAGCGTACAAGAGCATTTGTTAAACTATACATTTTCTAAATCTTATTTTATGTAACTCTTTTACTAGGAAAAGAAATTTCCAAACACCTCCAAAGAACAAAGATAATTTAGAAAGCCTAAAGTAACAAAAGAAAGAAATTAGAAGGAAGGAAAGTTTTCCTAGGAATAAAGTCTGTTTGTGGTACTTTAGTCCCACTACCAGCACGCTAAGTTTAAGGCTGTCTAATGTTCTTATGAAAACAATTTTTGAAACTGAGTAGACTGAGACAGGTGTTTTCAGGAGCGCCACATATCTCACAAGAGTACTCTGAAATGCAGGAGGTAAGAAATCAATGGGCAAGAAGCAGAAGTATCCAGACATTAAACTCTTGGTTTGAGCTTGAGCTTTTAAATTGCAAAATGAATGCTTGCCACTTTAATAAAAATTAAGTCCTTTGACTTAAATATGCCATGATGATCTCCCAAAGCCTCAGACAAAATTAAGTATATTAAAAAGGAAAAAATTTAAATTCTCTAATCAACTGGCCAATACATAATGCTCCCAAATATGTACTAGCTCCTTACTTGAAGCAAGAGATAACTTTTGGTTCAACCTGGGGCAGAAGTGTATCTAGTGATAGAGATACAAATACTCTGTAGTTTATATATCTTGACTATTTCACAAAAATTGAGAATGACTTTTCTCAAAATGAATGATGGAGAGGGAAAGGCAGTACAAAAAACCATGACCCTCTACATCTTATAAAGGAACTAGAGACTCATCCTTAGCAGGAGGATACTCTGTACTTGCTCTTCGAGAAATAGTTGGGTTGGGGAACCTAATACCAAATGTTCCAAGAGTGGCTTTCTTCCCAATCTCTCCAATATTTCACGTTCATTTCATTCACTCATTAAACATTTATTCAGCACCAACTAGGTATCAAGCTAGAGATGCTAGATATAAAGTGGCAAAACAAAATTAATAGGTAAGATAAAATTAAAATGGACAATAGGTAAGGCCTTCATAGAGTTTATAAACTAGTGAGGGAAACACACATTAAACAATCAGAAAGTCCCACAAATAAACATATAATCTCTAAGTATAAATGCATGAAGAAAGAGAGAATGAGAAAGAATGAAAATAACCAGAGGGGAGGGACACGCTAGGGGGGCATTCTCTGAGACCCTAAGGAAGGATAGAACCTAGAAAGCAAAAGGAAGACGATCAGGAGGTGCAGCTGGAGGAGGAGGCAGGAATGGAGAAAATGAACCATGAACGCTGAGAAACTCACCTACTATTTCATGAGTACAAATACTGACTTCAGAACTAGATATCTAAGCTCTTATCCTAAACTACCTAAACTAGCATATGATCCCTATGCAGGGGACCACGTTCTTCTAGATTCTCAAACACTTTTCATGTAACACCTATGAAATTCTAAGAGTACATCAAAAAAATAGTTTTCCTTCAAATTTATCAAGACTTTTCTAAAAACATTCATACTAACCACCTTAGTTGGGATTAAATATAAATTTAGTAACACTGAGTCAGTTGACCAAAAGCCAAGCTGCAAGGGGATCTTTAGCATAAAACTAATGGGAGATTATTTGCAAACATCTGGACTGACTTAGCAGATATAAAACTGTTAGGATGTTCTGAAAGCTCTATACTACAGAGCTCAGAAGAAAAGGGGGAAGGAGGCAAGGGGACCTTTTTTTCTTACCAGAGTCAGCAAGGACCTTCACACAGAAAGTGTTCCTACTCTAAAGATATACAGATATAAATTTACTTCCTACCCACAGAAACTATTTGCAACATCGGAAAAAATTTCTAATGCACGTTTATGGCAACACACTCAGGAGGTTTTGCTTAGTTTCAAACATATGAAGC
The DNA here is from genome assembly GCF_005190385.1 of Monodon monoceros. Lineage (NCBI taxonomy): Eukaryota > Metazoa > Chordata > Mammalia > Artiodactyla > Monodontidae > Monodon > Monodon monoceros. The sequence continues at coordinate 92,680,895 of NW_021703783.1, forward strand.
TGGTTTGGGCCATGGGTGTTGAGTCAGAAATCTTGCTACACTGCAATTCAAAATAGCGTCCTTTCTAATCCTCGTGAACAGGTACAAGAATCACTGTTAAAAAGAGGGAAGCTTCTAGGCAAAGGTTAGGGCTTGTATGAAGGCTTTCTAAGTAGGCTTAAATGTAGGGGAAAAGGTCATCCCTATGTAGAGAGGAGATCTAGGACAAGAACATTTAATACAGATATTCAAAAAGAAAAAAGTTAGAAATGTGTTTAACAATTATGTCATAGTGTTCTGGGGGTGCGGGGGATAAGGCAGGGAGGGAAGAGGGTAAAAAAGAAGGTAGGCTATGTAATGAAAGAACAGGACAAGGAACCTAGACAAGCTGGGTACCTGACAAGAGCTACTATATATTTATTGGGGGATAAAAGTTCACGTGGAAAGCATATAATGTAGTGGTAAAGAGCATGGATTCTGAAGCCAGACCATCTGGGTGCAATCTTAGTTCTACCACTTACTAGGTGTGTAGACACGTTCCTTTATCTACTTTGCCCCTCAATTTCACCATCTGTAAAATGGGATAATGAGAGCATCCATTTCACATAGTTATTGCAAAGATTAAAAGAGCTAATATATGTAAGGAGCTTGGAACACTGGCACATGGTAAATCCCATTTAAAATGTGTTAGCTACTATTATTTTATTTTAAATATATTTCTATATTTTTCCTGGAATTCTTATAAAATCTACTTAGAATTCCATACTCTATAAATGTGTCTCTTAAGTTTTGTGGTTTGTTGCATTGTCCTGTTTGGTCTCTACTAGTTTTTTGGTTTTTTTTTTCTTTCTTCTATTAAGCCACATATTAAAGAGATATGCAAAAATGTAAAACAATGCCATTCTCTTACTAATTTTTTATTTTAGAAAATATAAAAAAAAAGAAAATATAGCTATTTTTCTTAAAACATGTTATCTATGTTAACATATTAAAGGGATTTTTATTTAAGTATAATTGATTTACAATATTGTGTTAGTTTCAGATCTGCAGCAAAGTGATTCAGTTATATACATACATATATATAGTTTCGGATTATTTTCCATTATAGCTATTACAAGATATTGAATATAGTTTCCTATCTCTACTAAATTTTAATGATTTGTTTTTCAAATATAAGGCTGTCTTGCCTATGCTTAAGGGAAATAATAAAATTTTTCTTCACCTGTGGAGAATTTTAAATGGGAAGCACTCTATCCCTGGGTTTAGGCATGGTTAGGCCCAAGAAATGAGTGAGGGCAAGGGAAGGAAACCTCAGGGAGGAAGCTCAGGAACCACCTACAGAGCTGGTTTTGCTAACTTAGAGATTATCTTCCACAACTGTTCTCAAACCTTGGAGGTTTTTGTGTAATATGGCACACTTCCTGACAAGAGATCAGGGAGACAGAGGTGATGTGGGTGGGAAAGAAGTTCACACACTTGGGGTTTTGTTGTGTTTTGTTTTTTTAAGCATTATCTAGCAGTGCTACCTCCTTTTCTCCTTTTGGCTTACTTCCTTCGAGGGTAATTTTAACTCCAATCTCCTGGTGCCCAAATTAGCTCAGGGTACTCCAGAGTGTATGAAGGTGAAAGGCAATCAACCTGAGTTGTTATACACAATGGAACATTTTTCTGTTGTTCATAAAAGGAAAAAAGCAGCAAAAGCCCATAAAATGTTCCACAAACTTTAAACTTAAAAAAAATTTTTAGAATAATCACACCCACTTATAGGTTTTGAAAAGCACAGCAACAGAATCACAATAGTTCAAAAGCATAAGAGCACAGTCTGACTGAAAATGATCAATCTAATTTCACTTTGTAAACTGACTAGATGGAAAAGGGAGATAGAAATTAGCAATAGAAGTCAGAGTCCACAAAGTTAATTTTTTAAACAGTTGTTAGCCTTGTATTTATAAAGACGAGAGAGTTTTAATGTAAAGGTGACTTTAAGCTTAAAACAATCAGAGATAATTTTACAAGTTTTTGAAATCAATTTTATTGAAGTTTAATCTAGATATGACTTACCCATTTTAAGCATACAAGTTCAATGCCTTTTGACAAATGTATACACCTGCATAACCAATATGACAATCAAGATACACGACATTTTCACCCCCTCAAGTGCTCTCATGCCCCTTTGTAGTTAACTTCTCTTTCCCCTTCTGGCCCCAAGCAACAACTGATAGGCTACCTGTCACTCTTAGAGAAAGCTGCATTGTTTTCCTCAGACTTTTTTTTAAATTGAGGTATCATTCACATTCTATTCAATTCACCCATTCAAAGTCTATAATTCAGTAGTTTTTAGAATATTCCCAAAGTTGTACAACCATCACCACTATCTAGTTCCAGAATATTTTCATTACCCCCAAGAAATCCGCATCTATTAACAGTCATTCCCCATCACTGTCCTACCCCCCACCACCAAGCCCTGGCAACCACTAATCTTTCTGTCTCTATGGATTTGCCTATTCTGGACATTTCATATAAATGGAATTATACAATATGTGGCCTTTTGTGTCTATCTTCTGTCACTTGGCTTGTTTTCAAGGTTCATCCATTTTTTAGAATAGTTTAGTACTTCGCTCCTTTTTATTGGTGAATAATATTCCATTATAAGGATATACTACATTTTGTTTATCCATTCATTAAGTGATGGGCATTTGGGGTGTTTCCACTTTTGGCTAATGCTGCTATGAACATTTGTGTACAAGTTTTTGTGTGGAGCGATGTTTGCAGCTTTCTCGCGTATACACCTAGGAGTAGAATTTCTGGGTCATATGGTAAATCTGTTTAACTTTTTGAAAAGATGCCAAACTGTCTGTGTTTTCTTAAACTTTTTATTTTGAGATGATTATAGATTCCCAACCAGTTGTAAGAAATAATTCAGAGACCTGGTTTACCCTCCACCCAGTTCCCCACTCAATGATAACAGCTTGCAAAACTATAGTGGAACATCACAACCATGATACTGACACTGATACAGTCAAGATACAGAATATTCCATCACTACAAGGATCCCTCATGTTGACCTTTGATAGCCACAATTACTTTCCTCCCAGCATCACCCCATCTCAGCCCCCAAGAGGCATCAATCTGTTCTCAATAACTATCATTTTGTCATTTCAAGAATGTTATACACATTATTCCTCCGTGCTACAATGCTGGGTACTCAGTAATTTCAAATTGATTCATTGCTATACCTAATGGAAAAAATCATTTTAAGTACTCTACCTATTTTCACTAAGGGAAAATGCTTGGGGAGCCCACTGTTCAATAGTTCTAATGTCATGACTTGATTTTATATGTCTCTTCAATATGTTTTTAAGGGATTTGGAGTACAGCTTTAAACATCTTCGAATGCTAGTTGGGAAAACCCATATCTTTGAAAGTTAAATTACTTTGTGCCTTAAAAACATGAATTTCACAAATAATTTCTGTTGGAATGATGTGTGTGAAATAGTTATAAATGCTTGTTATTTTTCCCAGTTTTAGGACTTTTTAATATTTGTAATTTGGTAATACTCTTTTAGAAACACTATGTGCGTGTGTGTGTGTGTGTATATAATTATATTCCTAGTCATACTTCTTAATAAAAAATAGTTTGAAACGTAAAAAAAAAAGAATGTTATACAAATGGAATCATATATGTAACCTTTTCGGATTAGCTTTTTCACTCGGCATGATTCTTTGGAGAGCTGTCCCGGGTGTGTTTTATGTATCAACAGTTTGCTCCTTTTTTAAAAAAAAAAATACACCAACAGATCGTCTTTACTTCTTTCACCTGTTCACCTCCAAAACAAAGTCAATAAAAATACCTGTTGGAACAACACGCTTCAACTTTAATACGCACCTGAGGACCTTGTTAAAATAAAGATTCTGATTGCACGTCTGAAGTGGAGCCTGAGATCGTGCATTCCTAACAGGCTCCCAGGTGATACAGATGATGCTGGTCCTTGGAACACACTTTGAGTAGCAAGGTGTTAGAAGGGTTAGCAAGGTTATAGCATCTGTTTGGATAGCCTACTTAATGTTAACACCATAAATTTTCAATACTCTACACAGCCAAATATTTTATAAATTAGTCTTATGGCACTGATTTGAGGAATATAATTCTTCAGTATAAGTGCTTCAGTTCCTATCTACAAGGCAAAGATGAGGCAATATGAATTTTGGCTTTCTGATAAAGAGTAGATGGACTGTTAAGAGGATTTTCACACCTACTCTACAAAGAACAAAATATACTACAGAAAGGTACTTTTAAACAATTGAAACATTTTATACTAACACCACTATTTTATGCCTAAGAGAACTCAGATTTTTCTTACCCATCAAAAACAAACAAAAAAACTTAGTGTGTTCTTAGTTCATAAAAACTTTGCTGAAAGGTTCAGCAAATTGAGAGTAAGTTACCGTGCACGGGAAGGATCTGCAGCTCTGCCAAGAACATGACCTAATACAAACACTGCGAAGATAAATTTCAATAAATCTTACAAAATAGAAACAAAGGCAAAAAATATAACAGACGTTTAGACAAACTAGACTGGTCAGATGGAACAGCCAAATGGGATGGAGTGCCTCCTTATCATTCACTGTTTGGTCAGTGGAGTGCTTTGACGGCAGAGGTCCCAAAATCAACAGCTCTAGCTCCTGATCCAAGACACTACACTTCCAGCCATTTTCTGCCTCTTTCAACTACCTACGTGTACACACACACACACATACACACACCTATTTAATATGAGCTTTATATCAATACAACAGAAATATATGCTTAAGATGGAAAATTAGAAAGATACAGGAAAACTCAAAGGAAGAAAAAAAATCCACTATGAAATCCCACTACTCAGAGACAGCTATTAATATTCTGATGTATATCCTTATAGCCATTTTTTTAGGATTATATGGATAAATGGTAAACATTTTCCCACATCTTTAAATAACCTTATGACTACATTAGTACCAATTATATGAATATATCATAAGTTATTTAACCAATACTCTATTGCTAAAATATTGGTTGTTTCTGTTTGTTTCTGTTTTTTCTATCATAAAGAATACTGCTGGGGATGTATATGTATATGTATACATATAGCTGATTCACTTTGTTATACAGCAGAAACTAACACGAAATTGAAAAGCAATTATACTCCAATAAAGATGTTTAAAAAAATACTGCTATGAGCATCCTTATATATATATATATATATATATATACATACACACACAAACACACACATATACCTTTTTAAATATCTTTAGAACAAACTTCCAGAAGTACTTCAAGATTAAAGAAGAAAAAAAAAAGAAAAAACAAGATTAAAGAAGAAAGATATTTTTAAAAAATTTATGAGTTGCCAAATATCAAGAGAGTTGTGGCAAGTTGTCAGAATATCCAGGAAGAAATAAAAACTATGTGCACCTAATAGTATTCAAAGCCCAACAACAAAAACCAAAAACAACCACAAGATCATCAAAAACCATACAGCATTTATTATGTACCAGGAACTGTTATAAGCATTTTACATACATTAAGTTATTTAATACTTACAACTTCTTGGGGTTGGTATTGATATTATTACCTTTTTTTTTAAACAGACGAACCAACAGAGAGGTTAAGTAATTTGCCTAAGGTCACAGAGCTGGTAGTAGTGGCAGAGTTAAGAAACCTGGGTTCCAAAGTCTATGCTCTTGAACACTATACTCCTATTCTTCTCAACCTTTTTGACATCAGGACTCCTTTGCCCTCTTATAGTTACTGATAATTTCAAAGAGCTTTTGTTTATATGAGTTATATCTATTACTACTTATCATATAAGAAATTAAAATTGAAAGCATTTAAAATATTTATTTCTTTAAAAAACAGCAATAAACCCACTATATGTTAACATATATCTTTTTATGAAAAAATATAATTATTTTCCAAAACAACAAAAAAAAAGCAAAAAGAGTGCCATTTTACCATTTTTGCAAATCTCTGTAACATACAACTTACTAAGACAGCTGAATTTTCATACATGATACTGCATTCAATCTGTTGAGATATCATACCAGCATGTAGCTCTGGAAAACTACACAGTACACCCATGAGTGGACAATAGTAAAAAAAAGGCAAATAACACCTCAGTATAAATATATAAAGAGCTTCCATCTCACATCCACTGGAAAGGTCTCAGGGATGCCCAGAGGTCCCCAGACCACACCTTGAAAACCACTGCACTAGTTACTGCAGTGCATGCTACACAGAATAGTTGAAAGGCATGTCCTCAGGAACATACCTGCCTAAAACATATTCCAAAAACATATCCCAAATTTTTTTGTAAATCATTTACTCAACAATTATTATTAAGTGCATACTATGCATCAGGTACCCTTACAGGCACTGGAAACACAGCAGAAAAACAAAAGAGAAAAATCCCCTACTTTGGGGTATTTATTTTCTTGTAGGGAAAGACAGCAGTAACCAATAAACAAATAAATCACATATAGTCAGTCCTGCATATCCACAGGCTCTGCATCCACGGATTCAACCAAATACAGATTGAAAATATTTGGGGGAAAAAAAAATTCCAGAAAGTTCCAAAAAGCAAAACTTTAATTTGCTGCGCAGGCAACTATTTACACAACATTTACATTGTATTAGGTATTATAAGTAATCTAGAGATGATTCAAAATATACGGGAGGATGTGCATAGGTTATATGCAAATACTACACCATTTTATAAAAGAGACTTGAGTGTCCATGAATTGTGGTATTGGGGGTGGGGAGTGGGCTGGAACCAAGTTGTCCCTTGGTTTCCCCACAGAAACCAAGGGATGACTGTATTCTGTCAGATGGTAAGTGGTATGAAGAAAAATAAAAGCAGAATTTTAAAAAACAGGATGGTCAGAGAAGGCCTAACTGAGAAAGTGAAATTGGAACAAAGATCTGAAGGAGGTGAGGGAGCAGGCCATGAGGCTACCCAGCAAGGAGTGCTCAAGCAGAAAGAATACCAAGTAGGAAAGCCCTGAAACAGGAGCACAGCCTAAGGTGTGCAGGGTCAGCTGAGAGGCCAGCACGGCTGGGGCAGAATGAGCAAGGGAAGACGGGGAGTGTAGTCTGAGAGTTACAGGGCTGGGACCTTGTAAGGACTTGGGCTTTTTCTGTGAATAAGAACCAGTGGCAGGTTCTCAGTGAGGAGGGATATGATCTGACTTTTCATTCTAAATGGAACATATAAGTAAGTAGTGTTTCAAGTAAAAAACCTAAATTTAAACATATATTCCATCTCTTACTGTGTGTCTTGAAGCCTCTCTAAGCCTCAGTTTCCTACCCTACAAAATGTGAAGGTACAGATACCTTAAAATTGTTGGGAAGATCAAATAAGATAATATACATAAAAACACTTTAGAAGTATGATACACTATAAAAATTTCACTACTGAGTTTATTTGCACTATGTAATTGCCACAGATTCCTCTTTTCTAGGCCCTCTGTACTCTCACTAGACTGCTGCCACCACCCCATTTATGTGGCTGCCGTGAGATTAAGGATGCCCTAGACCCCTAACAACATGAGCTCAGCCTGATACTGCCCTTTAGCTTGTTGAGAGCAAGGCAGAGAACGTTGTTTTTTGTTGTTGATGGCAGAGTGGGAGGTTTTTAATTTTTTTCCCCCTTGTATTATAAAGAAAATCCTTTCAAAAATAATGCATGTGGTAATCATAAAAGTGAAGTTCCAAAAAAAACAAGACTGTATGAGACTCATCTTTATTTAATTTGGCACTGTTTTAATAAAGCTAAAACTGTGGTTCATGGTCTTGACAGCTTGCCTCATCCAAAAGGAAACAAAAGGGAAGAAAAAAAGATAGAGACAGACAGACGAATTCAAATTCCTTTGATGTAGGTCCTAACTCTAAGGGGACCCCAGATAAATTAATAAGTCAGAGAAAGGGCAGTAAGACGCAATCCAGAATGCTGATGACAACATCTGTTTGTCTGCCTACCTGTCTTCTGAGATCATCATCAAGGTATGAGATCAGCACTCAGGCCAGAGAAGGCAGGGCAAGATGGAGGTCCACCAGGGAACCAGGGAACCACAGGGCCTGTAGCATCTGACTCCACTTCCCAGGGGCAGGAGGTAGACACCCAGGCACTGGTTTTTATCTCTACCTCTTAAGATGTGAGTCACTCTGGGTAGTGGGAGAAACCTGCAAGGGAAAACCCAAAGAAACCAAGATCTCTGGGGGAAATTATAAACAATCTCATACATCAAAGGTCTCTGATGGTTTCCTTGTAAGTATGTTATAGCAGAAAGAGCACTGTCATGGGAGTAAGGAAATGAATTCTCCTTCCATCTCTTCCACCAATTAATCATGTGACTTCAGGAAATTAACTAACCTCAAAGAGCCAAATTCCTCATCTTAAATAAAGGAGAGGACAAGAAAATACCTAAGGTTTCCTTCAAGCTCTAAAGTTTCTTGAACATAAACAAGAACATATTTTTAAAAGCCCATATTAATATTTAGAGTATTAGTAGATCCAAAAGGTAGTTATTGCTGAAGGTTCTGGAGGTTTTCACTAGCGCTATAGACCCCTGAGTGATGTGAACCCAAACAGGGGGCCCTTCCTTAAAGAATTAATGTATCACCTAAAAGGGCAAAAGTTGTCTGCCCACCATCTTCCTTTAACTTTATTTTTATGAATTATTCCTCCTCTCTCTCTAACCCATACTATTATAAAATATACAGGTCAGAGGCAAACTGTAATGATTAGGGAACCAGAAGTTAAATAAATGTGCAAGAATTAAGTATACAGACATCAAGGAATGAGAGAGTAAATGGACCGAGGAAACACTTTTATATGGTAGTATGTATGGGGTACACACATAAAAAATTTAAAAGGTATATACAGTTAAAAGCAAAACTAACAAAGCAGTTTTCTAAGGGACAAATCGAAGAGGGTAATTAGAGGACTTCAGTGTACACTGTGCTGCATTTCTCAGGTTGGATAATGTGTCCATGGGCTTGTGTGTTCTATATACTGTTGTAATATGTACTCTACACGTTCTTTCACAATTATGGGGTATCCCATAATCATAATAAATTTAAAACAGTACTCCATTCTTTTGTGGAACAAAAAGTCTCTTCTGTCCCAATCCCCCAGCTCTCCATCCCTTCTCCCTAAGGCAGTCACTGTTGCCAGTTTCTTACAGTCCTTCCAAAGATATCCTACACAAGACAAGAGTGGGGAGGGGGGATGTAGGGTGCAGATGGAGTCTGTGTGTGTGCATGGGTGGGTGGGAGTGCAGAGATATGCACACAAGAGAGACGGAAAAAACAAACCGACTCCCTAACCGTGCCTCATCCAGATCAGGTGTGTATCCTGTGACCAAACATACCTAGGAAACTGCTTCAATCCTTTTCTCTACAAAAGAACTATGATCCACTGTTGTACAGTTATAAACTAGTAAGAAGACTGCACTGGCTGGATGCAGGGACAGGGCCTGCCTGGTCAAAGCCTTACATATTAGCTGTCAAGGGCTGAGCCCTGGCATTCCTTGGTTCTAAAACATACCATAGTCAGCGCTGTGCCCCAATATTCCCTTGGTCTTAGCTTCAGAAATCCCAAATGTCCATCTCAGATAATTAGTTTTCTAATCACAATGATCTAGATAGGTTTCCATAGGGGTGATAGGTGCTTTAATCCTCTGTGACTTGATCAGAACACTTGGATTTAGCAGTACACATCGCAGGAAGAGAGTACACACTGCACATCTTGAGATGCGAAAGAACTTCAGTTTTGAAAGCTGTGCTTTCAACAGCACACGCTTAGGGCAAGGCCTGGCTAAGATACAGGATGATAGTTAGAGGATTCATGTCTTAATACAACAACAGATCTTAAAATACTTTCATAAAATCTTGATTTAGGACGCTTATGCCAATTTATTAGGGTAAGTATGCCAAACCAGATTTCTTCATTCATTAAAAAAATAAAATACATGGGGCTTCCCTGGTGGTGCAGTGGTTAAGAATCTGCCTGCCAATGCAGGGACACGGGTTCGAGTCCTGGTCCGGGAAGATCCCACATGCCACGGAGCAACTAAGCCCGTGTGTCACAACTACTGAGCCTGCGCTCTAGAGCCCGCGAGCCACAACTACTGAGCCCACGTGCCACAACTACTGAACCCGCATGCCACAACTACTGAAGCCCACGCGCCTAGAGCCCGTGCTCTGCAACAAGAGAAGCCACCGCAATGAGAAGCCCGCGCACCGCAACGAAGAGTAGCCCCCACTCGCTGCAACTAAAGGAAGCCCGCATACAGCAACGAAGACCCAACGCAGACATACATACATATATACATACATAAAAAGAAAATACATACTGAGTGTCTACCATGTGCCAATGTCAGGAGCCAATATATGGATGGATATATAGCCTTTGAGAAGCTAATAATCTAATTAGGAAGACATGAAAAATGATAATTAATCTACAGTGTAAAGGTGGTGCTGCAGGAACAGAGAGAAGGAAGGGCTGACTCTGTTGAGAGAGGTTTCACAGAAAGGCACCATCTGTACTGGATCTCAAAGGGTCAGAAAGAGACCACCAGCAGTGAGGAGGATGAAAGTCTCCTCATGCAAGTATGCCTCACCAAAAATCTCCAAGCTTCAAATACTAAATGAAAACACAATGTATCCTGGAACTTTGCCGTAACATTCAGTATCTTAAAGTTTAATTTAGGGTGAAAACCTTATATCTTGAATCTTGTCAAAGGAGTTTCATTACTTTAAACATTTCATTAAATAGTAGTTTCACCTATAAAGCACATATTCATGGAAATCCAAATACTTTATTGCTGGAAAACCTACAGCTCACATAGTCTAAATGTCTTGACTTTATAGAAAGAATGATAGGCTTCTTTTTTTTAATTAAAGCTTCATAAGAGATGCTTTTTCATTTCCTATCATAGATACATCTATTATTTACTATTACAATCCAGTATAATGGTTACAGCTTCAGAAGAAAACAGTAACAATTTTACAAAGCAACACAGTACTAAGGTTTTTGAACATTTAGGAACCACAAGTACTAGAGCAATCAGTTTGCTATTACTCCTTTCTATACCCAGTTTCCCTTTTATGAACATATGCAAAAGAAAAAGGTCCACATACATGCTATTCTCTGCAGACCTTTCATTCTACCTGTATCCAATACCCCTGTCAATTTCATCCATACTTGTCTTACATACTATTATCCTTTAAAAGTTTTATGAAGTAGCTGGTCCAACAGATGGGTGGCTAGCCCTACCCAACATATGTCACAGGAAAAACAGCTCTTAGGCAAGACAAGAAAATATTAAGTAAGTCCCTTTCCCTTATCCAGCTAGGAACAGTGAGATCCCAGCTCAGAAAAAAGCAATCTTTTAACCTTTATTAAGAAAAGTTACTGGACTGAGATCATCTGTAAGTAACAAGATGATCAAAGAAGGGAGAGAGAGTCCAAATGCTAACTTCTACTTCCTAAAATAAAATATGTACTTGCCCACATACAGCAGAGAACCAGGATACAGAACAGGGGAAAAAAAAAAAATCTGAGTCATTTTAACTGGGAACTATTTCATCAAAGACAGATGGGAAACATTCAGATAAGCATACTATCTTGTTTAGAACACAAAGCTCAAAAGATCTGTGGGAGGAAAAGGAAAGGAACCTGGAATGCAGAGCATACATGAACAGAAAGACTCAACTAATAAACGACTCACCATGATCTTATTTGTAAAACCAGAAAAAACAGAACAGTAGCAATATCTTTCCTTTTTGTCCATACCCTGTCCATAAAGTGTAATGTGATAGCATCTGATTGTGTCTTCAGATGGATATCTGTGCCTTTCAACATACTATCTAAGCGTTCCCCGAGGAGAACAGTGAGACCAGTTCTGCCTGAGACAGTATCTGCCAGCACCAAGGAGTCTAATTTTCCTTTGAGTGAAGGCCAGTGGATGGGAAGAGGTCCCCAAATGCCACTTGTACGAATCTTTCAAGATATTCTCTGAAACAGGAAAACACTACAGACTACATTTTAGTAGAAGTCTAAAAATAACAAAAGAACATTCCCTATTTTTAGATATCTAACTTACAAGTTTAAGAACACTAAAAGAAATCATTAAAAACAAACTGGGATTTTTAAAATGCTTTGAAAGATACCTTTAAATTGGGAAAACTGTTAAGAGATAGAATTTCAAAAATCCTGCATTCCTTCTGTTGACTGGCTGCCTCCTTGCTCAAACTTCCTCATCTCCAAAACTTAAGAGTCCCAATCCTACATGTTATCAAGAGGATTTCCAAAGAACCAGAAGATGATACAAATAAAAGATTTCCCACAAAAGAGAAATACAGCTAAGGAAAAATTTTAAGGCACGCTTTCACAAAGAGCCATTTAAAGAAGAGTGTAGATTAGTGATTAAAGACAGTACTGTATAAAACAGCAAAAGCAATTTAATTATCCCTCATTAAAAGCAGCACCACAGACAATAACAAAATACTTGATTAAAGAAGACAAGTCGTTTTTTCTCACATGTCTCCTCACTGAACAATCTTAAGGTCGGTAAGCATCTAATTCAAAGCTATGTCTGAAGATCTAGAATTTGCAATCAGGAAAAAATTATTAATATTTTTTACAATAAAATCCTGAAAATGCAGTACATTTACTGGACAACTTATATTTACCCTCCCTCTATCTTCCTCCCCATCTCCATCCAACCCTAGTACAAATATGCCCAATGTTTTTTAAGAAAGCTATGGCAAATAGGATTTGCAGGCAATACGGGAATTACCGGACTGTACAGCCATCATTAACATCTCAGGTTCCAGTAGCGTCATGACAGGTTCTTCTCAGAAACAAGAGCCCACAAATATAATGAAAAAACCTCAAAGTCGCAGAAGAAAGATGTTGTCTTCGGAGGCTACTGAAGCTTTCATAAATTCAGTCTCATGCCTTATGCTCAGATCAGACTGTGAGAACTCACTCCCCTTCTGAGTGCAGTTACCAATTTATCCACCCTTCACACAAGTCAAGATGGCACAGAGTTGATTTACTGCCGACAGGAAACCAAAAAGCACTCAAGTTAAGACATATGAAGTGTGGTTAGAACAGTGAGTGAGCTCCTCCCCTTGCTATTCGTCTCTGGGGGGAGGGGAGAGACAGACAGAAAGACCTTCAGAAAAGAGATCAACTGCTTTTTTCCCCCTCTCTTTTCAAGAAGAGAAGACGAGTGTTTTGTTCAAAACCTTACTATGAGGGACTCTGCTGCTAATGCAGTTCAGAGCAACAGATTAAACATAATCCAAACAGCTCAATCTTGTGAAAGACACAGCCCAATTACTGACCCATTAATGGGAGGTGGGATGGGATCAGGCATATATAAACACATACACACAAATAAATATGTACGGTGAGTTAGTTTTCTGAAAAAGCGTTCTAACGGCTTTTTCATCTGTGGTACTTATAGATAACAGGCTAAGGAAGTTGAATGTTTAACTACAGAAGCACAGATATTTTCTCCACTCCCTCTCCAATGAAAATATCTGTTTTAAAAAGTCATCTGAATACATTCCGGAGCTATAATCTGTGTTTCAGATCTGCCAAACCCCTAAAAGAGCTCCTTACTTGTGCCTGTGTAAGACACGGGATCTGTGAATAGAGAGCTTACTGATGTTATTGACTTCTCTAAAATGCTTTATGATCTTGCTGGACGTTTGGAACACATAAGAAGACAGTTATAGAAATAAGAATTTCCCTTTCCTCATAAAGAAACTTCAATCCTTTTTCCACTAGCACAGAGCAGGATCTTCTGAATAAAAACGAACAAGAGGCATTTTAATCTTTCATCACAAAAACAAAAAGAAACTAAAATCTTTTCAAATTACAGCAATTTCCATTTATCCAAAATTAAAAACTCATTTCTTCCCTTCACAGTACTTTTTACTGATATTCATAATAAGGATATTAAGATGCCTTTCAGCATATCTGATTGACTTTCTTTTTTTTGGGGGGGGGGCTACGTTGGGTCTTCGTTGCTGTGCGCGGGCTTTCTCTAGTTGCAGTGAGTGGGGGCTACTCTTCGTTGCAGTACGCGGGTTTCTCATTGCAGTGGCTTCTCTTGTTGTGAAGCACGGGCTCTAGGCGTGCCGGCTCAGTAGTTGTGGCACACGGGCTCAGCTGCTCCGTGGCATGTGGGATCTTCCCGGACCAGGGCTCGAACCCATGTCCCCTGCACTGGCAGGCGGATTCTTAACCACTGCGCCAACAGGGAAGTCCCTAATTGACTTTCAAATAGCTGAAAACTAGAAATCCATTTTTGGTATGTTTAGCTAGAATGCCTCGGTTTTTTCTGGGTGACAGCCTGTATCTTGAAAGCCTACTGGGCAAACTCAGCCCAGCAAATGCCTTAATGCTCACGTAGTCACACAAATGATAAATGAAAGTGCTTAGAGGTCTTAAAAGAGAAAGTAGTCTCAGAATGATTGACAGCAATATTCTGTTATTAGAAAAGAGAAAGCAATTCAGATTTGCGGTGGGGGAGATTCTGTGGAGAAGAAAAAACTTCCTTTCTTTCTCACTCCAAGAACATCATGTTTAAAAGAAAAGCCAGAAAAGCTCTATATAGAACTGTGGGAATGACTCAACAGGCAACGGAGTGGCAGCCGGTGTGGGCTAAATGCTGCTCTGAGAAGAGAGAAGCATTCTCACTGGCCCCTTCTCACAACCAAGCTCACAAACCATCTTATGAAAAACGGGTCAATTCCAACTCTCAGACTACATGATAGTCTGGTCAGAGGTTACCAACTAAAGGAAAAGAATCCCTAAAAGCTTGAGTCATTCCTTTGTCCATATGTGGGCTGGACAATTTGCTGTGTGAGGGTTTTTCAAGTGAAACAAGTTCTCACAGTTCTGTACTTAGAGGAAAATAAATACAAATTATAAGATTCCTGCAAAGAAGATGGTAGGAAGGGCAGAGGGCTGTTCCCCTTCTGCCAAAACTTTTCTGTTTGCTGTAGAAGAGTGCTCGGAATGTAAACTGTCAATATTCCAGCCCGACAGAGATACAGTACTGACAGTCACGTCACGTGGTGGTAGTAACATTAACACATCACATTTCAACTGATTTGTTTACTTTTTCACAGCAACTCCACACCCATTATTTCATCTGCACTTTGGGATAAAAGGAGCTAAATAAAAAGAAAACAATTTTTAAAACAGAAATCCAAAAAATTAATCTTAAAAAAAAAACAATAAGCAACATAATCTGCCTACTGCTAGGATTTTGCATTCACCCTGAAGAGTATCAGCACAGCATCAGACTCAATGTGAAAACTGGTTTTAAAACAGGTTTCACAATTCTAAAAGTCTGAACTCCTATGGCAGCTTCAAATCCACTAATTTTTGTGCAAATTAGCAAAATTTCATAGAAAGAGAACTAAAGTAAACTTTGAAAAGGTCTCTGCACACGTGAACATGATTTTCAAGTTGATGGAACCAGGGAAATGAAGGGTAATGATCTTAATTCCCAATAAAATAAAAGCTCTTTTGCTTTTAATCATAACTCTCTAGCTAATTAACAAAAATTTAATATGATCTACAGTCTATTAATCCACTCTAAAGGGACTTAATAACTGCAGTATAGCAATATAGTTTATTCATATAAAGCTTTCCCACCCACCACTGGCTCCCCAAAGGCCTTTAATGTTCGTAATCAAGAGGAACTAGACAAGTACTTGTGGAAGAACCTTAAAAATGATCTTTTAGTGAGAAAGGAAATGAACTGAATGGTCAAAAATGAAGAAACAACTACACACATTTGGGGAAAGATTATTCCTCACTAACCATCAAAGAAATATGAACTGAAATGAAAACATTTCAACGATCACATCATCAAAGTCCTTTACAAATAAGACTATCAATGTTAGTAAGTGAAACTGGCACTCCAACAGGGTTGACATAATTGTAAATTTGGTGGGCCACTCTGGAATGGAATGGGACAATGTATTTCTCAAGAACCTCAATTGTTAACAAGGCCTACAAAGGCTTGTGTGATCTGGCCCTTAACTATCTACTTATTTCACATCACTTTCTCTCTCTCTCTCCACTGACAGAATGATATTCTTTTAGCTCTTCTGTGCCAAGTTTTCCCCAGTGAACCCTTGCCTGTCCCAGACCCCTTTCCCCACCTCCTCCTCTCCCCAGTCTGAACACAGGCTATGCCCTCTTTGCTTTGTTGAGCCAAGCGCTCACTACTTGTGCTTTGGCTATCAGCCTAAACATCTCTCCCTCCTTGACCAACCTCCCCACCTCCCCACACACCTAAATTAGAACCATCACAGTGAGATTTGCTAATCTGTTTAACACCTTGTGCTTTTTTTTTCCCCCTAAGCACTTACCAAAATTTGTAACTATGAATTGGCTTGTGTAACTCTTTGTTTAATCTTTCTGTCTTTCACTAACTGTAAACTCCATGACAATGAGAACCTTATCTGTCTTGTTCCTGACTGTCTCTCCAATACTTGGCATACAGATGGTGCTCAACAGTCACTGAATAAATGTTTTCAATGCTAAAACGGTCAAATTCTTAAAGCCAATATTTTCACTTCTGAGGACCTCAATAACCTAAAATGCAGAAAAGTCTTTTAAAATGTTCATCCAAATATTAGTGTAAGTGTGAAAAACAGAAAATGATTCAAATGTCCAATCAGTGGGGAAATGAAATAAGTGATGGCACAGAATGGAAGTTCTACACATATTAAAAGGCTACTTATAAGAAGCATTTCAACGACTAAAAAATCTTAAGCTCCAGTGCTAAGTGAAAAAAAGCAGGACACATAATTGAGTCTATAGTATTAGCTCAGTTATTTTTAAAACATACACTTGGAAGAAAACTAGCGGGAAATAAACCATGTGCTAATAAGAATTTTCTCTGGGAGAGGGAAGTTATTTGTGTGTATGTTGTTTGTTTTTTGTTTGTTTGTTTGTTTAAGAGGGAGATTCTATCTGGTATCTGTTCTCCAGGAGCCTAGCACAACATCTGATGAATACTCAAGAATGGGAAATTGATTCTCTCTCAGTACTGAGATGAAATAGGTTATGAAATTCTCTACATCACATTTTAACCAGAATTGCTCAATGAACTAGCATGCTTAAGATTTGGGCATTTTCACATTGGCTAATCTAAAAAACCCTTGACAACCAGGCTTCCTGAGGAACGTAAGTAACAAATCTTTCCTTTCCCCAAGAAAATAATGTAATTTGGATCAGAAACTGCCCACTCAAAATTTTTACTTCTCCCAGCAGTTAATTAGTACCTCCTGTGCAACACTAAAGCATGAAAGGATACAGTGTACTCTTACAGGAAAAAAAATACATTATCTGCCCTTTCTTCCACAGGCTACACATATGGAAAACAAATGAGTACTTCCCTAATTTTACACAAAGGAGAAAAACCTATGAAAGGGGAATGAGTTATGTCGAAGTGAACATCCTGTCCTGTTCATTTCTCTTTACATAATTCTTCCCATCCCACCCAGCAAAGCAGATAACAGACACATACAAATTGCATCTGTTATTTCTTCAGAAAAATATTTGCGACCAGCAACAACAGTTAGAAAGCGAAAAAAATTTAAAAGATACCTTAACAGCATTAAAACTTATGAAACCTCTGAAAATGAATCTAACAAAAGATATGTAAAACCACCACATAGAAAATTATAAAACCTCACTGGGAGATTTAGAAAATCTAAAAAAATGGAGAGGAAATTCCCTGGTGGTCCAGTGGTTAAGACTCTGTGTTTCCAGCACAGGGGGCAGGGGTTCAACCCCTGGTCAGAGAACTAAGATCCCACAAGCTGTGGGGTATGGCCAAATAATAATAAGTTCTTAAATAAATGGAGAAAAATACCACATTTGTAGCACAATATTCTAAAGATGCTCATTCCCTCCAAATTGGTTTATAGATTTATTCCAATCAAAATCCCACAGTGATTTTAAGATTAATATGGAAATGCAAAGGGCCAAGAATAAGACAAGAAAAAGACTCTTGGAAAAAGATGGGAAGACTGACTTCTCCCATAGAACAGGACTAACTACTGTTACCATAATCAAGACTGAGGTACTGGTACAAGCACAGACACACAGACCAGTGGAAACAAACAGGAGCTCAGAAACACACTCACACATAGGCAAGTCCCTGATACATGAAAGGAGCTCTGCTGATCAGTGGGGAAGAAGATTATTTTCAATAAATAAGAATCCGGGACTTGCCTGGTGGCACAGTAGTTAAGAATCTCCCTGCCAATGCAGGGGACACGGGTTCGAGCCCTGGTCCGGGAAGATCCCACATGCCGCGGAGCAACTAAGCCCGTGTGCCATGACTGAGCCTGTGCTCTAGAGCCCACGAGCCATAACTACTGAGCCCGCGTGCCACAACTACTGAAGCCCGCGTGCCTAGAGGCTGTGCTCCACAACGAGAAGCCACCGCAGTGAGAAGCCCGCACACCACCACAAAGAGTAGCTCCGGCTCGCAGCAACTGGAGAAGGCCCACATGAAGCAATGAAGACCCAACACAGACATAAATAAATAAATAAATAAATTTTTAAAAATAAGTAAATAAGACTCCATTTGGAAAAAAACATCCGGTTGGGCCTTACCTTACCCCCATACAAAAAATTAAGATACAAAACTAACTAATTAGAAATCCTTAATTAAAAGATACCATAAAGAGAATGAGAAAGATAAATCACAGAGTGTGAGAAGGTATCTGTAACACATTTAAGCAACAACAAACTAGCATTCAGAATATATCAAAGAACTCCTATTAGCTCTTTAGTAGAAAAAATAGGCAAAAAATGTCACTAGGCATTTCACAAAAGAAATCCAAATGGCTAGTATGTATAAGAAGAGATGTTTAACCTCATTAGAAAACAGTAAAATGAAAATCAAGAACATCATAAGATACCTTCACATAACCAACAGAGTAGTAAATATTAAAAATCCAACAATTCCAAGTGTTGGTAAGGATATGGAGCAGTGGGAACTTCCATAAACTGCTGGAGGGTATATAAACTGGTACAACCACTTTGGAAAAGAATTTAATCTTACCTATTTTGTGTTACTATATATATGTATAGGAATTTCCATTCCTATGTATATATGCATGTACCCATGCGCCAGGATACATAAAGAACATTCACAGCAACATTGTAATAGCCTAACCCTGGAAACTACCCAAATGTTCACCAGAAGAATGGATTTTTTAAAATTATGGAATAATTTTCCATGGGAGCATTCACTATACAGTAATGAAAATGAATAAACTAAAGCCGTATGCATAAATGAATAGCACATGTACTGAACAAAAGAAGAATACAGAATCATTCCGTTCATATAAACTTCAACTAAACTACATTGTTTAGGAATATATTTGTAGTAGGTAAAACAAATGATTTTCAAGAAGTCAGAATAGTGGTTACTCCTATGAAGAAGAGACGGTGCTGTAATCAAAGAGCATGTGGGAGGCTTCCTTGGGGTTTATAATGAGCTATTGTTGAGCTGAGTAGTGGTTACACAGCTCTTTGCTTTACGGCTATTCTGTAAACTATCATGATTTATGCACTTTTCTGTATGTATATTATTATCCTCCCCCACCCCCCCCCCAAAAAAGAAAAAAAGACATGAATGGTAAAATATGTATCACCAATCTAATACTGGGGGGGGGGCAATTAGTGTAAGAAGCTTTTTCAGCTATGTAGATCTAATTTCAAATGTTCTGTCCCATTCTTCTCTAAGTATATTCATATCTCTTGGATCATCAACAATCTGTGATTCAGAAGTAAATGTTCCTACAGGTGTAGATAAAAGTAATTTCTTGTGGGTGATATTTCAAGTTTTTATTTACTCAATCCTTGGTGGGTTGGAGAAAAGTACTTTCTCAATAATGAGAATGCAAAATACAAAAATTCAAGTCCTACAAAGTTCTCATTGGCTTTAAGAAACAAGCATGGATTTGTTAACTAGAACACAAGAAGTGCAGGAGAGCTATCTAGGGGGTGCTAGGGGGACCAAGCAGGAAAAAGGAAAGGTATATCTCACCAGTTTTAAAAATTTTGCCTCCTATCAACCTCTATCTACGACCCCCAAAATTATCCCCCATAAACAGATGACTAGCCCCAAATTTAGTCTGTAGTACCTAAAGTGGGAAAGAAAAACAAAGAAATTTGGTATTGATTAGCTCTTATAAAAGAGCTAATTAATGGTTTGTTCATCAAAGGAACAGGAGAGAAGGCAAAAACTACTAGCTATGGTCCAACTTATTCTTCTGTATACCTTTCAACATCTTCCTCAGTGCCTCATTTACTGTAGGCACTTTATAAATATCTGCTGAATAATAATTTCCATATTGGTCACAGCAATGAACAGCAGCAGAACTGTAGGAAGGTACAAATGACTGACCTGAAATAAACGTTTAAAAGTCAAGGATAAAATAAAAGGCCAAGAATACAATGCCCAAAATGCCAGCTTTCTCTTAGAAACATTTATGAACTTGTCATCCATTAAATTATCTAACTTTTGTCTATAATGCCTTCTGAGTAATGCATTCCATGTAATTACTATACACTGTGTCTTAAATCCATAATTCTCAAACGTCAAGAGGCACACCTCTTAGGATATAAGCAAGTCCTCAACTTATAAATGGATTATATTCCAAAAGTTCATTTGTAATTTGATCATTTGGAATATGGAATGTACCTTCCCACATGAAATATGAATTATGGCAAAATTCTCAGGCTTGCCCACAAAAGCCTGTAAGGTAACTGAAATGTAATATATTTGCAATGAGAAAAAGGAGTAAATGGTATTTCAGCTCCCATCCTAGAGGCTCCTGAAAATACACCTTATGCAGTCTCAGCCAGTTCTGAAACTCATTCATACTTGAAAGACTTATCAGTTAGTATAAAGAAGGGGTGGATATGTAAGGAAAAGACAGCCAAAGAGCACTGCGCCATTAAAGGAAGAAGCAAAGTAAAACTTGAATTCTCCGTTATGACACATTCATTCAATGTGTGCCAGCTGGCCAAAGGGGATGGGGTTAGATCATCAGAGAGATTTTTCTGGACTTCTCCAAGCCCAGCCTGGGGAGGATCCAAAGGTACATCAATTTTATCTTTTAGACCTAAGCGCTCAGCCTAGAAGAAGACAGACGAGTAATATTTAAAAATACACCTTGAAACGTCTCTGCCAACTTTTTCCAATTAGGCCAATAAAGGTTGGGTTAAGGTACCTCCTCTCAGTAGGGTTCCAACTTGCTCTGTTTAGGAAACAGAGGTATCAGGACCTTGACTGCCTATTGCTCCATAAGGACCCTTGCTCAATCAATGAATTTCCATATAAGATATGCCTCTAAATGAAAGAGATCTGAGAAAAAGTAAAACTTCACTCCACCTTTTCAACACACAGTACACCATCCATGAAAAAGCACCTCGAACCCCAGGATTTATTTGGCTCTAGAACACCACACTTTCCAATTCCATAATCCTCTTGAGGATTTTCCATTTCTGCTCTTACCTTTACCTCCCTACTAATAACCATGCAAAGCAGACCCAGTGTAAAATATAACAATGATTTTCTTACCAGTACATCCAGCCTTTTTCTCCTTTTCATAGGAAGAAGCACCATTAAGGTGCACAAACAGAAGACCCAGTTATGGCCAGGAAAGCAATGCAACTAGATACTAACAACATGCCCCTGTCCAGACATTCACCTGCTGGCTGCTGGATGGAACAAAAAAGAAAACACTAAGACGTTTCACCAGGGAAACAGCTACTCTGCAACTTCCTAGTTTTCTTAACTTGATCAATAATTCTTATTTTCTCCCTAAAACAACAGAATCTGATTTTGACAGTTATTTTAATGATTTCTGCTAAGCAATTAGTATTTTTGGCCATTGACATACATTCTACCATATAAGGTATTTTTCTGTAGTCATCAAACTTCTTATAGATTATTTCTTTATTAAGCCCCTCCCCTCCCCTTCAGCATTATTCTAATACCAGTATTTCACCACTGTTTCCTTTCTAATGTTGAATAAAATTTCAATTCGAGGGGGTTATTTTCGCCTGCCAAAATGGTAATTATGCTGTACAGACTGTTATGTTTGTCTGTCAGTTTCAAGTATCCACATTCTCTTATAAGCAAGGTCACTATTAATCAATTTAGGGCTCCTGGCAGTTAGGAAACCATTCTAGCAACTGAAGAGGTTGGCTCTGACATAGCTTAAACTAACAGAGATAGATGATCTAGATCAGAAGTTTTCAACTTGTGCTCTTTCAAGAGCTACCTGAGGGGCAGGATGCCAGGTAAGTGGGGTTCTGCCTCCTCCATACAGATTCCAGTCAACTGGAGCAGCCGTTTTACACACTGGACTTATACATAAAATTTCAAATTTATAGAGATCTTCAACTTTAAAAAAGTAGTTAAAACTTCTGGTCTAGGACTTCCCTGGCGGCACAGTGGTTAAGAATCCACCTGCCAATGCAGGGGACACGGGTTCGATCCCTGGTCCAGGAAGATCCCACATGCCACGGAGCAACTAAGCCCGTGTGCCACAACTACTGAGCCTGTGCCCCAAAACTACTGAAGCCCACACGCCCTAGAGCCCACGAGCCGCAACTACTGAGGCCCGTGCGCCTAGAGCCCGTGCTCTGCAGCAAGAGAAGCCACCTCAGTGAGAAGCCTGTGCACCGCAATGAAGAGTAGCCCCCACTCACTGCAACTAGAGAAAGCCCGCGTGCAGCAACGAAGACCCAACGCAGCCATAAATAAATAAATAAATAAATTTATTTTAAAAATAAATGAATAAAAATCTAAAAATTTTTTAAAATACAGACTCTCAGGCCTCATCCAGATCTAGAGAATCAGAATCTGCATTTAACAAGCACCCTTGCTGATTGATTAGCACATTAGTTTCTGGCTAGGCACTAAGGATACCACAATAAATAAGACAGACATAATCCCTGCTTTCACAAAGCTTCTCATCTAGTCAAATATGATAACAAATAAGTAGATAATTATGCACAGGGTGCTTAGGAAGAACACAAAGGGCAAACCCCTAACCTAAGTTGGGAGTCTAAGGAAGAAGTCCTGAAGGAAGCAGCACCTTACCCTGGTTGTTTTTTTTTTTTTTTTTTTAATATTTATTTACGTTTTTGGCTGTGCTGGGGTCTTAGCTGAGGCACGTGGGATCTTCATTGCAGCACACGGGATATTTAGTTGCGGCACGCAGGATCTTTAGTTGCAGCATGAGAACTCTTAGTTGTGGCATGCAAACTCTTAGTTGAGGCATGTGGGATCTGGTTCCCTCACCAGGGATCAAACCCAGGTAGCATGCACTGGGAGTGTGGAGCCTTAGCCACTGGACCAGCAGGGAAGCCCTTACCCTGGTTCTTGACTAGAAAGAAACATTAGCCAGAAGAAGAGGATGAAGGCCATTCCAGGAAGAAAAAACAGGACATGAAGTGGAACTGAGATGTGGAAATGTCTCTTCTGGGAAATCCCAAATATTTTATTGTGAGCGGGAAGAGATGAGAGGCAGGGCAGAAACTGGCTATGAAGGTTTGCCAAGATGAGGAGCATAAAGGGAGGAAATGGGGAACTGCTAACTGATTTCAAGCAGGAGAGCAGTAGCTTCATTTATGGTTTAGAAAGATCATCCCATTGGCAATAGGGACAAGATGAGAAACAAGGAGAGAGCAGTTAGAAGGCCATTCTTGCAGTAATCCAAGTATGACATTATTAAGAGTCTGATCCAGGCTTCCCTGGTGGCGCAGTGGTTGAGGGTCCGTCTGCCGATGCAGGGGACGCGGGTTTGTGCCCCGGTCCGGGAAGATCCCACATGCCGCAGAGCGGCTGGGCCCATGAGCCATGGCTGCTGAACCTGCGCGTCTGGAGCCTGTGCTCCGCAACGGGAGAGGCCACAACAGTGAGAGGCCCGCGTAACGCAAAAAAAAAAAAAAAAAAAAAAAAGAAAAAGAGTCTGAACTAAGTGGCAGCTGTAAAGATGGCAAGAAAAGAATGAATTCAGTAGATATGACCACTATGGAATTTACAAAAATTGGTGACTAGTGGCTGTGAGGAAAGATAAAGGAGATAGAAAGGAAATGGAGTAAAAAATTACTTCTAAAAATAGCATGTTATAATCTTTCTGGAGGACAATTTGGAAATAATGACTTCAAAAAATTAAAAACTTCATACCCAAACACGTTACTTTTGTGACCAGAAGGACACAATGTTCTTTATGTCCTTATCTTTTTATCCATTTCTGGGAGTTTGTCCTACAGTTACTTGCAAGATTTATATACCAAGATGCTTACTACAGTATTATTTATAACATAAAAAAATAAAAACAAGGTAAAGGTCTCACAGGAGACTGGCTAAATGTTGTATACACACAATACAAATATCAAGCAGAGAAAGAAATGTTTTCTAATATAGCTGAATGATACAGTAAAATCTCATAAAATAATATTACATGAAAATAATTTATAGAGTATATATGTGTAAAAGTAAACAAATGAATGAACAAATAAAAACTGATAGAAAATATATTAACTGCTGCCATTAGCTATCACTGAACTGTATAATCATGAGGGAATTTTCATTTTCTTTTTTCCTATACTTTATCTGATAATAAAACAAATAAAACCCTTAAAGATTTCATTCAGAAAGAAAACAAAACAAAGCAACCCCTTGGTCTGAACATCTGGGTAGAAGGTGGTGCCAATTTCTACAATGACAAATTCAGTAGGAATAGCGGTAAGATGATGAATTTAGCTCTGAGCGTACTGAGTCTGTGGCACATCCAGTGAAGGTGTTCAACAGACAGCCAAGCATATGAGTCTGGAGCTCAGGGCAGAGACTTGGCCTGGAAAGATAACATGGAATCAGTAGCATATAATGGAGGTTAAAGCCAGAGTTCTGGGGGAAACCATTCAAGGTAAAGATATAGAGTAAGAAGTTAAGGAAGCTCTAGAGCTGAACACTGGAGAGTAATAAAATTTAAGAGGTGAGTAGAGAAAGATAGTAAAAGATCTGAGCAGAGAAGGGAGTGGCTAGAAAGACTGAGTTTTAAAAGCCAGTAAAGAGTAGTGTCACAGATGTCAGTGGAGGAAAAGTTTCAGTCAGAGGGCATGGCCAACCATGTCAAATGCTACAAAGAGGTCAAATAGAATACAGAGTACCTAGTCGGTCTACAACAAAAAGAGCACTAATGACTTTGGCAATGGCAGTTTCTGAAGAGAGGTAGGGACAGAGGCCAGAATGCAGTGAAGTCTCTGGAATGTGGGAAAGTAGAGAGACAGTAACTGTAAACTACTCTTTCAGGAGCCTGACTTTAAAGGGAAGGTTAGAGAATTGTTGTTGTTCAAAATGGGGGGAAAAATCAGCTGATTTATATGGCAAAGAGCTGAGACCAAAAAGGCTGAAGATACACCAACACCTCTGCCTCAACAGTAACAGCTGCCTTCTACTCCATTGAGACCATCACAGCTGTCAGCACCAATTTTCTCTACTTCCTGCCCAAGATATGACAGTTTTGCTGTTTGCTGTCTGTCATCACCTTCACTGCCATTCCTCCCATCCCAGAGGAATGCTGGTCCCCACTCACACTCAAGGCAGAGCCAATGCCTTTGGATCCCATCCTCTTGCATCTCCCAGGAACAATGCTCCATCAGTTATCCTTTCCCCTTTTCTCTCTCCAGCTTGTCCCTCTGGACTCTTTCCCCTTAACGTATAAATAAGCTGAACTTTCTGCCATCTTGGGTGAATAAGTAGAAATTATAAATGGGAAAAGAACACAAGAAAACTGCTTGAGTGTCCACTATTTCCCAAAATAAAAAATGCCTAAGTTTCCATTACATTTCCCACTACGCATGTAAAACAGAGTTCTTGCCACAAACAAGTAAACCATTCATCTATTTATTCAACAAATATTTATTGGGTGCCCACTATGAGCCAGGAGTTGAACATATACTGTGAATAAAATAAAGTTTCTGGACTCATGAAATGTACTATCAGAGAGGGGAAATACAGACAACAAACATATATACACACATGTACAAACACATACACACACACACACACACACAGGTCATAATAAGTGCTTAGAAGAAAAACAAAGCAGGATAGAGAGTAATGGGAGGTGCTATTTTAATAAGATAGGCAGGAAAGGCCTCCCAGAGAAAATAACATTTGTGCAGGAACTTCAGTAACAGCACAAGTATCAAGGCCCTGGGGCAGTAGCATACTTGACATGTTCAAGAAATAACAAGAAAGTAAGTGTGGCTGGAACAGAGTGAGCTGGGGAACAGAGGTAAGAAATCAGGTGATGATGTTCATGGGTTAGCTGTGAGGTAATAGAGTTAAGCTACCAAAAAAAAAAAAAAAGAAATCAGGTGAGAGGTGATACCAAGACCACGTCGTAAAAACTATGATTTCATCATAAGCCTCATGAGAAGATATTGAAGAGTTCTGAGAGAGGAGTGTGACAATGTCTGATTTCAGTTTTCAAAGGCCCACTGGGTGGAGAATTCCAATTACAACACAGGGTGATGAAGTACGAAGACAAAGGGCAACTGGGCAAACACAAAGAGGGACATGTAACACTGAATATGAGTGAGGACAGGCTCCTCAAAGGGAGTGATGTCTGAACAGAATACTGAAGGACAAGTAAGAGTTAGCAAGAAGGTGGCAGGGTGGGGTTTGGGGAGGGGGGTTCCCAAATGGAGGGCAGAGATGTAGAAAAGCCAGAGGAGTTTTGAAAAGGTTTGGTATTTCTAAACCCCAGTATCAAAGAGTCAAAAAATATTTTATAAAAATATACCACTTATAATGTCTACCCCCAAAAAAGATACCAGGGAATATACCTAATAAAATATTTGCATAACCTTTATGGAAAAAATTATAAAATCTGTGGGTAGATATTAAAGACAGCCTATTTAATTGGAGAGATAAAACTAACTAATGGACAGGAAGACCCAATATTTAAAATGTATATTCTCCCCCTTAACCTATAAATGATATATTTCAAATCAAAATCCCAGCAAGAACTTCACAGCAGCATGATTCATAAGAGCCTCAAACTAAAAGAAACCAAATATCCATCAAAAGTAAAAATGGACAAACTACATTCATAAAATGGATTGGTTATATAGCAATGAAAATGAACTATTGCCACACACAATTCAACCCAAATGAATTTCAAAAACATAAAAGAAGCCACCAACAGAACACCATACAGCATGATTCCATTTATATCAAGTTTAGAAACAAGCAAAACTAAACTATTGTGTTAAAAGTCAGGATGGTAGTTTCGTCTGATCAGGAAGAGGGAGTACTGATTGGAAAGAGGCACAAGGGGTGGTTCTGGGGTGCTAGAAATATTTTATTTCTTTATTAAATAGTAATTATGCACAGGTGTACTCACTTTGTTTGTAATAACAACCAGGATGCTTACAATTTGTGTTACTCTGTATCAACGTTATACTTCAATAAAATGGAAATATACTGATGTCTGCAATTTACTTTGAAATGTATCCAAAAAATAAGGTGGATTGATGGACAGTGGGATGGATAGATCTACTATAAAGAAAATATTATAAAATGTTAATGGTAGAATCTGAGTGGTGGATATAAAGGTGTGCAGTGTAAAACTCTCTATTTCATCCTATGTTGGAATTTTTTCATAATAAAATGTTGGATGAGAAAACCCCAGTGGGTTTTCTTCTAGAACTTCACAAGCTGATTCTAAAATTATGGAAAAATAAAAGGCCAAGATTAGCCAAAACAACTTTGAGAAGAAAAAGGCAAGGAGAGACCTGTCCTAACAGATGGCAACAGTAACTAAAATGATGTAAAGACACGGAGATAGAGAGATCAGTGAAACAACAGAGAGCCCAAAAACTAACTCCTGTACACAGAGAAACAGAATAAAGCTGGCATTAGAGATCACTAGGGGAGGGAATTCTATGGTGGTCCAGCAGTTAGGACTCCAGACTTCCACTGAGGGGGCATGGGTTTGATCCCTGGTCAGGAAACTAAGACCCTACATGCCACGTGGCACAGCCAAAAAAAAATATCACTAGGGAAAAGAAGAACTATTCAATAAATGGTGATTCACAGATTAGATTATAAGAAATTACAGAATACCTTTAATAACTCACAGGGAAAATAAATATTGAACAATAAACACAAGTTTCTGAAGAACACATACAATATAGTTCTCCCTCTCCAATTAATATATGTATTACATAAATGTGTATATGGGTTTACAAAATGAGAAATATTACATGGGGAGAAGCAAAGAAGTAGGAAAAAAACCCAGAAACCAATTATGATAACCCAGGCAAGAAATGTTGGGCTTACAATGACCACCTAAACTTATCATTTCTCTATTTTATAAGAAATATTAAGATTATAAGAAACTTTCAAGAGACATAAAATAAAGTAAGGATCTATGACATTAGAAACATGAAGACCTTGGTTCAAATCAGGCAATTCAATAATTCCATATCTACTCACCATTCTTCCGCTCACTAAGTGGAGGCAAATTGGGATTCCTGCCAGGATGGAGGCCTAGGGTCAGCTCGGGCTGCAAGGAGAGCTCCTGCAGTTCATTGGCAACAGCTTCGCTTTGGGGGCTGGGTGCCGCGGACAGGGACACCAGCACTGGTTCATCATCATTTTCGCCAGCCCCTCCTCCGTCCAGCCCATTCACAGCAATGACGGAAGGGGGCAGGCACACTACACTGGAGAAATCCACCTTGGCTTTCGTGATGGCAACCTGGAAATGGAAGGAGAAATTAAAAGTTTAGTTATGGAAAAAAGACTATTCCACTGAATACATGCTGAATACTAATTATTATAAATTATAGTACTGGTGAGCTACCACTATTCTTAAAAGCTTTTTGTAAAGTAAACTAGCATCATTATTAAATTTTTACTATGCTCACAGAGTGCATGAGATTTCAAGTCCGATAAGTGTCCTCAACTATATCACTCAGGAGGATAATGTACGACTGAAATAAAACCAACACACACACACACACACACACACACACGTGTCTAGTGGGATAAAAGGAAATAGTGGTCAAGGAGAAATAGCTATGAGATAAATGTTACCTTCCAACTACTAAGGAAAAATATCTTGTGAAATAATACTTAATGAGTACAAGGTATTAAAGTATCATATTGTACCAACATAATCCAGGGGAGAAAATTTCTTTAAGAAAACAATCCCCAGGGCTTCCCTGGTGGCGCAGTGGTTGAGAGTCCGCCTGCCGATGCAGGGAACACGGGTTCGTGCCTCGGTCCAGGAAGATCCCACATGCCGTGGAGCGGCTGGGCCCGTGAGCCATGGCCGCTGAGCCTGTGCGTCTGGAGTCTGTGCTCCGCAACGGGAGAGGCCACAACAATGAGAGGCCCGCATACCACAAAAAAAAAAAGAAAAAAGAAAAGAAATAGAAAAAGAATACTAATAATTTGAAAGTCTTTTTAACAACAAGGGAATTAATGGTTAAGGGAATTAAGACTATATTCATCCACCAAATGCTGTGGAATTATTAAGAATAATTTTTACAAATTAAAATGTGGAAACTGTTTATCTAAAATTAAGTTTACAAAAAGATAAAAACACATATTCATATAAAAATATTATACACAGAAAAAAAGACCATAAGGGAATTTACCAAAACACAAAATGGGTTTTGTTTGTTTGGACTATGAAAAGTTTTACTTTCTTTAGTTTCCAAATTTTCTCTAAAACACACATATTGCTTTTATAATGAAAAAGCTGTAATTCTTAATCTAAAAAGGGGACCTAGGAGTTCCCTGCAGACTTTAGTGAGGACTTTAATCTGCTTCAGATTAAGAAACCAACAAAATATTGGAAAGCCATGAAATGAAGAAAGGCACTGAAAATGAAAAGGACCATCACATTCTACCTTCACGTAAGGCTATAATGTGCCCAAACCTGACTGTAGTTCTGGTTGCTCTTCATAAAATGTAAAATGGAATGGAAAAGATCAGATAAGACCAATTAAGAAGGGGGGGTGACATTAGGAAGAATAAAGACATTAAGAAGGATTCTCTATTCCAAAAATGTTGAAAGAAAGTGAGGCAAGTTCAAAAAAAAAAAAAAAAAATATATATATATATATTAGGAACTCAATAATCTAAGAGGTAGTACGGGCAAACATTGGGAAAAGAATTTTTTGAGGGTTTGAACAATTTTAGGAATTAAAAAATAACAAATGTTTACCAAGAAAATCCAGAATCTGAACTTCAAAAAATTTTTTCCCATCTTGCCTATGACTTACCATCATTTAAGCCACGTCTCTATGTGTACTGGGAAAAAACAACTGTTATACATGATTAATCCATCTGGCTTTTTCTTTGCCACTGACCCTGAAAGAGAATATTTGCTTTCCTTAACAGCAGCCTTTTCAGGCTAAAAAATTCAATTTTATGATATTTAACAATCCTTTGAGACCCAAACTCCTTAGGAAAGAGTCCTCAATACCCTCTCCACCCTGAAACATATGAGCGTGCTCACACATACATGCGCACATGGATGATGGCACTGAGGTGTGAGTTAAAAAAAAAAAAACAACCACTCTTAATTGAGTCCTAAAGGAAAGCAGGAGGAGGACAGTATCAAAACTTCTGCCTTGGGCTTCCCTGGTGGCACCTTGGTTAAGACTCTGCCTTCCAATGCAGGGGACATGGGTTCGAGCCCTGATCCCGGAAGATCCCACATGCCACGGAGCAACGAAGCCCGTGCACCACGACTACTGAGCCTGCGCTCTAGGGCCTGCGAGCCACAACTACGGAGCCCACACGCCTAAAGCCCGTGCTCCGCAACAAGAGAAGCCACCGCATTGAGAAGCCCACGCACTGCAACGAAGAGTAGCCCCCGCTCACCACAACTAGAGAAATCCCATGCACGGCAACGAAGACCCAATGCAGCCAAAAATAAGTAAAATAAAAACAAATAAATTCATTAAAAAAAACAAAAACTTCCGTCTTAAGACCTAGGAAAAGTAGCTTCACATACAGTAACAGGTTTTCAATAAACAGCTGTTAATATACAATGGAATATTATTCAGCTACAAAACGGAAGGAAATACTGTCATTTGCAAAAACATGGACAGACCTTGAGGGCATTATGCTACGTGAAATAAATAAGACAGAAAAAGACAAATACTGTATGATCTCACTTATGTGGAATCTAAAAAACAAACAGAAAAATAAAAACAAACTCATGGGGGCTTCCCTGGTAGCGCAGTTGTTAAGAATCCGCCTGCCAATGCAGGGGACATGGGTTCGAGCCCTGGTCCGGGATAATCCCACATGACATGGAGCAACTAAGCCCATGCGCCATAACTACTGAGCCTGCGCTCTAGAGCCCACAAGCCAAAACTACTGAGCTCGCGTGCCTAGAGCCCGTGCTCCGCAACAAGAGAAGCCACCACAATGAGAAGCCCTTGCACCGCAATGAAGAGTAGCTAGCCCCCGCTCGCCACAACTAGGGAGAAACCCGCGCGCAGCAACAAAGACCCAACACAGCCAAAAATAATAAATAAATAAATTTTAAAAACCTCATAAAAAAAGAGATCAGACTTGTAGTTACCAGTCGTTGGGGTGGGAGGTGGAGGAATTGGATGATGGTTGCCAAAAGATACAAACTTCCAATTATAAGATAAGTAGAGTTAACACTGCTACATGGTATATCTGAAAGCTGTTAAGAGAGTAAATCCTAAGAGTTCTCATCACAAGGAAAAAACAATGTTTTTGTATTTATATGAGATGATGACTGTTAACAAAACTTATTGTGGTAAACATTTCACAATATAGGTAAGTCAAGTCACTACTTACACCTTAAACTTATACAGTGCTATATATCAATTACATCTCAATAAAACTGGAAAAAAGTTGTTAAATCATTATAGATTATATGAGTTCATACCTCTCATTAGAAAATGGAGAAATTTAACTGAGATGGTAGCAACTAT
Source organism: Monodon monoceros (assembly GCF_005190385.1). Classification (NCBI taxonomy): domain Eukaryota; kingdom Metazoa; phylum Chordata; class Mammalia; order Artiodactyla; family Monodontidae; genus Monodon; species Monodon monoceros. The sequence continues at coordinate 92,712,994 of NW_021703783.1, forward strand.
GTGTGTATACAGTAGACAGACCCTGCAAATAGTATTTGCACATTAACAGCCACTTGGTAAATGCCTGTCTGAAAAAGACAGAAGCAAATGAAAGATATTTAAAGACAGTCTGGGGACCAAGACAGGCAAGTCTTGAGGAAAATCTGAACAATACAAGAAGACTGTATGAAAAAATACAGAAAAATTAAATATAATGTTTGGAAGTCAGGATAGGAACCAGCAAACATCATTCCACTTAAGTACTCCAATTTGCTCGGGTAGAATCATAGTTTCATGTAAAAAGTTCTTAACCAAACAGCAAAATCCCATTATTTCAGACTTCACTGATATCTGTGACACCACAATGAAGTATGAGATTAAGAAATATTTTATGCTACTTGAGGGAGGGGTAGGATAAAAGAGTGCCACCAATTTTATAATGTTTACCAGATTAAGAGAAAAACTAAAATACTGCCTCATAATGCATAATTCTTTACACGATTACAAAAGAGACTAGCACATAACACAGTCAACGTTAATATGTAAATGTATATTTCTCATTTCAAATGAGCTATTTTTCCATTAAAAATGGCCTGGCAGGGCTTCCCTGGTGGTGCAGTGGTTGAGAATCTGCCTGCCAATGCAGGGGACACGGGTTCGAGCCCTGGTCTGGGAAGATCCTACATGCCGCGGAGCAACTAGGCCCGTGAGCCACAACTACTGAGCCTGCGCGTCTAGAGCTTGTGCTCCGCAACAAGAGAGGCCACGACGGTGAGAGGCCCACGTACCGCGATGAAGAGTGGCCCCTGCTCGCTGCAACTAGAGAAAGCCCACACACAGAAACGAAGACCCAACACAGCCAAAAATAAATAAATAAATAAATAATTTTTAAAAAATGGCCTGGCAGTAGTGTTTACTGGACATAGAGTTTTAGCTTTGCAAGATGAAAAAGTTCTAGAGATCTGTTGCACAACAATGTGAATATACTTAACACTAGTGAGCTATACACTTAAAAATGATTAAGATGGTAACTTTAGTATATGTTTTTTACCACAATAATTTTTTAATGGCTTGGCAAGATCTCTGCTTAAGAAATAATTTACTAAACTAACTCATTCATTGAGCTTGAAAGAATAAACTGTCTATTCTTTAAAGTGTCCCTTAATTTACTTTTCAGTAATTCAGAACAACCTTCCTCCTATTACTTTAAATTAGAAAATTATTATTATTGCTGAGATTTGGAGATCTGACATTCACATGTGTTACTGCTCCTAAAAGACAATAAAGATCCATCCATCACATGATATCATGATTTCTCTAATGAAGTTTGAAGTTAAACTGCATGCGTCTGTAATTCTGGTATGTACTTAATGCACATAACCAGTACTTCTAAAAAAAATGATTTTTTTAAAAGAAAATGTGCACTATGAGCCCTAAAAGAAAGTCAACCCAAGTCAAGTGCTAGGCATAAAGAAAAAATGAAGAAGTTTAAAAAGTGACCTTTTTCAGAACTCATACATTTTTAATAGATTAAAGAAAGGAATATTAAATTCTGTAGTGACCTGGACCATGACTGTGCCTGCCACTGCCTGGAATGAAAGAAAAAGCAATTTGAAAAACTGTTTTACTGAGTGTTCTATTCAGAACTTATTTTAATAGCTTAGTAACTGATTAAGTTCCATATTTATAGGATCATTAAGGGCTTGAAGAGGTCATTTTAAAATTTTACATACCTATATAGTTTACCAAACATTTTTACTGGGCAAATTATATGCTACAGTAGTATTTAATTTAAAGATTTCAAAAGTTTCAGGATATAGCCTTTCAAAATGCTAACATTAAATGGTATTACAATAAAATTCTTCCATAAAAAATTGTAAGGGGCAGGAGGAACAGATGAAACAAGAGAGACAGAACACTGGTAACTGTTGAAGCTGAATACTGGGTATATGGAGATTCATTATACTATTATTCTCTCTATATTGGTGTATGTTTGCTAACATTCTTATAACGTTTTTTTTTTCTTATAATGTTTTAAAAAAAATTTTTTTTTAATAAGATTCTTCCATAGGACAAAGTGAAGACTTGGTGAGACATAAAGCAAGGTTTCCTTAATCTTGACCTTAGAAAATAAGCCAAACAAAAGTCAAGTATAAGCACTAACAAAAGAAAAGAGAGAATATTTAGCATGAAATATATACATTGGGAAGATTTATTTCTCTAGCAAACATACGACTTTCTACTCATTTTTAAATAGCCCACAGGAGAAAGTCCTAGTAAACTCTGACCATCTAGAGACAAGATCCAAAAATGTTGAGGAATCGCCATCATGGATTAAGTCTCCTCTACCAGTTCCTAAATGTGCCTAAAGTTTTATTTACTGTAAAACTTGCATGAAAAAGAAAAGCTAAAAGAGTAATAGTCATCTCAGATTATACATATATTATTTAGAAAAATTAAAGAGTTATATCTCAAAATACTTTCTGACATGTCTCAAAGGAAAGATAATTAAAATAACCAAAGGAAAAAATCTGCATCATGTTTTAGTGTTGTAAATTTATAATTCTACTGAGTCCAAAATCAAACTTTCTTTTTCATCATAGGATCACCAACTCCAATCTTTTGGCTGCTGATTCACATACGATCAGTAGCAGCCAGAACAAAAACAACATGGGGGCAGGGTCATCTCCCACAACCCATCTGTTTCCCTCTCTTGCTGGCTTGATTCCCCCTCATCTTTTCTCCACCCCACCCCCTTTTTGGGTTGCATGCCTTCTGCTGGTGCCGAGCGGCACATGTAACTAGACGCAATAGCACAAAACGTGTTAGAGACATGTAAGAGCTCAGGCAGACAGCTGCTAACTCTGAAAAAGTATATACTAACATGATTTTTTATTATGACCCATGACAAAGAGTTTCATACAACCAAATGATATTACTCTTCTGAAAAAAATTTCTCTGTATAAAAAGTGTTTTTTAATCAATTAATGAATCTTTAACTGTACAGATTTTTACTCTTATTTTCCTTGATTTATCTTCAACAGATAAACCAAAATCTTTAAAATTCTTACTGTCTAAGCAGATATATATATATATATATATATATAATTTGACACAAAGGAATTTGAGAACAAGTATTTTCTGAGAGCTAACTATGTACTAGGTACTGCCCTAGATCCTACAGTGAAAGGTGAGGAAAACATCTAGCCTTGGCTAGCTAGCTGCCCTTATCTCTGTTACCACCATCCCCATTATCTTCAGATGTCTTAAAAACTACTCAGGCTACTACAGATGGCAAAGAAAAGGCCTTTCTGCTCCCTCTTCATCTTAGAAGTCATCCAAAACCAAGGAGTACAAGAAATAGGAAAATATAAAATCTAACTCAAAACAACAGAAAGCACATGAAGAGTGGTATGGCAGATTAAAGATGACTGCAAATTCCCTGACACATCTCCCATTGGCAGGTGAGGTCTATTTCCCCTCCTCTTGAATCTGAGCTGGGCTGTGACTGCCTTAACAATGCAGTACAATGAAAATGATGCTATGCCAGTTCCAGGTCTAGAGTTTAAGGAGACTGGCAGCTTTTATCTTGATCTTTGGGAGCGCTGTACTCCCCGAAGTCCAACTGCTCTGATGGAGAGACCATAAGAAGAGGTCTCAAGACTACACTGAAAAGAAAAGGGATCTAGCTAAGACTAGCCTTCCAGACATCCCCACCAAGGTGTCAGGCCTGTATACTCCTGGACACCCCCCAGGCACGCCCAATCACTTGCTGAATGCCACCATGTGGACCCAAGTTAATAAACACCATGTGGAGCAGAAGAACCCCCAAGCTAAGCCCCACCCAAATCCCTGGCCCACAACACTGTGAGATACAATGAATGACATCAGATTTCTTAACATCAACATTAGAAACTGACATAATAGAGTATGCTTTCAAATTCTCAGGAAAAAACTTATTTTCAAATTGGAATTGCTTATGTAGACTATCAATCAAGTAGGAAGGCATTCCACGTAACAAAAATCTTACCTCCCAAGTAATTTTTTTCAGAAAGTTCCATGGAGCTACAGCTTTTGCTCACTTCAGGGTTTCAGCGCCTCCTGATCGTTCTACAGGGAATCAGTCATCCAAGTTTTTCCTCTTATCCCAACAAAACAGATAAAAGGTAACAATATAGTACAGCCTCTTCAATACCAACAGTACAAGGCCCTTCAGAGTACCTGATTCATTTCTCACACTCCCCTTTAAGCACCCACTGCTCCCACCATATGTTGCTTTCTACTTGTGACAGCCTAGAACTGCCTCTTCTTCCCCAACCTACCCCCTTCTCCCTATTATCCAACCCCTTCCAAAAGGCTATGCTTCCATAAGATCCCAGGCTTGCTTCTCACTGCTTACTTTTACTACTATTAAAATGGATTGATCCTCCACTACGCAGTTAAGTGCACTGAGGAAAGGAATTCCATTCTACTGTCCTTTTGACTCAAGTACCTAGATATCATACTTGATGCAGAACAAGAACAAACATTTGTTCATTTACTGACTATATTAATCTCATGGCAACCACATGACATACACAATCAAAGCCAGCACTGATACAGAAAAAAAAAGAGGGAAAAAGGTTCTGTCACAGGTAGGTATTTATGTTTAAATAGAAATACACAGAAGATCAGAAAAGGCTTCCTAAGAGAGGTAATATTAATGTTTGGGAAGAGTCATAAAAAATAGATAGTATTACAAAACAGAAACAGGCTCACAGACACAGAGAACAGACTTGTGGTTGCCATGGGGAAGGGGGTGGGGGGGAGGGAAGGGTGGGGAGCTTGCGATTAGCAGATGCAAACTATTAGATACAGGATGGATAAACAAGGTCCTACTACAGAGCACAGGGAACTATAGTTGATAACCTGTGATAACCATAATGGAAAAGAATACGAAAAAGGATATACATAACTGAGTCACTCTGCTGTACAGCAGAAATTAACACAACATTGTAAATGAACTATATATGTCAATAAAATTTTTTTAAATAGGTAGTATTGACAAGATTCACTTACCTCTCATTCATTCTTTCGATAAATATCTACTGAGTAACTACTACATGCCAGGTACTGTTCTGGGTGCTGCGGGATACTACAGTGAATAAAACAAAGTTCCTGCCCTCAGGGAGCTTATATTCTTCCAGGAGACACAACAGCAAGAACAAAAACATGGATGTGAGAAAGTGTGGAGTATGTTCTAAAAGGGCAATCAAGTACAAGACTGTATTTGTACAATATACGAGATATGACTGGAACAGCAAGCTGAGTTTCACTCTAAGAAGTAGGGAACATAACACAACATTGTAAATCAACTATAGTCCAACATAAAATAAAAATTAAAAAAAAAAGAAGTAGGGAATAACATGGTCAAACCATGTTTTAGAGAATTAATCAGGCAGTGCAATAAATACGGGATTGGAAAAAAGGAATATGAGGTTGGGAAAAAAGTTACGAAGCTACTTTCACTAGGCAAAGTATAATTTACTGAGATCCTGAATTTGGGTAGCAAATGTAGAAAGATAGGAACTGTCACACACAGAACATGGAGTCATACCTGACACAGAGCAGAAACTCTACTCTTTGCTGAGTTCATGCTGAATGAATGAGACAGAATTTATAAGTGATAGGACATGTTTGTATTTGGTTGTGGGGCTGAGGAAAGGGAGGTGTCAAGATGACTCCATGGTTTTAAGCCAGAGTGACTGATAGAACGGTGATTCTACTAAAAGAAGCAGGCAAGAAAGGAGGAGGACATTTATCTGAGAGGATGACCAATCTGATTCTGGGTACTGGGTACAGGAGCCAAAGCCAAATAATAGAAACATCATTTGAGTTTCCATCATATACATAAGAAGGAAAATATGGACATGAAAGTAGAAGGATAGAAACAAAAAGGAATACAAGAATAGGAAGAAAACAGAAAACAAAAAGCGTAGTGATAGTATTAATAAGAGGAAAAGGCAGAGGTATAGATATAAGAGAATGAGAAACTGCTATCATACCTGACTCTGTTGATAACTCAGGAATTCCTAGTCTCAGATTGCCTACTTTGGTTTTAGAGCATCCCTCTGACTCCTAAAATTATCATATACAGCTGAGTATCTAATTACATACCGGTACTTTCTACTCACACTATTTTAGAAGAAGCTCAATAAAGCTGTAACTTTATAATGCTGAGGGGCAACCAGCTGTCCCTAAACTTAAAGACACAAGTAAGCTTAAGGGCTTACATAAAAGGACATGAACTTACCAGCTGGAAGCAGGAGAAATAAATAAAAACATTTAAAATAAAGAAAAGTAAGATATGTATTTTATCTGCAGGCTCAACTCCTTTTCTTTGTATTACCTCTCCACACCACTCTCTACAAGCCCCTGCCAGATACCCATAGCTTAGAACATAACTTAATGGTGTTGGGTACACATGGGAACACCTTTAACTGAGTGACACAAACTGCTTTTCAGTCTTAATGTCACCTAAGAAGACCTTCTGGGGTGGATCTGGCTTCCATTAATTCACTCAACAAATATATATTGAGCAGGCACTGTTTTAGGAACTGGAAATGCAAGACACAGAAAATATTGCTGCTTTCATGGAGCTTACGTTATAGTAAGAGAGACACAAAAATAAAAGTAAATAAATACACAATAAAATAATTTCAGGTAACTGTTAAGTATTATGGGGGGGTGGAGGAAGGTTAATTTAAATGTTCAAAAAAGGTCTCATTGGGCTTCCCTGGTGGCGCAGTGGTTGAGAGTCCGCCTGCCAATGCAGGGGACACGGGTTCGTGCCCCAGTCTGGGAGAATCCCGCATGCCGCGGAGCGGCTGGGCCCGTGAGCCATGGCCGCTGAGCCTGCACGTCCAGAGCCTGTGCTCCGTAACGAGAAAGGCCACAACAGTGAGAGGCCCGCGTACCGCAAAAAAAAAAAAAAAAGGTCTCATTGAGAAGGTGATTTCTGAGCTGAGACTTTTATAACAGCCAACACTTAATGAGCACTTACTCTGTGTGAGGCACTGTATGTGTGTGTATTCAACCTTCACAACACTAACAGGTATTTACTTATCCAATTTTTTACAGGTGAGGAAACGAAGGCACTGAGAGGTTAAATAACTGGAACGCAGAGAATCAGCTTTCAGAGCCCATGTCTCTAACCACTACACGATCTGATGTTACCAGAATTTGACAAGAAGCAGCCAGCCATGCAGTGGAAACAGCATGTACAAGTTCAAAGACCATGAGGTGGGAATGAGCTTGACATCTTCAAGGAACTGAAAGACCAGCCTGGGCAGAGAGCAGAACAGGCGGGGAGAAATACATTTTAGGAAAAACTAGATGCCCCTGGGAGGTTTTAAGCAATGGAGTGATATGATCTGACACATATTGTTAAAGATCACTTTGGCAGCTGTGTAGAGAATAGACTGTAGGGGAAATTGTTCACCTTAGCCTGCTGCCTGACTTTTGAGTTTGGTATAATTTACCATTCTGCCTGGCCCCCTAGTAACAATTACAATAATGTTGTTTTGGGGAAAAGTTATGTGACCTATATCAGTATCTTAAATCACTGAGTTTGGTGATATGACCCTGGGCAAGTCACTCTGAATAAAAATTGTTACTCTCTGTCATGTTATCTTAAAGGGTTTTATGAGAAGGTATCCTGAAAAGTACAGAGAGTTTAACTACAAGGTGGCATTTTGTTGCAAACATTTAAGAGAAATTTGACAATTTGCCTAAATCCCTATCTCCAATTCCCTGCTCCCCAAGAAAAGGCAGCTTAAGATTTAAAGCACTATTTTGGCAACATGTCTTCATTACATTCCTTAAACTATATTCATGCCCACAAACACTACAGATATGCTTTCCTTATGATTCCTGATCCCTTTTCTGTGGTGTTCAAATATGTTCCAATTTTTAACTGTGGATTTCTGTCTTTTAGAAATTCTTCTCTTGGGACTTCCCTGGTGACGCAGTGGTTAAGAATCCGCCTGTCAATGCAGGGGACATGGGTTCAATCCCTGACCCGGGAAGATCCCACATGCCATGGAGCAACTAAGCCCGTGAGCCACAACTACTGAGCACCCGCATCACAACTACTGAAGCCTGTGCGCCCTAGAACCCTTGCTCCACAAGAGAAGCCACCGCAATAAGACTGCACACTGCAATGAAGAGAAGCCCCCGCCTGCCACAACTAGAGAAAGCCCGCGTAGCAACGAAGACCCAACGCAGCCAATAAAGTTAATTTTAAAAAAAGAAAGAAATTTCTTCTCTAAGAGAAAGAATGACGGATGTTCAGCAGTCCACACGCTATGTATAAAAGACCTGAATAAATTTAAATATGATCTGAACATATTTGTGTATTCACCTACAAAATTACATAATCCATCATAAGACAATTTTCAAGTTAGGAATTTTTCTGTCGTTTCCACTCTGACACTAAAACCTTACACTCCAATAAGCCAGGACAACCTGAAATGTTGCCAGGCCACAGTATAGAAAATGTGCCCTAGTGATGCTGTTCAGGTATGAATAATATGAAAAAGACTAGTTATTTTTGAACATACTACCTTTGGAATGAAAAACTTGTTGAGACAAAACTCACCTAAGATGAAGACAGGCAGCAGTTGGGGGAAACGGAAGACATTTACAGTATTGTGCTTTGTTTCCACACTACAATGGAGTGTTTGAAGAGAAGCACTATTTTCCAGTGCCAGAGCCTCATATCCTTAGGTTTCCCAATGAGCTCTCTCCCCATATCTTAAGAATATGTTCCCTCTTTATAAAAGGAGTCATGAATATTTTCCTAAATTCTTGATCAAATATTTCAAAGCACTGAGAATGAAATATTTTGTCATAAAAAGAAGGAAAAAAATCCAGAAACTGTCACAATTTTGTAGGAATACAGCAAACACAAATATTGCGTTGGCCCAAAAGTTCATTTGGGTTTTTCTGCTACAGAAAAAGTATATTGAAGACTAGAGTCTTCAATATGGGTCAAGGAGAAGAGGCTAGGCTACGGCTCCTAGTCACCTACTGGTGCTACAGTGAGGAACCCTCAGGACAATGTACAATCTATGACAGCACTGCAGCATTTGAGATGAAACACCACCAGCATTCTCATCAATTATCCTTCTTATTACACTTTAACTATAAAAGCTAAGTTATTGATTAAATGAATCTATTCTGACAAGATTAGTTACCATACAAAAGTACTTGCTCTTCACATTATCTTCACAGTAAACAGTGCAGAGTTTGTGTTTAAAAATGCATTTTCAGTTGCTCATGGTCATTAAAGGCTTCAATCAAGGCAGAACCTCTGGGGGCTTCCCTGGTGGCGCAGTGGTTGAGAGTCCGCCTGCCGATGCAGGGGACACGGGCTCGTGCCCTGGTCTGGGAAGATCCCACATGCCACGGAGCGGCTGGGCCCGTGAGCCATGGCCGCTGGGCCTGTAGGTCCGGAGCCTGTGCTCCACAACAGGAGGCCACAGCGGTGAGAGGACCGCGTACCGCAAAAAAAATAATAATAATAATAAATAAAAACAGCTCCTAAGTCATGTTCCATTATTCTTCCCTTCTGACAGCCTCTTGCTTCAAATAGTATTACTCTTAGCCAAGTAATATTTCTAAAAAGAGATGCTGAGAAGTTCTGATGGAATAAAATATAACAGACATCAGTAAATATGATTTTAACTTCAGTACAATTATATTTAAAGCTTTGAAATAAAGAGGGAAGAGAGAGTACAGACAAAGAAATCCACTTCCCAAACAAATATAAAATACAGCAAAAGTGTTCTCCAAAGCACTGCAGGAATCTCCACTTTACAGCTACATCTAAGAACAGTGACTGTAGAATTTATAAAATGCTAAGACACAGTAGTAGTCAGCAGTTAGCGCAGCGCATTTTGTAGGCATCTGTGCAGGCAATAAGCATGATGTGTATAGCAAAAAAAAAAAGAAAGAAAGAAAGAAAAGGTAAGTGCACACCAGCATGCAAATAGTCTAATGTCTTGGTGGCATATCTTAAAATGGAAAGGTTCTAAATCAATGAAGGAGAAAGGAAGCACACTCGTGATCTATATCTAAAAGAAATGAAAGCATCCGAATGTAGTAACTGGGAAGTTTTAGATGATATGAAAGAGAGAATACAACAGAAAGAGAATTAGGAGTGTTTTTAAATACCAGAGACGACCAATAAGCAGAAAGCAAAAGAACCTCACCTGGATCACTATGGGAAGCACTGGAGGTTTTGCCCAATATCCACTTTCTCTTTCTTCCTTAGTAATAGAACACCTGAACTTTAGCTAAGTGCTTGCCGGAATGCAGATTGCATTTCCCAGCCTCTCCTGTAGCCAGATGTGGCCATGAGTTCGAGCCAATGGGACATGAATACAACCATACCTCGAAGCTATTGCAGGTTGGGTTCCAGACCACTGCAATAAAGCGAATATCACAATAAAGCGAGTCACACAAATTTTTTGGTTTCCCAGTGGATACAAGTTACATCTCCACTATACTATAATCTATTAAGCGTGCAATAGTATTACGTCTTAAAGAAACAATATATATGCCTTACTTTAAATTAGTTTATTGCTAAAAAATGCTTACCATCATCTGAGTCTTCAGCGAGTCATAGTGGTAACATCGAGGATCATCAATCACAAATCATCATAATAAATATAATAATGAAAAGTTTGAAATACTGCGATAATTACCAAAACGTGATACAGAGACACTTTGGAAAAATGGCACCAATAGACTTGCTCAATGCAGGGTTGCCACAAACCTTCTATTTCTGAGAAATGCAACATCTGTGAAGCACCATAAAGCAAAGCGTAATAAAACGAGGTATGCCTGTAAAAGTATTAAGTGTGATTTCCAGGAAATGTCCTTAAAGGAACTGAGTACACTATTCTTTGGACCCTCCTCCTTCCTGCTGCCTGGAATATGGATGAGGTGCTGGAATGCAAGTAGCCATCTCAGACTATGAGGAAGAAGCCACATGCTGAGAATGGCAAGGCAACAAAAATAGAAGCTGGTTCCTTGACACTGTGGAGCACCACACTAGCCCTGGGTTACCTATCTCTGGACTTCTTTTACGTAAGAAGAAAGTAAACTTATATCATGTTTAAAACCACTATTACTTTACTTTTTTGGAATCACAAATGATTGAACATAATCCTAATACAGAATTTGGTGCCAGGAACAGAATGCTTCATGAGAAAGATTATAACATTTCTGGTGAGCCTTCAGATACTGAAGACGGCAAAACATCTCATTAAAGCACTGCCTGGGGACTTCCCTGGTGGCACAGTGGATAAGACTCCGCACTCCCAATGCAGGGGGCCTGGGTTCGATCCCTGGTCAGGGGACTAGATCCCACATGCATGCCGAAACTAAGAGATCACATGCCGCAACTAAGGAGCCCATGTGCTGCAACTAAGGAGCTGGCGAGCTGCAACTAAGGAGCCCATGAGCCACAACTAAGGAGCTCGCGAGCCACAACTAAGGAGCCCACGAGCCACAACTAAGGAGCCCGCCTGCTACAACTAAGACCCAGTGCAACCAAATAAATAATTTTTTTTTTAAAAAAGCACTGCCTGATTATATTGGAATGCTATAGCTTTAAGGGAAAGATTCAGAATGTTGTGTTGGCTGCTTCTTGCAACTTTCGACAAAATTACATCAGAGAGGTAAAACTCAGACTAGAGCTAGTCAGTCAATAAGAAAAGATAAAAAGGAACATATCCTTGCTAAGGAAGGTGTACTCTTTCCTGTGGCCTGCAATCTAAGTTCACTAGAAGCCTCTTACTTTGGAGCCTTATAGGGTAGAAAGAGCGAACCACTCTGTATTCCAAAATGGTGCAGTTAAAGGTAGTGGCTGCCAGGGACTTCCCTGGTGGTCCAGCTGTTAAGACTCCGTGCTCCCAATGCAGGGGGCCCCAGGTTCTATCCCTGGTCGGGGAGCTAGATCCCACATGCCACAACTAAAGATCCCACACACCGCAGCAAAGATCCCGCACGCCGCAACTAAGACCCAGTGCAGCTAGCTAGCTAGCTAGCTAAATAAATAAATAAATAAATAAATATTTAAAGTAGTGGCTGCCAAACAGAGATAGGACTGGAGCTCTGCCCATATAAAGGCTATGAACCCAATTGCCAAAACAAAGCGGACAGGGGTTGGGGCGAGCAGTGGGGAGGGGTGCTTAGGGCTGCCTTCTCACACAAGCCAACTGTTTCAGATAGCCTCACTGTGACTGCCATTAAATTAAGATGGGGTGGAGATAGGCAAGGCACAGATCCAAGTAAGAAAAGACCAGAGTCATCAGGCTTAAAAATAATGCTTAATCCAGAAATGTATTCCTCTGTCAGGACAGAAAGTCTTCAAATTTCCTACACAGTAGCATTTAATAATTGCTATGGACCAGAGACTTTTATATGTTTACCAAGTCTCCCCTTTTCGGAAACCATGTCTAAGGAAACCACGTCTAAAAAACTAGAGGGAGCATGAGAATCATGTCTCACCAAACAAAGAACATCAATAAAAAGATAGAAATTTTCCAGGTGGTAATTTTTTATTGCTATCATCCTATTTCTATTACACCTATTGTATACTAATTGTCTCGGGGGCAGTTACCTTGTCTTTTAGTTTATAAGCCCTGAACCATTCCTACCAGAGAAGACTGCACATTACTCAGACATCCTGGGCTTTGTGTTGAATGCAGTAACTAAATGAAACATTGGGGTAGTCTCTCTAGGGATGAGGTGAATGTGTTGTATATGTGAAAAGAAGGGTAGGCATATATATTAGAATAACCAAAGGAGCAGACTACAGTTAAAAAACCAAAATCCTAATTATAACCCCCAATCCATTCTTCTCTTCTTTCTCAGTAATAAAAGACTCAGGCAAATGGCAACCCAGATTAATGACTACAATTCCCAGCCTCCCTTGAAACTAGGTGTAATGATAGGATAACATTCTGGCCAATGGGCTATAAGCAAAAGTATCATATAGAACTTCTAGGAAGTACAAAGGGAATAAGCATGTCTTCAGCTCCTCCTCCTTCCTGATGGCTGGAATACAGATTGTATGGCTGGAGCTTGAACAGTCATTTCAAATTATAAGTAGAAAATACATGCTGAGGGTAGCAAAAGAAACTATCCCTGAGGAAGCCCGGAGTTATACCTATTACAAAGATCTTAAATCAGCTGTTTCAAATATGCTCAAAGAGCTAAAGGAAACCATACCTACAAACTAAAGGAAAGTGTGAGAATAATGTCTCACCAAATCGAAAATATCAGTAAAAAGCTATAAATTATAAAAAAAGAACCAAACAGAAATTCTGAAAAAGCAGAATAACTGAAATGAAATATTCACTAGAGGGTTTCAAGCAGATTTGACCAGGCAGAAGAAAAAAAAAATCAGTGAACTTGAAGTTACCCAATCTGAGGAAATGAAAGAAAAAACAATAAAGAAAAATGATAATGTCCCTTGAGACCTATGAAACACCATCAAGTTTACCAACATATGCATAACGGGAGGCCCAGAAGAGGGGAAAAAGGGCAGAAAGAATATCTGAAGAAATAATGGCTGAAAATTTCTTAAATATGATGAAAATCATTAATCTACACATTCAACAAAGTCAATGAACTCCAAGGAGGGTAAGCTAAAAGAGATTCACATCTAGACACATCATATTCAAAATACAGAAAGGAAAGAAAATCCTGAAAGCAGAAAGAAAAAGTGACTCATCATGTACAAGAGATATTCAATTCAAATAACCAAGGATTCTATATCAAGCAAAACTATCCTTCAAAAATGAAGGAAAAATTAAGACATTCTGAGAAAAACAAAATTGAGAGAATTTGTTGCTAGTAGACCTGCCTTTACAATAAATGCTAAAAGGAGTCCTCCAGTTTGAAATGAGAAAACACTAGAGAGTAACTCAAATCCACATGAAGAAATAAAGAGCACAGATAAAGACAACTATATATGTAAACAAAAAAGACAATATAAATGCATTTTTGTTTCTCTTTTTTCTCCTGTCTGTGAAGACAACTGCATAAAGTAAGAATTATAAATCTGGGTTGTCATTTGCGACATTAACAGCAAAAGGGAGGGGGGAACAGAACTATACAGGAGCGAAATTGTTGTATACTATTGAAATTAAGTTGATATTAATCCCAACCAGAGTGTAAATTACGGATTTCCACTTCTGGGATCTTAGCATGAGAGGCTCCAAGGACAAACTTCCCTGGAAAATAAGCAAAGCTGGTGAAAACTACTAAAAAGAAAAATTAATTCTCTGGAAATGGTCCTAGAGCCATACAGCAAATAAAGAAGTATTTATTCAAGAGAATCTACTAAAATGTGCTAACAGTGAACATCTGTGGCATCTGAGCCACAATCCACTACTGCGCAGTTAGCTTGATTGGAGCTTCGCTCCAGGTGGGTGTGACTAAGAAGGCACTCCTTCTCTCCTCAGCTCCCAACCAATCACCAGAAGGAGCAGGTCACCACGATTTCTCATCTTCTACAACTCCACTGAAAAGGCTAAAATCCTGGTGAGTGGGACCAGGAGATAATGGGCCTCTTCCTCCACCCAGCCCCCATCCATAGGACAGAGGCTGTATCCAAGATGCAGCCATCCAAGAATCCTGGGGTCCAGACTGTATTCTCCCCAATTCACAGGGCAAAGGTTCCATGCCAGAAGAGACAAGACAATTAGACAAAAAGCTACCACCCTGGTCAACATCCAGAGTAATGACTCAGAGATTCTGTCCAGAGGGTGAAGTAGTCCATAAGAAAAGAAAGCTCCAAAGCTCTCCCCAAAGAAACTGGCTTTATTTGAGACAGACTGTAGAGAAATTCAGGCCTAAGGAGGTTCTTGAAAAGTAGCTCCTCTTAATCAGGAGCAACAAACTAAACCACAGGCCAGGTAACTCACTAGTAAGAACCAGGGCAAGAGACAGCAAAGAAGAGCCTCTTCTGGGGTCAGAACAAACCACAAAGACTGGGCCTAAAAAATTACCCCAGTCCAAATTTAACTGGATCAAACTGATGAACAATTAATGCCAAGACAGTTCAAGGAGGGAAAGAATAATCTTTTCAACAAATGGTGCTGGGACAACTGGATATCCACATGAAAAGAATGAAGATGGACCCCTACTTCAACACCATTTATAAACATTAACTCAAAGTGGATCAAAGACCTAAGTGTAAGAGTTAAAAATATAAACTTTTGGTCTTCCCTGGTGGCGCAGTGGTTGAGAGGCCACCTGCCGATGCAGGGTACATGGGTTCGTGCCCGGGTCCAGGAAGATCCCACATGCCGCGGAGCGGCTGGGCCCGTGAGCCATGGCCGCTGAACCTGCGCATTCGGAGTCTGTGCTCCGCAACGGGAGAGGCCACAACAGTGAGAGGCCCGCGTACAGCAAAAAAATAAAAAATAAACTTTTTACAAGAAAACATAGGTATAAATCTTCATACCTTCAATTAAACAACAATTTCTTAGGTATGATACCTAAAGCACAACCAAAGAATAAAATAAATAAAGTGGACCATCAAAATGTTTAAATTCTGTGCATCAAGTGATACTATCAAGAAGTGATTTCTCCCACAAGAATGGGTCCGCAGCCTGTTAGGAACTGGGCCGCACAGCAGGAGGTGAGCGGTGGACAAGCGAGCAAAGCTTCATCTGCTGCTCCCCATCTCTCGCATTACTGCCTGAACCATCCCTCCTCCCCCGCACCGCCCACAAAAAAACTGTCTTCCACGAAACCAGTCCCTGGTGCCAAAAAGGTTGGGGACTGCTGTGATAAGGTGTTAATATCCAGAATATAGAAAGAACTCTTATAATTCAACAATAAAAGGGCAAATAACCCGATTTTAAAATGGGCAAACGTTTTGAATATACACTCCTCCAAAGAAGGTGTATAAATAGCCAATAAGCACATGAAATGACGCCCAACGTCATTAGTCATTAGGGAATACGAGACACCACTTCACACCTATTAGGACAGCCAGAACCAGAAAGTCATATTATAACAAGTATTGGTGAGGATGTGGAGAAACTGGAAATCATATTATACGAGTCCATTCATATGAAAGTCCAGAATAGGGAAATCTATAGGTAGAAAGTAAATTAGTGGTTCTTTATTTGGAAAGAGGGGGAGGGAGACTGGAAGACAGTGATAACCAAATGGTACAGGTTTCTTTTAGGTGATAAAACAGTTCTAACATCAAATGCAGTAATGGTTGCACATACCTGTGAATATACTAAAAAACACTGAATTGTACACTTTAAATGGGTGAATTGTGCAGTATTTGAATTATACCTCATTAAAGCTGTTTTAAAAAAAAGAATGAAGCAACGGCTACTACACGGATGAACCTTGAAAACAGTAATATTAAGTGAAAGAAGCTAGACACAGAAGACCACATACATTCCATATAAATGGAATAATACAGAATAGGAAAATCCATAGAGACAGAAAGTAGATTAGTATTTGCCTGGTGCTGGGGGTCAGAGGAGAATGAGGAGTAACTGCCAATAAATATTGGGTTTCTGGGCTTCCCTGGTGGCACAGTGGTTGAGAGTCTGCCTGCTGATGCAGGGGACACAGGTTCGTGCCCCGGTCCGGGAAGATCCCACATGCCACGGAGCGGCTGGGCCCGTGAGCCATGGCCGCTGAGCCTGCGCATCTGGAGCCTGTGCTCCGCAACGGGAGAGGCCACAACAGTGAGAGGCCCGCGTACCGAAAAAAAAAAAAAAAAAAAAAAGCGTTTCTTTTGGGGGTGATAAAGATGTTCTAGAATTGGATAGTGGCGATAGTTGTACAACCTTGTAAATATACTAAAAACCAAGGAATTGTGCACTTTTAAAAGGTGAATTTTATGTGTGATTTATATCTCAATTTTTTTAAAAAGGTATATACACTAGAGGGTCCAAAATTAATAAAATAAAAAGTCATACGGCTTCATCAAGGACATTTGTAAAGTGAAACTACTTTTTTCTTTCCCTGTAAGTGCACAGTGGTTAAAAAAAAAAAATACAACAACTCTGAGTACAGTTGGGGCCACTCCCTCAATTCATGCTAAGATGCCAGCAGTCTTACCCACCATTGCTTTTACATCGTCAATGCAAATATCAACACAGTGAAATGAGAAATAGTATCTTAGTATTATTACAAAGACAGTTTTGAAAGTGAATCAGGGACCCCCAGCAGTCCATCTTGTGAACCCTTGGACTAGACTATAACCTCTTAGAAACAGGGAACACATATTCACACACAAGGCAGCACAGTGAGTCAGAAAAGGAGCATGGATTTTTTTTGTCAGGTAGACTTAGGTTCCAATTCTAGAGCTGCCATTTAGGTTACAAGAGCTTCAATTCTCTATGCCTCAGTCTTCTGTGCTATAAAATGAGGATAACACCTACCTAACAGGGTTACTGTATGGATTAATGAGATGAAGACCTAAAGACCAACCGAAATATAACAAGTGTACAATAAATGTTAACTCCCTTCTCCATTTTGTTCCCAACTAGCTAGTACAGGGCCTTGTATAGAAGACATTCAACTGCTCAATAAACAGGTGGAATAGTTTAATTAGCTACCTAATATAGACCTATATAAGTCAAAGTGTTAGATTTAGATACAAAATATTGAGATGTGTTCAAATATTTTTCACAAAAAAAATATTCACTTTAGGGTAAATTTTAAACTGAAAAAATATTATTTAAAAATAGTCCAATTTTTTTAAAGTATCTGCTTTGCAGGTATCTCTATAGCTCAACTACTTGAAATTCGGTTGATATAAACAATCTATGGTGACTTTATTAAACCAATATGGTGATAAAGAACATGAGTATTTTAGTCAAAGGGCCTGATTTTACATGTCTACACTACCATTTGCTAGGCTGTGTGACCTTAGGCTAGTAATCCTTATGGAGATAATAACGATGCTCACAGAGTTACCCCAAAGATAAATGAGATAATACATGAGAAACACTTATAACAATGCTGACACAGAGTAAGAACTCAATAAATACTATTTTTAAGCAATTTCTCTCATTTAAATATACTCCAGTGATATTCTTTGGTAGCATTCTTAAATAGCATTCTGGCAACAAGTAATAGAAGTAAATTAAAAAAAAAAAAAAGAACAAGGTGCTCTCCGGTAAGTTACTGATCTCAGTAACTTTTGGGTGAATGCTGATAGACCTTTTGTTTTTTTTTGTTTGTTTGTTTTGTTTTGTTCTGTTTTTACAGTACGCCGGCCTCTCACTGTTGTGGCCTCTCCCATTGCGGAGCACAGGCTCCGGACGCGCAGCCTCAGCGGCCATGGCTCACGGGCCCAGCCGCTCCACGGCATGTGGGATCTTCCCGGACCGGGGCACGGACCCATGTCCCCTGCATCGGCAGGCGGACTCTCAACCACTGCGCCACCAGGGAAGCCCCTGATAGACCTTTTACGGCATAAAAGTTTTCCACTTATACCATAAACTTACTTTTCCCACCTTTCAATGGGACAATCCAAGAGATTCTAAATGATGGTAGAAATCTGTAATGCCCTAGAAAAACTATGTTTCCAAGTCAGGTTTTGGCTTAAACTTCAAATAATCCCAAAAATGGAGTTTGGGGAGATTACACAAATTTTCTTTGCACACGACAAGATCCCTACTTTCAATGTGTTAAGTGTATCTTTAAAAATACAAAAATGCCTACTGGGAAAAAACTCCAATATAACATTTAACTAAAGTAGTTTGTTTTCTGTCACCATTAAGATAATTAATGAAACAGAAGACTACAGATGAGAAGCCCAAACATTCCTGACATGAGTGTGTTTCTAACTTGAAGGACCTCATTTTGGAGTGGGGGAGAGGACATCTTTAAACAATGTTGTGTATACAGTAGACATTAACCATTTTAGTTGATAATGACCAAATGCAGCAAAATAAATAAAACACCACCTTGGCCCCAAACATGGCATATTTATGTAAACACTTCTAAGTATCTCTAGAGTACTGAAATGCCTTCAAAAGCTATGCAGAAAAGGAAAGAGCAGAGACAGAGAAAACCATTCCTGCTGAATCTAAATCTGATCTCTAAATTACTGTCCTGAAAAATTCCTCAGAGTTCATGATCTTTTCAATAGCACTACTCTCCGCCACCCACATACCCCAGCTCAAAAAAACGCTGCCCTAAAGGAGCCAAGAATGTGCAATGGGGAAAGGACAGTCTCTGGAATAAATGCTGCTGTGAAAACTGGACAGCCACATGCAAAAGAATTAAACTGGGCCACCACCTTACACCAAACACAAAAATCAACTCAAAATGGATTAAAGACTTGAATGTAAGACCTGAAACCATAAAACTCCTAGAAGAAAACACAGGCGGTAAGCTCCGTGACACTGGCTTTGGCAATTACATTTTTGGATTTGACACCAAAAGCAAAGACAACAAAAGCAAAAATAAGTAAGTGGAACTACACCAAAACTATCAATAAAAAGCTTCTTTCTGCAAAGCAAAGGAGACTCCCAACAAATTGAAAAGGCAACCTACTGAATGGGAGAAAATGACTGCGAATCACATCTCTGATAAGGAGTTAATATTCAAAATATATAAAGAACTCATTCAACTCAATAGTAAAAAAAAAAAAAAAAAAGGCAAAAAAAAAAAACCTGATTAAAAAAAGGGCGTTATTGGAATAGACATTATTCCAAAGAAGACATATAGATGGCCAACAAGTACATGAAAAGATGCTCAACATCACTAATTATCAGGGAAATGCAAATCAAATCCACAATGAGACATCACCTCACACCTGTCAGAACGGCTATCATCAAAAAATTAAGGAATAACAGGTACTGGTGAAGATGTGGAGAAAAGAGAACCCTAGTGCTCTGCTGGTGGGAATGTAAATTGGTGCAGCCACTGTGGAAAACAGTATGGAGGTTCCCCTAAAAATTAAAAGCAGAACATATGATCCAGCAATTCCATTTCTGGGTATTTATCCAAAGAAAACAAAAACACTAACTTGAAAAGATACATACACCCTCATGTTCACTGCAGCAATTTTTGCAATAGCCAAGACATGGAAACACCTAAGTGTCCATCAATGGATGAGTGGATAAAGAAAATGTGGTAAAAATATACAATGGAATATTACTCAGCCATAAAAAAGAATGAAACCTTGCCATCTGTGACAAGATGGATGGACCCTGAGGGCATTATGCTAAGTGAAATAAGTCAGAGAGAGAGAGACAAATACCATATGATCTCACTTACATGTGGAATCTTTAAAAAACAGAACAAAACAAAAAAGCAAGCTTACAGATACAAAGAACAGGTTGGCAAGTGCCAAAAGTGGGGTGAAAGGGTGGGCAAAATGGGTAAAGGGAGTCAAAAAGTACAAACTTCCAGTTATAAAAGAAATAAGTCAGGGAATGTAATGTACAGCAATGGTGACTGTAGTTAATACTGTGCTGCATATTTGAAAGTCACTAAGAGAGTAAATCTTAAAAGTTCTCATCACAAGAAAAAAAATCTGTAACTATGTGTGGTGACAGATGTTAACTAGACTTATTGAGGTGTTCATTTCACAATATATACAGATATCGAATCATTATGTTGTGCACCTGAAACTAATGTAATGTTATACGTCAATTACACCTCAATTTTAAAAAACACAAAACTGCCGCAGGGGAAAGTCTAACTTGAAAACTCATTCTAAAATATAAAAACTCAATTATTTCTTGGAAAAAAGTGAAACTAGGAAGGGAACATTTTCTATACTAAACAGAAGAGCTCCTAGTCACATCCTTACCTCTAAGAATGACAGGAAGGAAACTGTTATTGTTAGGGAGACTATCCAGAGCCAAGTCTGCTACTTAAAAGATAAAAACTGAGGAATTCTCGAGTCTCATAAAGGCATGCATATCTTGTGCTATTTCTCTAAGGTTTGTTTAAGATGAGCAGCTAAAATAATTATCATCATCTATCCCCCCACTCCATTGTTCAGTTGCAAAAAGTTCTAAAGAGTTCAGAAGTACACTTCCATCTGGTGATTTACACTTTCTTATTATATACAGTAAATGTTTATAAAAAATAATAATATTAATAACAAATAAACTTTGAAGTCATTACTGTCATTAGTGCCTGCCAATATCATACTAGTTGACAGCCTTCCTTAGACTCACAAAGTGTGTGAAAGAACATCTGAAGGGAGCCCTGTGACCCTTCCTAAGCAGCATTCTCACACCACTACTAAAACACACAGGTGCTGTCATAGATGAAAAGCCAAGTCCTAACTATAAACCATAAAAACCCGTGCACATAAGAACTCAACCATGCCAATAACTAATGTGCTATTGTATAATGCTACAGTGTTGATCAAGCATATTTCAATCAAGGAAAAAATATCAAAATATGGATATGAGGATTTTAAAATAAAAATATGAAATAACCCATAGCACTTACAATTTCTGCACTTCTTCAAAACTAATGTTCATGACCATTAGGATGAATCATTTCTATGAATATAAATAAGAAAACATTTGAGGAAAAATGTGTAGGCTGACAGATTTTTTTTAAACCAATGCTGTATGATTTTTTTCACTTTTATTTTTTATTTTTAGTTGTGAAAGAATTTAAAATACAGAAAAGTGTAATATAACAAACTCAAATATAACAATTATAACATACTGCCATATTGGCTTCAGAATTTTTTTTTGGCTGTACGCGGGCCTCTCACTGTTGTGGCCTCTCCCATTGAGGAGTACAGGCTCCGGAGGTGCAGGCTCAGCGGCCATGGCTCACAGGCAGAGCCGCTCCGCAGCATGTGGGATCTTCCCAGACCGGGGCACGAACCTGTGTCCCCTGCATCGGCACGCGGACTCTTAACCACTGTGCCACCAGGGAAGCCCCAGAATTTTTTATGAAACAGAAAACTGGAGGTAACTTGGTCTCCCTGCTCATTCCACTGTCTGCTCTGCCCCGTCAAAAGTAACAATCCTGCCGAAATTAATACATCTTCTTCTAATCCATATTTTTTTAATTAATTAATTAATTTATTTTGGCTGCGTTGGGTCTTTGTTGCTGCACGCAGGCTTTCTCTAGTTGCGGTGAGCGGGGGCTACTCTTCGTTGCGGTGCATGGGCTTCTCATTGCGGTGGCTTCTCTTGTTGCGGAGCACAGGCTCTAGGCGTGCAGGCTTCAGTAGTTGTGGCACGCGGGCTCTAGAGCACAGCCTCAGCAGTTGTGGCACATGGGCTTAGTTGCTTCGCGGCATGTGGGATTCTCCAGGACCAGGGCTCAAACCCGTGTCCCCTGCACTGGCAGGCAGATTCTTAACCACTGTGCCACCAGGGAAGCCCCTAATCCATCTTTTTTAAAAATAAATTTGCAGCATATGTATGGATCCACAGACAACACAGATTATTTTATTTTGTTTTTAACAATCAAGTGGTATCACATTTAACTTTTTGTAACTTGCTTTCTTTTTTTCTCAACAAAATGTTTCCAGGATTTATATATGTAGACACAGGTGAACCTGGTTTGTCGTTCTGACTGTATAACAATAATAAATTGCATTAAAATACTACTGCTTTATTATCCATTCCTCTGTAGTTGGATAATTTGTTTCTAAATTTTTCCTATTACAAATTTGACTGAAATAAAAATGCTTGTACATGTTTCCTTTTGCATATGTAACTCTGTAGAGTTATATCCCTTTAACTGCTGGTTCATAGGATATATTTATTTTCAACTTCACAAAATCTTGCCAAAAATTACACATCCTTCTACAGTGTATTAGGGTTTCTCTTCCCCACAGCCTTGTTAACAACTGGTAGTATTAAACTTTAGATACATCTGCACAATCGAAGTGTGTGAAATAGTATCTCATTATTTGAGAATGAGCCAATTTTTATAGCTTTATTAGACAAACGTGCTTTCTCTTTTGTAATGTTTCTATTTCTAGATCATTACATATATGAAATACACAACTTACTCCTTTCCCATGTTCACCCATAGAGTCATATACTACAGAATTTTAAATTTCACACTCAATCTTTCAATAAAACAGAATTTTTCTTTATAATTAGGATTTTCAAGTTGGCATAGCCTTTAGAAAAAGGATGATATATGCTATCTTTAATAAAAGCGTCCCATGTGTTAGAATTTCACACAGCTCTATCCAGCAAAAAAAGAGAGGTATCTTACCCATAAACAGATAATTTAGTCCTTTAAAAAAATAATAATAGAACAGCATTACTGGGATATAATTCACATACCATAAAATTCACCCTTTTAAAGTGGACAATTCAGTGGTCTTTGGTATATTCACAAAGCTGTGCATCCATCACCACTATCTAATTCCAGAACATTTTCATCACCCTAAAAAGAAACTTCACACCTGTTAGTAGTCACTATTTCCCCCTCCTCCCGCACCCAGCAACCACTAATCTACTTTCTATAGAGAAATTCATCAATTTACTCTTATTCATAGTCTAAAAAATGTCCCTAGGTCACTTCCTTTAATTTAGCCACAGAATAAAGATTTTAACTCTTACACACACACACACACACACACACACACACACACACACCCTCTGTGATGCAAGGCAGGCTAATCTAACTTTGACTTCCTTAGAAAAAGTCACGATTTGTTCACAGATCAGGGTAAACCTACCTAACAACATATGAATACCATAAGTTCCTTTGAGACTATATTTGCCCAAAACTCAGTTCATTGTGTTACAGAGACACACAGCATGCACATCACTGTTCTTTCTGTTTGAAAAAAGGCTGACGGTAATCTGGCTATGAGTACATGGGGGTGAGCTGAACACAGTACAGTGCCCTTCATTAGGCACTGCAATGGTAAGTGCCTCACTGGACTAAAGCAGCTAATAGATTTTAGGGCACATGTTCTATCTCTTTTACCAAATGAGGTAAAAAGCCTTTAACAAATAGGGCTGTGCAAGAGCCTGAAGACTCTGAGTGCCACCAAACAATTCTACTCATTAAAACACCAGAATCTTGTTTTGCCTATTTTCATAGGACGTTAATGGATGTCCACCAATCTTCCTGATAACTTGAAAGCAAATATAGTCACAGGACAGCTCACTAGCATCTCAGAGAAAGCTACAATGTTTGATGAAAAACAAAAGGTGTAATAAGGAAACCTTAGCTCCCTATGTAACAGCAGTGGCAAACAGGGCGGTCATAACTTTGGTATCCTTATCTTTTCTGGTGCTGAATTCTCCTGCAAAACTGCCTCAGGATGTAAGTGGAGGGTTTCCCACTCTCAAAGCAATGAATTCTCCAGCTTTACCTCTGGCTGACTTACGTACCTCTGGCTGAATTACGTACACTCCAGGCACAAAACATAATACAAAGAGAATGGCGCAAGAAATGAGCCTTGTGACTCAAGGAAAACATAGTAAAGCAGAGCCCAAAAGACTCTTTAAAGCAGATCATACAAATGTGACTACAGAGCAATTCACAGAAAGTGCACAGAAAGGAACTGCTTATCTACATTTTTCACCCCGCAGGAGTATATATAATTATTTGTTATCTGCTGTATTTTACATGTTTATACTATTTTATAACCACAATCCTGGAAATACTCCCATCAAGTGTGATAAATTAAAACTTATTTTCCTTCTTCTAGGCATTCAGATTCAGGATGGCTGAGTAGAGAAAGAGACTCTTTGTCTCAAAACCTTGTCAAACGGTGGTAGAATTGGTGAATTTTAGGGTTTGAAGAAATCTACAGTATTCAATGATTTCAGATGATGAAGAAACTAAAGCTCAGAAGAGTTATAAGCAATCTGCTCAATGTTACCAAATGAATTAGTGGCAAAGCCAGGAGGAGAACCCCAACCTGCTGACTCCCAACTCAGCATTTCCACACTACCATATTCATTTTCTGTAAACAAATGATGAAACAGGTATGGAGGATTCTGGGATATTTGATTCAGCACGCTATCCTGTCTTTTAAAATGCGAAATCTCGGGCTTCCCTGGTGGCGCAGTGGTTGGGAGTCCGCCTGCTGATGTAGGGGACAAGGGTTCATGCCCCGGTCCGGGAAGATCCCACATGCCGCAGAGCGGCTGGGCCCGTGAGCCATGGCCGCTGAGCCTGTGCGTCCGGAGCCTGTGCTCCGCAACGGGAGAGGCCACAACAGTGAGAGGCCCGCGTACCGCAAAAAAAATAAATAAAATAAAATAAAATAAAATGCAAAATCTGCTCTCATATTGGCTTACCACTCCCTCTCCAAAAGAAGTTACAACAAAATGAAGAGCAGCTACCATCTCTGCCAATCTGAAAGGAAGAGTAGATACAAAAAGGGGCCAAGTGATACACTGGAATTAAACTGAATACAGCAGGACTGTGAGAACAGCAAATGAGCAAACAGGGATGAGAAGATTCTGTTTAAGCCTCAACGCTACTGAGCAAGAGGGCTCCATGATATAACTTGTTCTAGATGTATGAAATCGGTGATTACCTTAACTTTTAATTTTTAAATTTTTATTAAATTATATAAGCCTTTAAAAAAACATATAGGCTAGATTTATAACAAAAAGCAATAGTCAGTGGGATACTGTGACCGGAATAACATTTTAAAAATCATCATTCAGGGAATTCCCTGGCAGTCCAGTGGTTATTAGGACTCCACACTTTCACTGCCGAGGGACTGGGTTCAAGCCCTGACTGGGGAACTAAGATCACCCCCGCAAAAAAAAAAAAATTAAAAAAAAATAAAATCATCATTCAGACAGTGGGAAGGAGAACAGAGCTGGATGGGGGTAGAACATGAGAGGAAACAGGGATTGCAATTAGGAGGCTACTGGAGAAGTCTAAGAGAGAAATGAAGGTGGCTTAGACAAGAGCAGTAGTGGAGCAGATAGTCAAATAGTCAGATTTGGTTATTTCTGGGATGCAAGGATGGTTCAACATACACAAATCAATTAATATGATACACTGTGTTAACATAATGAAGAATAAAAATCACATGATCATCTCAATAGATGAAGAAAAAGCATTTGATAAAATCCAACACTCTTTCATGATTAAATTAAAAGCTCAACAGGGCTTCCCCGGTGGCACAGTGGTTGAGGGTCCGCCTGCCGATGCAGGGGACACGGGTTCGTGCCCCGGTCCGGGAAGATCCCACATGCTGCGGAGCAGCTGGGCCCGTGAGCCATGGCCGCTGAGCCTGCGCATCCAGAGCCTGTGCTCTGCAATGGGAGAGGCCACAGCAGTGAGAGGCCCGCATACCACAAAAAAAAAAAGCTCAACAAACTAGGAATAAATGGGAATTACCTCAACATAACAAAAGCCATATAGAAAAACCCCATAGCTAACATCATACTCAACAGTGAAACACTGAAACTGGACACTAAGATCAGGAACAAGGCAAGGATGCCCTCTCTCACCATTTCTAATTAAAAGAGTACCAGAAGTCTCAGCCAAAGCAATTAGGCAAGGAAAAATAAATAAATAAAAGGCATCCAAATCATAAAGGAAGAAGTAAAACTGTTCCTGTTTACAGACATGTTTTTATATATAGAAAACCCTGAAGACTCCATGAAAAAACCCCAAACTATTAGAACTAACAAATTCAGTAAAGTTGCAGGATACAAAAATCAACATACACTAATAAACTATCTAAAAAGGAAGTTAAGGAAAGAATCCCATTTACAATATAGCATCAGAAAGAATAAAACAATAAGAAACAAATTTAACTAAGGAAGTGAAAGACTTGTACACTGAAAACAATAAAACACTGACAAAAGAAATTAAAGATACAAACAAATGGAAAGATGTCTCATGTTCATGGATTAGAAGACTTAATACTGTTTAAATGTCCACACTACCCAAAGAGATCACAGATTCAATGCAATCCCTATCTAAATCCCAATGGTATTTTTTATAGAAAGAGAAAAAACAATTCTAAACTTCATACTGAACCACAAAAGACACCAAATAGCCAAAACAATCTTGAAAAAGAATAAAGCTGGAGGTATCACACTTCCTGATTTCAAAATATATTATAAAGCTACAGTGATTAACAGTATATGGTAGTGGCATAAAGGCAGGCAAATAGATTAGTGGAATAGAATAGAGAGCTGAAAAATAAATCCACTGGGGACTTCCCTGGTGGCGCAGTGGTTTAGAATCTGCCTGCCAATGCAGGGGACATAGGTTCGAGCCCTGATCCAGGAAGATCCCACATGTCGCGGAGCAACTAAGCCCGTGCACCACAACTACTGAGCCTGCGCTCTAGAGCCTGAGAGCCACAACTACTGAGCCCATGGGCCACAACTTCTGAAGCCCGCACACGTAGAGCCCGTGCTCCACAACAAGAGAAGCCACCACAATAACATGACTGCACACTGCAATGAAGAGTAGCCCCCGCTCGCTGCAACTAGAGAAGGCCCGCACGCAGCAACGAAGACCAAACACAGCCAAAAATAGAAATAAATAAATTTATTTAAAAAAAAAAAAGCACAGGCAACAAAAGCAAAAATAGACAAATGGGACTACATTCAACCCTTTGTATCTGTGGGCTCTGCATCCTCAGATTCAACCAACTGTGGATGGAAAAAATTCAGGAAAAAAAATCCCAGAAAGTTCCCAAAAGCAAAACTTGAATTTGCCATGCAAGCAACTATTTAGATAGCATTTATATTGCATTAGGTAATATAAGTAATCTAGAGATGATTTAAAGTATACGGGAGAATGTGTGTAGGTTATATGCAAATGTTATACCATTTTAAGAGACTTGAGCACTGTGGATTTTGGTATCTGTTGGGCACCTGGAACAAATTCCCCACAGATAGTGAGGGATGACTGTATACTAGACTAAAAAACTTCTGCACAGCAAACAATCAACAGGGGAAAAAGGAAACCTACAGAATGAGAGAAAAATATTTGCATAGGGGGTTGCAAATATCTGATAGGGGGTTAATTTCCTAAATACATAAGGAATTCTTATAATTCAATAGCAAAAAAACCAATAACCCAACTTAACATGGGCAAAGGACTTGAACAGACATTTCTCTAAAGAAGACATACAAATGGTCAACAGTATATGAAAAAATGCTCAATATCAACCAATCATCAGGAAAACGCAAACTAAAACCACAATAAGCTATCACCACATACTGTCAGGATGGCTATTATTAAAAAAAAAGACAAGTGTTGGAGAGGATATGGAGAAACTGGAACCCTTATACACTGTTGGTGGGAATGCAACGGTACAGCCATTATGGAAAACGGCATGTAGGTTCCTCGAAAAAAATTAAAAATAGAACTACCATATGATACAGCAATCCCACTTCTGGATATTTTTCCAAAATAACTGAAGTTGGGATTTCAAAGAGATATTAGACATGTTCAATGCACCACTATTCACAACAGCCAAGATGTGGAAACAACCTAATGGATTAATGAACTTTAAAAAGGTGATATAGGGACTTTCCCAGCGGTCCAGTGGTTAAGACTCTGCGATTCCAGCGCAGGGCTGGTCGGGAAACTAGGATCCCACATGCTGCACAGCATGGGCAAAATAATTAATTAATTAATATAAATTAAAAGGTGATATATATATATATATATATACACACACATACAATGGGATATTATTCAACCTTAAAAAAGAAGGAAACCCTATAATATGCAACAATACAGATGAACCTTGAAGACATTATGCGAGGTGAAATAAGCCAGTCACAGAAGCACAAATAGCACATGATTCCACTCATATGAGGTATCAAGATCGTCAAACTCACAGAATAGAATGGTGGTTACCAGGGACTAGGGGGGAAGGTTAAAGAGGACTAGGCTAATCAACGGGTATAAAATTTCAGTTTTGTGTGCAAGACGAATAAGTTCTAAAGATATGCTGTACAACATTGTGCACATAGATATTATTATTGTATTGTACACTTAAAAAATCTGTTAAGAGGGTACATCTCATTTTAAGTGTTCTTACCATTATAATTTTTAAAAAGTTTTTTTAAAGAAAAGATATAGTCATAATTGGGATATATTTTAAAACTTGGGTTAGAATCGCATGAATGTATACCCTAAAGCAGTATTTTTCATATTGCAATTTGTAATACACTGGTCATGAAATCAATTTAATAGACCAAGGTCAGCATTTTGAACTAAATAAAATAGAAACTATCAGAATGTAGTAAGGGTATTATTTCATGAAACTTTTGTTTCAGATATCTATGTACTTATTGTATAACAGGGTTCTAATATAAAATATGTCTCCAATTATGAGTCACAGTCCAAAAAAATTTGTGAAATTTTCCGTAGGAAGTTGAGAGCACTTACCTTCCCTAAAATTTTTGTCAAAGTTCTACATTAGGTTCAAATGAAACAAGCTACAACAAGTTCAAATACATACCTAATATAATCTCATTGATCTGCCAAAAAAAACACATCATTTGGTCTGTTTAAAAAGAAAGAAAGAAAAAACAGCACAGGCAATATTCAAGCATCACTGAAACGTCAAGCACAAATTATGTTATTTCTACTAACCATGGAGATATACAGATTACTAAAGGAATATAATGCCAATTTTCTTTAACCACTAAACCATTCTAACCATTCAACTACTCCTAATTTTAGGGATGAGACACCACCAATGCACATTCATAATGGCACTGCTTTCAGAATTTTCAAGAAAAAATCTTACTCTCCCAAATAAGAAAATATGCCTACTTCTCCTTGAAGAATTCAGAGGTTATATACTACAGCTCTGAAAGATTCTTTCATAAAATTTCCTGCCTTAAGCAATAACCTTTTATTAAATAACTGAGATAAAATAAAACATTATCTACCAATTCGTCAAGTCTTTAGATTCAATTAGCTGAGTCTCTCAACAGCAACAATATTGCCATTTTGGGTGGGTAATTCTTTGTTTTGGACTGTTATCTTGATCCCTGCCCACCAAATTCGAGTGGCATATCTCCTCCCTCCCCTAACAGTCACTGTAACAACCAAAAACGCCTCCATACTTTTCCAAATACCCTCTGGAGATATGGTACCTCTCCGATTGAGAACCACTGAAAAATGTAGATGATTCTCCTTAGTTCAACTGATTGCCACATAATAAATTATGGCCTCCAACTCAGGGCAGAAATGTCAGGCAGCTATCAGTTCCTGGAATTTACCCGTTTCCAAGGAAGCATTAAGATCAAGCAGTCTGGAGTAGAAAGAATATTTACCACCTTTTTCCTAGCACTAGGCAGTCCCTGGCTGCTATTTTCCAAGCAAGATACAGCAAATGTAGACATTTAAGGGGGGGGAAAAAAGGTTAACATATGGATTCTACGTTAAAAGTGAATCTACATTTCCCCCAAGTTTCATGAAGAAAGGATGGGACAGAGAGAATTACAGAAAAAATGTCTAAGATTATTTCCTTGAACAAAGTCTCCAGGTACATTTACATGTTTATATATACATGTGCAGTGCACAGACTTAAGGGAAAAGTCAATGAATAATATGTAACAAGTCTTATCAGATTGAGAAGAATATATAACACTTACTAAACACATGTGACCAGAAACAGTGCCAAATGCTTATTTAACACCTTATAAGAGGAGAAACTGAGGGACTTCCCTGGTGGCGCAGTGGTTAAGAACCCACCTGCCAATGCAGGGGACACAGGTCAGAGCCCTGGTCTGAGAAGATCCCACATGCCGTGGAGCAACTAAGCCCGTGCGCCACAACTACTGAACCTGAGCTCTAGAACCCGCGTGCCACAACTGCTGAGCCCACGTGCCACACTACTGAAGCCCACGTGCCTAGAGCCCATGCTCCACGACAAGAGAAGCCACTGCAATGAGAAGCCCATGCACCGCAACGAAGAGTAGCCCTCGCTCACTACAACTAGAGAAAGCCTGCACGCAGCAACGAAGACCCAATGCAGCCAAAAATAAAATAACATAAAATAAATAAGTTTGTAAAAAAAAAAGAGATCATCTAGTGACTAAGTGGCTAAGCCAGGAGTCACACCCAGATCAACTCCAGAGCCCTCACCAAGAGTTATATTGTTTCAAGGCACAAATAAGAACACAGGAGGAGGGGACTTTAAGAGCAGGAAAGAACTTATCTGAAAACTATGAAAAATGTTAATACACTAAAGTTAACTATGAAAAGGTTATCAGCAAAAATTCCTGTGATCCAAGAAAAATTCAATTTTCATCCCAAGGCTCTTAAGCAATCATATTTAAACACTGCACTTAAAAGTTCACATTACAAAGAAGCTCAAATTAAATGAACTCTGAACTCCATTTTGTACGTGCTGCCTTGCACATAATACTCAATTTTTAAACTGTTAGCCTGTTTAATTGTTCCTTAAGAGGCATTTCTATTTTAACAACCACATGGTACTTCATTACTTCAAGAGATATCAAAAGGGGCTTCCCTGGAGGCGCAGTGGTTAAGAATCAGCCTGCCAATGCAGAGGACACAGGTTTGAGCCCTGGTCCGGGAAGATCCCACATGCTGCGAAGCAACTAAGCCCGTGAGCCACAACTACTGAGCCTGCGCTCTAGAGCCCACGAGCCACAACTACTGAAGCCCGTGCACCTAGAGCCCGTGCTACGCAACAAGAGAAGCCACCGCAATGAGAATACCACGCACCGCAACGAAGAGTAGTCCCTGCTCACCGCAACTACAGAAAGCCCGCGTGCAGCAACGAAGACCCAACGCAGCCAAAAATAAATAAATAAAATAAATACATTTAATAAAAAGAAAAAGATATCAAAAGGAAATAACTGTTATTACCCTGATTAATTTTACAAAGGGGAAAA
Source organism: Monodon monoceros (assembly GCF_005190385.1). NCBI lineage: Eukaryota > Metazoa > Chordata > Mammalia > Artiodactyla > Monodontidae > Monodon > Monodon monoceros. The sequence continues at coordinate 92,744,850 of NW_021703783.1, forward strand.
GGCAACTTTACAATGGATAAATCTGGCACATAGAAACTTAACCAAAAGTGATATTTAACATCACTGAAAATGAAACTAACATCATGAGCCTCCTGATGTGAAGCACTAAGAAAGACAAAACATCCTGCACACAATATTTACCCTGAAGTTATTCAAGAGGAAGCAGATAAATTCAAACTGAGGGATATTCTGCAAAATAACCGGTTTCCCAAAATGTCAATGTCATGAAAGACACCTCTCCCTTCCTAAAAGAGGGCTAAGGAACTATTTCAGGGTAAAAGGCATGACACCGAAATGCAATGTATTTCCTGACTGAATTCTGAATTTCAAAGTTTTTAAAGTAAGCTATAAAGGACATTATTAGAACAACTAAGGAAATATGTACAATGTGGACTACATGTTAGATAATGATAATACATCAATACTGTCATTCCTGAGTGTGACAACTGTACCGTGGTTATATGAGAGAAATGTCCTTATTCTTTAGAAATGAATGCTGAAATATTTAGGAGTAAAGTAATCCTTAAATGCTTCAACAATATATAAATGTGTGCATGTGTGTAGAGAGAAAGAGAGAGAACACAAAACTGTGGCAAAACATTCACAATTGGCGAATATGTACTATTCTTGACGAGCACTGTACTATTCTTACCAAAATAAAAGGTTGAGGTGGAAAATAATTCAAGACACAAAGCTCAGGAACCTTAATGTAAACATTACCTAAAGAATTAAGACAGAATAACAGAACCATTCTCTATGGAAGAAGAAAGGAAAGAGAAACGAATCAAGAAGCAGAAGTCAGGGAGTAAGATAGGAATTCAGGCCACTGAGACTCAAACCCCATCCTCCTTTCTTTATAACCCCAAGCACAAACATAGTATTGGCAGGAACCTCAACACAACCATTTCTAAAGTAAAGGCCCAGCATGCAGAAACAGTGAGTGTTCACTCACCCACCAATATTTATTAAATATATGTGTGTGTCAGACTCCATGGCAGCAACACAATAAAAGTAAGAGCACAGATTCTGGAATCAGAGTGCGCAGGTTTGAATCCCAGCTCTACCAAATCCCAGCTCCACTATTTGCTATTTGTGTAACTTTTAGCAAATTACTCAATCTCTTAGTGCTTTGATATCCTCATTTTTAAAGTGAAGATAATAACAGTACTTACTTCAAAGGGCTGTTTTACGTTGTGTTTTTTTTTTTTTGCAGTACGCGGGCCTCTCACTGTTGTGGCCTCTCCCACTGCGGAGCACAGGCTCGCCACTCCACGGCATGTGGGATCTTCCCAGACCAGGGCACGAACCCGTGGCCCCTGCATCAGCAGCCGGGCTCTCAACCACTGCGCCACCAGGGAAGCCCAGGGCCGTTTTGAAGATTAAATGACAAAATATATGTAAAATGCTAGAGTACTGCCTGTCATATATTAAACAACCCAGTAGATACTAGCTACTTTTTTTTTGTTTTTATTAGGCACTGGAGACACCAAGTCAAAGAAGATATGGTTCCTTCCCTCAGAGATTTGTGGTCTACCTGGGGAAACAAACAGAAGAATCAATGTCCAAGGGCATGTAAATCACTGAAGTTGGAACACGCCCTCACACCATACACAAAAATAAACTCAAAATAGCTTAAAAACTTAAATATAAGACATGACATCATAAAACCCCTAGAAGAGAACAGAGGCAAAACATTCTCTGATATAAACCTTACTAACATTTTCTTAGGTCAGTCTCCCAAGGCAACAGAAATAAAAGCAAAGGGCTTCCCTGGTGGCGCAGTGGTTGAGAGTCCGCTTGCGATACAGGGGACACGGGTTCGTGCCCTGGTCCAGGAAGATCCCACATGCCGCGGAGCGGCTAGGCCCGTGAGCCATGGCCGCTGAGCCTGCGCGTCCGGAGCCTGTGCTCCGCAACGGGAGAGGCCACAACAGTGAGAGGCCCGCGTACCACACAAAAAAAATAAATAAAAGAAATAAAAGCAGAAATAAACAAATGGGACCTAATCAAACTTACAAGCTTTTGCACAGCAAAGTAAACCATAAATAAAGTGAAAAGACTACCTACAGACTGGGAGGAAATATTTGCAAATTTTGCTACCAACCAGGGCTTAATTTCCAAAATATACAAACAGCTCATACAACTCAATAACAAAAAAACAAACAACCCAATCAAAAAAAGGGCAGAAGATCTAAGAAGACATTTCTCCAAAGAAGACACACAGATGGCAAACAGGCATATGAAAAGATGCTCAACATCGCTAATTATTAGAGAAGTGCAAATCAAAACTACAATGAGGTACCACCTCACACCGGCCAAAATGACCATCATTAAAAAGTCTACAAATGACAAATGGTGGAGAGGGTGCAGAGAAAAGGGAACCCTCCTACACTCTTGGTGGGAATGTAAACTGGTGCAGCCACTATGGAAAACAGCATGAAGATTCCTTAAAAAACTAAAAATAGAGTTACCCATTGATCCAGCAATCCCACTCCTGGGCATATAACCAGAGAAAACTCTAATTCGAAAAGATACATGCACCTCAACATTCACAGCAGCACTATTTACAATAGCCAAGACATGGAAGCAACCTAAATGTCCATCGAAAGATGAATGGATAAATAAGATGTGGTATATATACACAATGGAATACAACTCGTCCATAAAAAATAATGAAATAATGCCATTTGCAGCAACATGGATGAACCTAGAGATTATCATACTAACTGAAGTGAACCTAGAGATTATCATACTAACCGAAGTAAGTCAGAAAGAGAAAGACAAATACCATACGTGGTATTCACTTATATATGGAATCTAAAATATGACACGGGGCTTCCCTGGTGGCGCAGTGGTTGAGAGTCCACCTGCCGATGCAGGGGACGCGGGTTCGTGCCCCATTCTGGGAGGATCCCACATGCCACGGAGCGGCTGGGCCCGTGAGCCATGGCCGCTGAGCCTGTGCGTCAGGAGCCTGTGCTCCGCAACGGGAGAGGCCACAGCGGTGAGAGGCCCGCGTACCACAAAAATAAAAAAAATAAAATATGACACAAATGAACTTATTTATGAAACAGAAACAGACTCACAGACACAGAAAACAAACTTATGGCTACCAAAGGGGAAAGGAGGTGGGGGAGGGATAAATTAAAGAGTTTAGGATTAGCAGATACAAACTACTATACATAAAATAAACAAGGTCCTACTATATAGCACAATGAACTATATTCAATATCCTGTAATAAACCGTAATGGAAAAGAAAAAAAATTTCTGTAAAGAATAAATCCACGGGACTTCCCTGGTGGTGCAGTGGTTAAGATTCCACTTGCCAATTCAGGGGACACGGGTTCAAGCCCTGGTCCGGGAAGATCCCATATACCGCAGAGCAAACTAAGCCCGCGAGCCACAACTACTGTGCCCTCGTGCCACAACTACTGAAGCCCGCGCGCCTACAGCACGTGCTCCGCAACAAGAGAAACCACCGCAATGAGAAGCCCGTGCACTGCAACGAAGAGTAGCCCCCACTCGCCGCAACTAGAGAAAGGGCGCGTGCAGCAACGAAGACCCAACACAGCCAAAAATAAATAAAATTAATTTTTAAAAGTAAAATATTTTTAAAAAGCATAAATCCAATGCTATATTTGCATAATTTAAAAAAAAGATTCAATGTCCAGAGAACAGTGTGATAAGCATTATGTAAAAGTATGCACTTACAGTAAAGGTACTATAAGAGCAGAGAGAAAGGGTGTTTAATAAAATAAAAGATAATAAAAAGTTTACCACAAATGGGACCAGAGCTGACTTCTGAAGAATAAGTAGTCATTTCCCATGGAAAGAGAGTGATTAACCATTCTAGAAGCTTTAAAATCTTAATGGGAAAAAGTCTGACATCAGTTGAGGTTAGGCTAACAAGAATGAAAAGTATGGCAAGAAAAAAAAGGAAGGCAGGAGCCAGATCATAAAATGGCCTGTGTGTTAGGCTGAGTTTGAACTTTATCCTGAAAGCAACGCACAGCCACACAAGACACAGACGTAGAGAAGTGATGTGCTTAAATCTCCATGTCAGAAAGATCACTTGGATAGTAAAGTGGAGGGCAAATTAAAGAGGTGGCAAGTCAAGAGGCAGGGAGACTGGTTAGAATTCTACTGCAATAATACAGAGGGATAAAAAATATATAGGCTTCAACCTGTAAGTATACAGCCAAGAAATATGAAAACATGCATTCACACAAAAACTTGTGCACAAATGGCCATAGCAGCATTAGTCATAATAGCCGACGAGTACAAACAACCCAAATGTCCATCAACTAATACACTTATTTTTAAAACATAGTATATCCATACAATGGAATATTATTCATTCATAAAAAGGAATGAAGTACTGATATATGCTACAATACAGATGACCCCTGAAAACATTATGCTAAGTGAAAGAAGCCAGTAACAAAATAGCACACATTTTATGACTGCATTTATATGAACTGTCCAGAATGGGCAATCTATCGAATTACAGAGTAGGTTGCGGGTTATATTACAGCTGGGGGAGAAGGGAGAGGCTGAGAGGAGGGAGGGAATAGGGAATGACTGCTAATATCTATGGGGTTTCTTCAAGGGATGATGAAAATGTTCTAAAACTGTGGTGATGGTTGTACAACTCCATGAATATACTAAAACTACAAAATTGTTTATCTTATTTGGGCGACTTGTATGGTATCTGAATTATATCCCAGTAAAGCTGTTTTATTAAAAAAAAATAGGGCTAAAGTGAGGTGGTAACAGGAGGGGTCTAAGTTATTTCCCAGGTCTCTAACACAAGTAATATGAATGAAGAAATGATTTATGTTGCACTCACAGATACAGGAGATAAACAGGTGCAGGAGGTGGTGGAGTTGGGGAGAGGTAGATAAGTTTGGACATGTTAAGTTTAAGGCACCTATGGAACGAACACCCATATGGAGATGCCCAGGAGGCAGCTGGATCAATAGGTCTAGCACTTGTTAGAGGTCTGGGGTGAAGGAATTACTTAGAAATCAACAGCAAATAAGCAGTGACTGAAACCAGAGGTTTTGATGCAGAGATCTTCAAAGAATGTAGAGAGTGATGAGATCTAAAGTCTACAACCAAGACTAGAGAGACCTAGGGGGTATCAACAACGGAGAGCTAAGCAGGGAACAAGAAGCTTACCAAAGATGCTGAGAAGCAGCAGCCAAAGAGGAAGGAGGGAAGAATACGATCTTCTGCGGACAGACAGCCTTGAGAAAATAAAATCCTAAACAGTGCCAAATGCCTCAGAGGAGTCCTGCCCCTAGCAATGCCTGGCACACCAAAGGTGCTCAATAAATACCTGATGAACCAATTAATGTAGAGAAAGAAGTATTCACTGATTTGGCATATGGACAAAATAGTGACTGGTGACTTCAGTGAGACCACAGGGTACCTAAATGCAAACTCATAAAGGGTGCCTTCTTTGGGTGGGCACACAGATTGATAAGCAGGGCTCAGGGTGGACTTCAGCCCCCCCCACACACATACACACACCCTCAGGCTGGCACCCACGTGCAGTGAACAACTCAGTGGATTAAGAAGTAGAAAGAGATGTGGAAGTGACAACAGCAAGTATAGATCCTACTCCTTCACAACCTGTCTGAGAAGGGAAATACAGAAGCCTCTGTTACCAGAAAATTTGCCCAATTTTAAAACCTACCAGTAAACTACACCATATACTCTCATCCCCTAAATTTATGTTTTATTTATAACCTATTTAGTCATTTTAACTAAAATGTTAAAGCTTCCATTACCAAAAAGAAATTAAAACATAACCTAGATATACACATGAACAATAAAACAAAAACTAAATTCTACTGAAAACAAAGGACAAAGGCAGCAGCTACAGAACTCCCATAGGGAAAAATAAAGTCATTAAAATACCAAGTGTGGTAGCTTTAAAATATACCCACAAATTCTTTAATACTCCTCCGTGCAAAAGGTGGAAACTACTACCCCTCTCCCTTGAGTGTGGGCTGTACTTGGTGACTCTCTTCTAATGAACAGAATGTAACAGAAGTGACAATACGTGACTTCTGACATGAAATCATAAAAGGTACTGTGGCTTCCTCCTTACTCTCTCAGCTTAGTCGCTCTAGAGGGAAGCCAGCTGCCATGCTGTGACAAAACTCAAGCAGTCCTCTGGAGAAGACCATCTGTTAAGGAACTGAGGCCTCCTGCCAAGAGCCATGTGAGTGAGCCACCTCGGAAGTGGATCCACTGGCCCCAGTCAAGCCTTCAGATGACCACAGCCCCAGCAGACATTATGAGTGCAACCTCATGAGCCAGAATCACTCACTTAAAATGCTCCCAGATTCTTGAGCCACAGAAACTGTGTACAATAACATTTATTGTTGTTTCAAGCTGTTGAAACTGAGTTTTAGGTAATTTATTATGTTGAAATACAGTCATCCCTCAGTATTCACAAGGAATTGGTTCCAGAACCTGCCACAGATACCAAAATCTGCGGATGTTCAAGTCCCATAGTCAGCCCTCTTCACCTGTGGTCCCACATCTGAGGATTCAACCAACCACAGATGGTGCAGTAGTATACGTATTTTATTTATTTTATTTATTTTTGGCTGCGTTGGGTCTTCATTGCTGCACGCAGGCTTTCTCCAGTTGCAGAGAGAGGGGGTTACTCTTCGTTGTGGTGTGCGGGCTTCTCATTGCAGTCGCTTCTCTTGTTGTGGAGCATGGGCTCTAGGTGCGCGGGCTTCAGTAGTTGTGGCACACAGGCTCAGCAGTTGTGGCACATGGGCTTAGCTGCTCCGTGGCATGTGGTGTCTTCCCGGACCAGGGATCGAACCTGTGTCCCCTGCATTGGCAGGCAGATTCTTAACCATTGCGCCACCAGGGAAGTCCCAGTATACGTATTTATTGAAAAAAATCTGCGTATAAGTGAAGGCATGCAGCTCAAACCCATGTTGTTCAAGGGTCAACATGCAGATAACCAATACACTGATAAAATTTTTAAAAGCTCAGGAGTACCAGAATATTCATTTACCTTATTTTATCTAGTAAGCATCTGAACATCCCTGTACCAAGCAGAATTCTCCAAACTGGCAAATATCTAATCTATATATACAAAGAGAAATAACCAGATACATGATTTCCTTTAAAAATAAATAAATAACAAGTGAGGTGAACAGGAAACCAAGAATAATGCAAGAGCTTTTACTGAGAGACCTAAGGTTTTTGTGCGGGGGGTGGGGGGGGGGAATAACTGAATAAAAATTAAAGCCCTTCTTTTTAAATAAGATTACACTGTTTTAAAAGAGGTGAGAGAATGGACTTAAAATGACAAAAGGATGATATGCTTGATGTGCAATAAGAAACTAATATAAAAATAAAAGGGGGACTAACTCACCATTGTAAAGCAATTCTACTCCAATAAAGACGCTAAAGAAATTTTTTTAATAAAAAATAATAAAAGGGGGAAGAAGACATGCGATAGAATGCTGGGAAACTTTATAGAAAGGAGATTAAATCTGACGCACAACAACAAAATTTGTGGATGACTTTAGAGGAAGTTAAAAAACGGTGTTTACAAGAGATCTTTTGGGGATGCTGGAAAAGTAACACTGCCATGTGATAATGATTACACAACTCTACAAATCTGATAAAAATCACTGAGTCATACACCTCAAAAAGGCAAATTTTGCAGTATATGAATTATGCCTCAATAAAGTTGTTTTCTTTTTTTAAGTGGTATTTGTTCGCTAAAGCAAGGAGGGAAAATTATATTATTAAGAGTTTTTCTGACTAAAGAAAGGAAGTAGCCAAGAGGAAAAGTACAGTAATTCATTCGACAGACAAGAAAATAAAAAGGAAATTTTTCATAGATTAAGAAATATTAATGTTTTCATTTCAGCCAAATAAAGGACAGTATTGTGTCTCTGGGTAACTCTCTACAAACCTGGCTAGGACCACAAAATCTTACTATCTTAAGAGTAGAAAGACAATGGATTTGGAACCCTTAAATGGGAAATAAGGAGAAGGAACACTTTGACTTAATTTCCTATCCCCAAAAGAGAGTAACAATTTATTCTGATCTCACATTATTGCATGTGCCTGAGATACAGAGATGGTACCTCCTATGAGAAGAATTTAAAGAAATTTAAAAGCAGAAAATCAAATATATAATTGTTTTTTAAAATGTATGTTAATTTCTTTACAAGCCTGATGGCAACAGTCAATTCCCTCAGTCAAAATATCCACATGGGGAATTTTTTGTTATTTTTGAAGAAGATTAATTTGCATTGGTTCAGGGGCTTTTGCAGAAGTTTCCCAAAACAGCAGTACTGTATTTTGTTTACCCCATTTGTAACTACAAAGATCAAGCAAAAATGCACCTATAAACAACCACAATTCACATTTGCTTTGAGCTATGAAAATATTAACCTACTCTCACCTCCCCTGCACCAACTTCAGCGAACCCTGGATCAAGAGTCTCAGCTTCCAAAACAGCACAGGTGTCTCTAATTTCAGACCTGCTAGTCTCCTCTCTGACTTTGGCTAAATCAGTAGCAAGCCCAGAAAATAAAAACAAAAAAACTCAAAAGTCATGTAGGTATTTTCTTTCTTCCTCCATAAAAGAATGCTCTAGCAGATACAAATGAAATAGCATGTATTAATATATAATTCTATCTCCTCTAAGTGGCTATAATAAAAGTCAAAATAGTTCAAGATAGTGATATTCACCATATTATCCATCTAGACTTGAAAAATTGTAGTATCAATGAACTTTAAAGTTTATGGTACCATGCCAAACCTTTACTAGGCATTCAATAAATGTTAGTTCCTTTCTTTCCTTTCCATTAATTCTTAGAGTATTTCCATAAAACAGTTCCTGCTCATTATACCCCAATATATAGCAGGAAAATAGAAAAAAGATAATTTCCTCACTGAACACCTAGATCAGACTCTGAAAATTCAGGCCACCAGATGATGATGAAGGCACTGATTTGCAAAAGTTAAACTTTACTCTCTCTACCTCCCTTCCTAGGCAGCAGTGTCAGTTCCAAGGACCATGTTCCTTCTGCTATAGGAAGTGGCTCAACTGTTTTTCCCCATAGCAATATATTAGCAGTTCCTGTTCTTTGTGACTGGAAGCCAGTCTCAAGAAGCTATTCTATTCTAAGTGCAGGTGCAGCAAGAGTCCAAAGATTGTCATCAACCCAGAGAACCCCATGCTCAAGTTCACAGGATTCTTCGTTGGAGGATTTTGGGGAGTACTGCCATTGGTTTTTTTGGCTACCAATTTCACTCTCCAAATGATCCAAGTTTCCTGCACCAATGAGCAATGGGGTCTCCACATACCTAAGATTATGGGAAACTAAAACTACATGAAACAGCACTAGTCCCTACTTTGACAGGAAATGTTCTGCCAAAAATAGGTTTGCAGAGCTGTGTGAAGCTGCCGTCTATAGCTCTTTTTTGTGGGCATCTGATACAAGAGAGATATATGAGCCAAAGTCATATCCGGTGTACTTCTGTTCAGACTCTGGAGCTTAAGATAGGAACACAAGCATGCTGTGTCAAAACAAACTCTAGTGGTTACAGATGGACAGATTCTGTCATCAGTAACAAAATTTATAGTTGTCAGTGATGGTCTGGTTACTGTCAAGATAAGCCCTTTGATTGCATCTAGTCTACCATTCACATAAGCTACTGAATTTTAGTGACCAAAAGAATCAGCTAGCCTGTCACCTCCCACTACCCCAAGCTGGTTTACATAATGGCTCCAATACAAGAACTTCTGCCCTCTAAGGAGTGGGTCATGGTGTGTGTGTGCATGTGTGTGAATTCATGGTTCTGTTCTATGACCACCAAAATTTTAAATCGGTTGTGCTGTTTCTTGGCATTCAATACCCTCAGACAAGACACTAGATGTAGTCCACAACACTAGATAAACCATGGTGACAGACCATCATAGGGCCATGCTGAGTGTTTCCCTAAACAATAATCAAATCTGATCAATTCTATTTCAGTAGAACTCAAAATACTAACAAACACCTTAGAAAGGATGCAGGAAAGAATAAATAAACCCGGGACCTACCTTGTTTACAATTCCCACAGACAGATGAAATTCAATTCCATGCCAACCATACCCTTCGATCACTAAAACACAAACAGAAAAATAAAAGTTCATGCAATATAAGCAGTTCTTCCAGTTCCTACAGCATATTTGGTTTCAGTGGTAAGAAGCTGTTTCTTATCTGCTTTCTATCCTCTCCACGACCACAACAGTAGCTGAGTGTCACTGGCAAAAAGGCCCAGATATGTGGAGTTAAATAACAGGTAACACTGATTGAATAACTTACTATATGCTAGGCACTGTTCTAAGTGCTTAAATGTACTAACTAATTTAATCCTCACAACAACCCTATGAGATACTCTTATTAACTCATTTTACATCCAAATGACAACTGGCCTATACCTCTGAAAATCACTCTTACTTGTGTTAAGAAATGCCTCTTAAATAAATGTAGGCAATCTCAACCACGGTGGCTGGGCTGTCTCAATGGTTGATATCTATATATGTTCCATATTCATCCACTCATTATACATTTCTTAAGTCCCCATGGTGGGCTGAGCACTATAGTAGATGCTAACCATGATTTATTCTCTGCCCTTTAGGAGTTGAGAAACTAGTTGGGGAGATCAGACTAAATCCAAGAAATGGTTCAAGAAATGGAATGCCCTATTATGAGGTACACTCTCTTTGTGCAATCATTCAGTAAAAAAATGAATAACCTTTGGGAAAAGGAAAGGAAAGCTTTACAGAAGAGGTGCCTTAAAGCTGGACCTTTAAAAAAATAATAAAATTGGCAAAGAGAGGAGAAAGGTTCTTCAGGAAAGGAAACGAGAACAAAAACATGGTGGCGGGGACAGACAGACTCTATCTGAGGTCCTTCATAATCTGATCCCATCCAGTCTGACTACCCTTTGCCTTGGCCGCTGACCTCCCTCCCCATCCCCGCTAGCCACACCAGACTTCTTCATTCTAGGATACACAATCTTTGATAGCTCCTTTGTTTCTCCTACTGCCTTGAATGTTTTCCCCACCTTTTCCCTGGTGGGTAACATTAACTAGTCCTAGTATACAGTAGGCACTCAATAAGATATAGCCATTATTGTAAATAATATTGTTTAAGATGCAAATAAAACACTTTTCTATAACCTCTTCCAATTCTCCAGAGTTAATCTACTGGCCTCTCTGCCACACCTACATGGCATTTGTCCATTTTTCCATTACAATGATAAAACATTCTACTGTCCCCAGGTTTCCTTTTTTTTTCTCTTACTTGTCTGAACAGGTAACATCTTTTCTACAACTCTATATACTCCAAGACCTAGCACAGTGTCTGGCATGTAATAGGTGCCCATTATATGCACTTGTTGACTGAAGGCCCGACTGACTCAAATTTACAAAATGAATAACGATAGAATTCTAAAAAGTGAGCCCATTTAGTACACTTAAACAATTCAGTTTATCAAAAATCTAATGCACTTTTACATCTTCATGAATATGTCTGCTACATAATTACACCAACAATTCATGCACAAAAAAGTCAAAGTGGATTCACCAAACACTAGCAGCTGACTAATTTTTGCTTGATGACAAAATGAGGTCCTCATCCATGTCAATAGACACAGGAGAAATTAACTGAATTGACTGTTTAGATATTATGGCTGGTGACCTTTCTCAGTGAACGGATGCCACAACTTTGTAGGCAGTATGTATGTTTAAATAGGTATTTATACTGGCTTTAGTCACCCGCGGTAGAGGTTACAAATTTAGAAGTCCAATCATAAATCCAAGGTTTATTTATAGAAACATTCCATATGGTAAGAGTTTAAAAAGGAAAACAGCAGCCATTTTCTTTGCCGAAAACAAAAGGTAGCAGAGCACCGAAGGCCCAGACCTCCTCTTTTTTTTTTTTTTTTGGCGGTACGCGGGCCTCTCACTGTTGTGGCCTCTCCCGTTGTGGAGCACAGGCTCCGGACGCGCAGGCTCAGCGGCCATGGCTCACGGGCCCAGCCGCTCCGCGGCATGCGGGATCCTCCCGGACTGGGGCACGAACCCGTGTCCCCTGCATCGGCAGGCGGACTCTCAACCACTGCGCCACCAGGGAAGCCCCAGACCTTCTCTTAACTCTGCTCTCGTCACTGCTTAAAGCAGAGGAAGAAATGTGCAGGGCAAGCAGGAGCCTCGCTGAAAATCAGTCACCCACAGCAACCGGCCTTTTGAATGTCTATGCTATTCAAGGCTTAAGTATTAATTTTATACATATCCGTGTTCACTGAAAGCACAATTTTTGGCTTGGAACTTAAAAAAAGTGTTCTAATGCGCTAGTTTGTCCAATATTAATCGAGTCTGCCAGGTTTGAACATGCCAAGCTTAAAATACTCTCTAGATTGTTATGCAAAGGTATGAGCTCAATCCTTTATTCTCAGGAAAAGGAACTTAGGGAGAATGACTAAAGCAACAGTATTTCAATGAAAGCCATAACAGAAAAAGTCAGCTAAATAGTGATGAGTTACTATTTTTAAATATCTGAATAGAAATAAGATATAAGCTAATGACAGATTTCTTACAATTATTAATCTCACCTAAAATGAGATCCTGGGGTTTTAGTTCCAAGGTGTCAGAGAATGTATTTTGAAACTGATTTCTACATGAGATCATCTCATAAAAAGGTGGTTTTAGTCATCCACTGACTAAGCCCCTTCAGAATCGAAGTCTAACTTACTTTATATTGAAATAAATTATATTTTTTATATGAACAGTATTATTAGCAAAGTTTTTTTAATCTTTTACTTTATCAGCTTTAGAAAAATGCTAATAAAACCTGGAATGACTACATTTTTATAAATAAACCTCAGAAGCTCACACATCCAGTCCCTTCGATTTCAGTTACAGAACCAGAGCAGAAGGGGTTCAATGACTTGATAACAGGAAGACTGGGACCAGAATCTGATTACCAGTCCAAATTATTTATTCTACTACATATTACTAAACACAGTTTTATTAAGACAGAAAATGTTTTGGAAATTACAACAGAAGAAAAGTTTAAATACCTGCATTCATTCCCTGAGAAGAATTTAAAAATTAGATGTGTGCCCTGAAGATTTGGAAATGCTGACCCTTAAAAACTTAGGCAGTAGAAGACTATAGCAGTTATTTTCAATGCTTTTGGCTCAATAACCTGTAGAATCTTTGCTAGAAGTTTAGCTTTAAAAGGTTTTTCTTACATCCCTAAGGATATGGGAATAATTTTTACAATCTAAGATGACATTATCCTTACCTTCTAAAATATAAACTTCCCACACACACACACAAAAAAGCAATTTCAGGACTTCCCTGGAGGCACAGTGGTTAAGACTCAGAGCTCCCAATGCAGGGGGCCCGGGTCCAATCCCTGGTCAGAGAACTAAATCCCACGTGTATGCTGCAACTAAGAGTTTGCATGCCACAACTAAGGAGCCCGCCTGCCGCAACTAAGGAGCCCACCTGCCGCAACTAAGGGGCCCATGTGCCACAACTAAGGAGCCCGCCTGCTGCAACTAAGGAGCCCACCTGCCACAACTAAGACCCGATGCAAACAAATAAATAAATAAATGATAGGGCTTCCCTGGTGGCACAGTGGATAGGAATCCGCCTGCCAATGCAGGGGACACCGGTTCGAGCCCTGGTCCGGGAAGATCCCACATGCCGTGGAGCAACTAAGCCCATGCGTCACAACTACTGAGCCTGCACTCTAGAGCCCATGAACCACAACTACTGAAGCGTGCACGCTTAAGAGCCTGTGCTCTGCAACAAGAGAAGCCACCACAATGAGAAGTCTGCACAGCACAACAAAGAGTAGCCCCCGCTCACCACAACTAGAGAAAGTCCGCGCACAGCAACAAAGACGCAACGCAGCCAAAAATAAATAAAATAAATAAATTTATTTTTTTTTAATTAAAATAAATGATAAAAATCAAAAGAGAAATTAGAAAATATTAAAAAAGCAATTTCATAGAATTCAGAGTCTTCTTTCAAACAAATATTTCTTCTAAACGAATTCTACTGTCTCATTTTAATTTGCAGGGAAGAGATGCAAAAAATAAAAGGAAAGTAACAAAAAAATAAAATGGAAGGGAAAAAAGGAAAAGGAGGAAAGAGGAAAGAAAAATCAATACAAAGGTTTGACTGTGATATCAAAAAAGGAGGAGAAAAACAATTCCCAATTAAATAAATGAACTGTGGTTTTTAAGCAATCAGCCTCTAAAAGGTATGGTTACATATCTCCTCAAACTGAACACCTAAAAAAAATACCTTAACCTCATTTTGCCTGATTCCTCTATTTGCTCTTTCTTCCACTTCCAAAGATAGAGTATTAAGTGGAGTGGGCCTCCTGGAATAAGTAAGGGAGTCAGAAATGTCGGTCCATGCAGCCCCCTCGAAGTGCTGGTACTGGCTGGAGTTACTAGAGTCTCAAAAGGGGAGTCGAGAAAGACCGCTGCATTCCCAGAGTGTGTCTATAACCTCCTCTAGAAGAGACTAGAAACCTGCTGCCTTTCACATGCACCAAAAGCCCTTCCTTTCCTACTATCAATTTAACTTGGATACAAAAATTACAGTTAATATAACAATTAATTAAGGTGACAAGTGGAAAAAGGAAGCAATACCATAGGTACTATATATACATATATATTATAGAGGGAGGGAGGGAGGGAGGGAATAAGTAAGACCTGGCTGGTCAACCCAGCTGCAGCATTCAGCATTCAACCTAACATACGCTTGGTAAGGCACTAGAACACAGACAATACTTTACAAATAAAAAACTAAAATCTCAAACCCTCCACTCATAAGAAGAGTTTCCAAGTCTATCAAAGCTCCCAGTTTCACCTTCCGCTGCCGTCACCCCATAACAAGCAATGGAAGCATCTCCTATTTCACTGTGTATTAAGACTCAGATGTAGCTCCGGATGGGCAGATATAGCTATCACGTTTTGAAACTGCAAAGCAAAATCCAGGTGTTTGAACATCTGTTCTCTTATGTGACTCTCCTAATACTGTAAGGTGGTATTGGTGGAGAGTAAACCGCAGCAAAGCCCCTATTATGAGTGGATTCACAAAGGAGTCCGTCTATCAGTGTTCTAATTAAGTTTAGACCTCAAAGCTGACTCAGACACCTCCGCAGCAAGTCTTAAATAAACATGTACATTCTTATTTTCTTAAACAGAATAAAATCAATAATTTTTTTATTATTCCTTGCTTTTTTCCCATAATAAATTTTAATTTTTCAAAATAGGTAATACGTAACTATGGTTTAAAAAAACCTAACGGTACAATGAGCATATAGTGAAAAGTAGGTCTCTTTCCCACCCAGTCCCCTAGTACTTCTTTCCAGAAAGGATTTCAAGTTTCTTGTAAGTTAACATTTTCTTAATGACTGAATCGCTCTCCTGTGCTTACAAATGTGGCTGCAGCTGAATGACTTGGCTGGTTATCACACTACCGGAGAGAGCACATCTCCACCATCACTGAAATGGAGCATCTGAGCGGGAGGGACCAGCCTTCAGTGTGGCATGGCACATTTGTGCCCTCCCCGTACACACTCCCACTCACATGCATGCACATGAGGAGAGGGTTCTTTTGTGTATAGGTGTGGTAAAATATACATGACATAAGACTTGCCATTCTAACCATTTTTAACTGTAAAATTCAGTGGCATTAAATATATTCACAATGTTGTGGAGCCATCACAACTATCCACCTCCAAAACTTTTTCTTCATCCCAAACAGGAACTCTGTACTCATTAGACAGTAACTCCCCATTTTCCCTCCCTCTAGCCCCCAGTAACACTATTCTACTTTCTGTCTTTATGAATTTACCTATTCAAGGTACTTCATATGAGTGGAATCATACAATTTTTGTCCTTTTGTGCCTGGCTTCTTTCACTTAGCATAATGTCTTCAAGGTTCCCATGTTGTAGATTGTTTCAGAATTTCCTTCTTTTTTAAGGCAGATTAATATCCTATCGTATGTACATAACACATTTTGTTTATCCATTCATCAGTGGAGGGACATTTGGGTTGTTTCCATCTTTTAACTATTATGAACAATGTTGCCGTGAATGTTGGTATACAAGTATCTGTTTAGGTCCCTTCTTTCAATTATTTTGGATATTTGCTTAGAAGTAGAACTGCTGTACCTATGGCAGTTCTGTGCTTAACTTTAAAAAAAAATAATATATTTATTTATTTATTTTTGGCTGCACTGGGTCTTCGTTGCTGCACGCGGGCTTTCTCTAGTTGCGGCGAGCGGGGGCTACTCTTCTTTGCGGTGCGCAGGTTTCTCACTGCGATGGCTTCTCTTGTTGCGGAGCATGGGCTCTAGGCACACGGGCTTCAGTAGTTGTTGCATGCAGGCTCTGGAGTGCAAACTCAGTCGCTGTGGCATATAGGCTAAGTTGCTGTGTGGCATGTGGGATATTCCCGGACCAGGGATCGAACCCATGTCCCCTGCACTGGCGGGCGGATTCCTAACCACTGCGCCACCAAGGAGGGCCCCCTGTGTTTAACTTTTTGAGGAACCACAAAACTGTTTTCCACAGTGGCTGCACCATTTTACACCAGTGATACACAGGGTTCCAGTTTCTCCTCCTTGCAGTTTTTTGGTAATAGCCATCCTAATGGATGTGAAGTGGTGGTATCTCATTGTGGTTTTCATTTGCATTCCAAGGAGAGGATTCTTATGTCTATGGCTTCAAAACGTTTTGCATTTGAAGGTGTTCCTATGGCACTGGTCCATCTCCACCCCACAACAAGTGTCCTATCATCTGGCTCTTCATCATGGTTCTCAAGAGTCTGCCCCTCATTCAGTGCACTAGTCACTTCAAATCTTGCACACCGTGACTACCACCATACTCCATTCTGCTTTCTCTGCACATCTTAATATCCTTTCACCTATGCTTTTTGGCTTTCTTCTCAAAAAATGTTGATCTATTTATAACCAGACACTGCCAGTTTAATCAACACACTCCTTCAATTTCTGGAACAACTGACTACTCACAGCACTTTTGGTACTTCAAGTCTTCTCAGGAATTGTCAACAATGCTCAAAAGTTCTTTCTTGACTATCTGAGGCACTTGCTTTTCTTTTTCTTGGTTTTGCGTTCAGAACTCTTTTGGATGCTTGAAAATGACAGAAAGTTGATCTCTGGATAACCAAAGTTTTACCATAGGCATTTTCATGCTTATTTCTACCTGCATCTAAGCAGAGCTTGCAGATAAATAAAATAAATACATTAAACTTCTCAGTGCTCAAGAAGAACACAACAAAAATGACAAAATTTAAAATACTTTTGTTAGTATCCTACAATAAATTGCTATTTGTCAGCAGTGCCTATAACATGGTAGGCACTTGATAAATATTTGTTGAATGAATGGTTTAAGGAGATATAATATGGCAGCAGAGAATGTAGGCTTTGGAGTCAAATCTGGATTTGTATGTCAGCTCCTACCTTTATGAGCCATATGATCTAGGGATAAGTTGCTTAGCTTCTCTAAGGCTCAGAGACACTAAAAAATAATAGATGGATAATACCACCTATCTTTCAGAATGACCATGAAGAGCTGTTATTGGTGGTGTATTCAAACATATAAACTGCTTTGTTGGTATCGGCTCTAGGTACTGCAAAAGCATGGATCTGAGTAAAAGAAACAGTTCAATAGCTCACAATTTGTTTATTTATTAGTGATTATTCGTTTATTTAGTGATGGCCTACTATGTGCCAGGCACTGTAGTTGCAAAAGACACATCAGTGATTTAGAAAGACATAGATCCTTGCTCTCATGGAGCTTATATTCTAATAGGGAGAGACAGATAATAAAATAATAAATATAATAAGTAAACTACAAAGATCTTAAAATGTAATGAATGCTTTAGGGAAGAAAAAGAAAAAGTAGATCAGAAAAAAGGGAATAAGAAGTGTTGGGGGAAGAGGACTTGCACTCTTTAAATAAGATGAGCAGAGTAGGCCTCATTGAGAAAGCGACACAAGCAAAGATTCGACAGTCTTGAGAGATTCAGCCATGCAGATATCTTAGAGGAAGAGCATTCCAGAAAGAGGTAACAGCCAATGCAAAGGCCCTAAGACAGAAGCAGGACTGTCGTGTTCAAGGAACGGCAAGAAAGATAGTGTGGCTGCAGCAGAGGGAGCAAGGGGGATATAGTTAAGTAAGGTCAGAGAGGTTACTAGAAGACCAGATAAGGTAAGGCCTCACAGGATTCTCTACTCGGAGTGGAACGGGGGGCCAATGCAGGGGAGCCACTGCTTTTTTTTTTTTTTTTTTAGTGGCTTAAAAGAAACAAAAATTTGTTATCTTACAGTTCTGAAGGGCAGAAGTCTGGCACAGGTCTCAATGGGCTAAAATCAAGGTGTTGGTAGGGATGAATTGTTTTCTGGAACTCTTGAGGAGAATCTGTTTCCTTGCCTTTTCCAGTTTCTAGAGGCTGCCTACATTCCTTGGCTTGGAGCCACTGCTTTTGAACAGAGGAGTGACATGATCTGACTTAGGTATAAAATGAATGGTTCAGGCTGCTGTGTTGAAAACAAAGGAAAGGGTAGAAGCTGGGAGGTCAGTTAGGAGGCACTACAATAATCCGGGCAAGAGAGGACAGTGGCTTGGACCACAGCGGTAGCAGCAGAGAAGGTGAGAGGTGGCTGATTTTGGATATATTTTGAGGGTGGGCCCAGTAAGTTTTCATGGCAGACTGGATGTGGGGTATGAGAGAAAAATGAGAGTCCAAAGTTTTGATCAGAGCAACTAAAAATGTAGGACTGTCGTCAAATAAAACAGGGAAAGCTGTGGGTGGAAAAAATTAAGTTTAGAGAAGAAAATGAATAGTTCACTATTAGTTTTGTGTATGTTGTTTGAGATAGTTGGTCTTCCAACATTTCCAACAGGTAAACAGGGTCAGATTGATGAAATAATGGTTTTTAAAAGCATTTCCATTTCACTATCTTGTAATAGAAGATAAAGTATAGGTTAGTTTGGCCTAGATGTTACCATTTTATAACAAATTAATTTCAGCAGTTACAATATACACGAAAAAAATACTCATAGTCTGATGCTGTTTAATTCCCAATGACTGACTGTATCCTTTAAAGCTTGAAAATCAGGACTAAAATTCATTCCACCCTACAGTTATAGGTAGGGGGTCAAATCACAGTAAGTGAGGAGGAATAAGAAAATAATAATAATAAAATACAATGAGCTCTTGGCATCTGAATTCTTCAGCCAACACTGAGTTCTTCATCCTGATGGCAGCTGGAGGATTCCAGTGATCCTAACACGATCATCTTCAGTCTCACATACTCCTCTTGTTCTAAACACAAATTTTTCTCTCCTTCTGTTCCCTGGAAGGTCCCAAAAGAAGAGAACGGTCCAGAGCCTGAGAACAAATGCATCTATAGAGAACAATAAAGAGAGGAGCCTACACAGAACTAGTACCACACTCACATTCTGAGTCAAGGCCATGGGAGAAGTCGCAAAATCACATCATCTCAGGGCTGGAAAGGGATCATCATGTGTCAACAAATATTTTCCAAGTGACCATGTGCTAGATGCTAAGGATACACAGATGACTATGACAAAATCCCTATTCAAGGCATTGTATGCTAAGTACTTTACTAGAGGAATTAACTAAGGGTTATGGGAGAACAAAGAATAAAAGAGCAGATTTTCAAAATAAATTGCCAAGAATTAACTTACGATCACCTCCTACTAATCTAACATACAGAAGACTCATATAGTGCTTCAGGCTAAGAAGAAAGCAAGGTTGTGGTCCTTGCAGGGCTGGGACTTGTAGCCTCTTAGAATCAGTCCTGTTCTCTTACATGGTTGATTAAAGAAAAGTAGTTAAACGCAGTTATGATCATTTACATCCCCCCCTCATCTCTTTTCCACCAAAAAAACTTGGAATCACAGGAAAACACTGTTCTAGTCCAACCATTCACTCAGTGCCAACCTCCAAATTTTTAAAAGGTAGTACTTAATCCTTTAAAATATTTGCTGAAAGAAAACAGTGCCTTCTCTTCCTGTCCTAAAGGAAATTTTATTTCACCTAGGCTATTTACAGAGATCTAAGTTACAACTTTAACTTCTAGAATAAATCTAACCATAACCACTTCCAAGCCACGTGTCTTTTCTGCTGGCCCAAGTTCTAACCCCTCCACGTCCCAAGGCTTAGGAGTCTTTCTAGTTCTGAGTCTTCCAGCACTCTTACTTTTCATTGTACCACCAATTGTGACTCTCAAGAATCCAGCCACAAAGTACTATGGGAAATTACTCTATTAATCCACAAACCATGTTTCATCTTCATTTTCCAGACGAAATCTCAAAGGCTTGTAATGCACAGTGTCAAAAGTATCATCTGTCTTTACACATGTCTAAAGGAAAAAACTTCTCTCTTACGAGTTTCCACTTATTGGTAATCTCTCTATATCCAATAGAAACATACTTTACCACGATAACATATTCCAGCAAACTAATGCTATCTCAGCAATTACAATTGAGTATATGCTGTCAATAGTGAGTCAGGCCTTGGGAGTGGTTTAGCACATGGAATTTTACCAGCTGGCATCTACAATTAGATTCAAGAAGGCAAATGGAATTTTTCTATCAGGTTTTTCCAAAAGTTAACTAGTTCTTAAACTGATTATACCCTTCTGAAGTATTTACAGATGAAATGATATAATGTCTGGGATTTGTTTTTAAATACTGAGGCGGGGGCTTCCCTGGTGGCGCAGTGGTTGAGAGTCCGCCTGCCGAGGCAGGGGACACGGGTTCGTGCCCTGGTCTGGGAAGATCCCACATGCCGCGGAGCGGCTAGGCCCGTGAGCCATGGCTGCTGAGCCTGCGCGTCCGGAGCCTGTGCTCCACAACGGGAGAGGCCACAACAGTGAGAGGCCCGCGTACCACAAAAAAAAAAAAAAAAAAAAATGCTGAGGCGGAAGAGGGGAGCAAGGTTAAACAAGATTGGTCATGTGTTGATAATTGTTGAAACTGGTGACAGGTCCATGGTGGTGGTTGATTTTATTAGTCTCTTTACTTTTACATGTGTTTGAAATAGTCCATTATAAAGATTTGGTTTTTTTTTTAACTTATGTCATGATCTGGTGAACCTGAAAAACAAAGAACAAAGTGATTCTTGGAACCAATGAGCTCCATAATCTACCAGAATAAAAACTGTTCGTTTCTTAATATGTATCTCAAATTTAACACTTATTTCTCACTGAACAAATACTTATCAAGCACATCTAGCAGGTTCCAGGCACCAACCTGAGTTCTGAGGATACAACGATAAACTAAATTCTCTCTCCCTCAAAGAATCCAGTAGTAATCTGTTTTATGAAAGAGGCAAGCACACAGTGTCACAGACCAAACAAGAGGGAGATCTAATCCAACTCTAGCCAATTGGGAAAAGGTTCCAGGCACCATCTAAATTAATTCTGAAAGATTCAACCCAGAGAAACAAATCATTTCTTTTTTCCCATGCTGACCTTTATCATCTTAGAGACTGTCAGATCAAAAGGAAAATGCCTGTTCCTTTATGAACTAAAGTATCCATTTCCCTATATAGCAGAAATTATCAAACTGTCATTCATTCAACAAATATATATTAAAAACCTACCACGTGCCAGCATGTACTAGACAAAAAAAGATAAAACATGGTCCCTGCCCTCATGTGGTTTATAATCTCAGAGCACAGAAAGACAAAAACAAGTAAGTAAT
The DNA here is from genome assembly GCF_005190385.1 of Monodon monoceros. Lineage (NCBI taxonomy): Eukaryota > Metazoa > Chordata > Mammalia > Artiodactyla > Monodontidae > Monodon > Monodon monoceros. Next base: position 92,766,688 of record NW_021703783.1, read on the forward strand.
CAAGCCATCAAGCAGAAAACTAATTACAAACTTCTCCAAGTTACAAAGAAATCAAAGAAGGAACTTTATGAGCAGAAAGAATCTACTTTGTAAACATGGTGATAAGGAAAGCTGAACAACTATTATCATACCAAGGGATGATAATGTAACTGACTGAAGGGGGGAGGGACTAGGTGGTGAGGTCAGCATAGATAAAGCATGTGTGCAATGTAGGTCACGGGAAGAAATCTGGATTTTATTCTAAGTGTCATGGGAAATGGTTGGAGGTGAGGGTTTTAAGCAGAGAAGTGACATGATTCAGTTTATGTTTTTAAGATCATGCCTGCTACTCTGGAGAGAATGGATTGAAAGAGAATAATAATTTTTATCAAGAGGAATTTTAGATGAGTAAAACCAAAATTGATTTTGGCCAGTAAAAATCATGTCTGCGGGGCTTCCCTGGTGGCGCAGTGGTTGAGAGTCCGCCTGCCGATGCAGCGGACGCGGGTTCGTGCCCCGGTCTGGGAGGATCCCACATGCCGCAAAGCGACTGGGCCCGTGGGCCGTGTCTGCTGGGCCTGCGCGTCCGGAGCGCTCCGCAACAGGAGAGGCCACAACAGTGAGAGGCCCGCGTACCGCAAAAAAAAAAAAAAAAAAAAATCATGTCTGCATTCCATTACCAATCTAAAATCTTTTAAATTACCCTACTTAGTCCAGGCTTCACCTACAGTTTTTTTTGTTTTGTTTTGTTTTTAATGCTTACTACCAATGGGTGATGACCTCTGAGGAGCTCTCTGGGAAGCTGAAACAAGCCTAGATGCCTGGGGGTAAGCATTTTTCTCATTCTCCAATTGCCAAAGTCAGATTAATTTTCATTTACTCATCTCCTAATCCACAATCAGCTTCTTGACTGAAAGGCAAGGAGTAGGGACCTTCCTCAAGTTTTTCAGGTAACAATAAACTTTACTGAACATCTGATAAGGAATGTGATCGCACAACCTTTCTTATTGCCAGCTATGCCCCAGGTGGGAACTCTACTATGAAAGCAATTCTAATTTTCCTGTCCAAATTGGCTAGATCTCAGCAAGATGCCTAAAGCAAACCCATTTAATTCTGTTTTTAAAAAAGCTTTCTCATTCCAAAGTCTAAACAAGAATAAATTTCCTTTCTTAAAAAAAAAATTATTTATTTATTTGGCTGCGCTGGGTCTTAGTTGCGGCACGCGGGATCTTCAGTTGCAGCATGCAGGCTCTTAGTTGCATCATGCGGGATCTAGTTCCCTGACCAGGGATGGAACCCGGGCCCCCTGCACTGGGAGCATGGAGTCTTAACCGCTGGACCACCAGGAAAGTCCCAAGAATAAATTTCTAATGGCATTTGTAGTTAATAAAGAAAAACAAACTCCATTGTCAAGCCCTGGGGCACGTGACTAAGCAATCCTGATAAAGGCACTAACAAACCAAGTTATGCTCAAAGAGATTTTACTCAGTTATTTGAAAAACAGAATGGAAAGAGGAGCAATAGACAGTACCAACATCTGTGGGGCTACACCTACATTGCATCACTTAATCTTGATATTATTCCTACAAGAGAAATATATCCCCCCTTTTACTGATGAGGGCACAGGCCCAGAGAAGTTGATACTAGCTCGGGGTCACACAACCATTAAGTGGCTACCATGGCCCATACTCTTTCCACTAAATAAACGTTTAAATAGAGATCTAAATTACAGAAAGTCTTCCACATGACTAATGTACTGATAAATAAGTTTACACATATGTGTGTGTGTGTGTGTATGTGTTTCATCTGAGAGTCTAACCACCAATTGTAATACTTCTTCAGTGGGGAAAGTGTTTAGGATTCCTACTTGGAGACAAACCACCAGAAAGCACCTCTGAAGAGACAAGGGAGTTTGGTGGCAAAAGCTATCCAGGTTATTTGCCCTTAATGAAGCCAAAGGAGCTTCTCCTTGAAGGCAGCCTATACTTTCTTGGGGCTAGCAGCAGTGACTCCCTAAGAAAAGCTTATAGATTCATGTACAAGGACCATTCCAGGACTGTCTTTAAGTGATTTAGGGTGGTGACACTGAGCAACATGTATGTGCAAAAACAACTATTCCATCAACAAATAAAACCAAATAAGACAGACTCCCCTGGTGGCACAGTGGTTAAGAATCCGCCTGCCAATGCAGGGGACACGGGTTTGATCACTGGTCTGGGAAGATTCCACATGCTGCGGAGCAACTAAGCCCACGCACCACAACTACTGAGCCTGCAAGCCACAACTACTGAAGCCCGCAAACCCAGAGCCCGTGCTCTGCAGCAAGAAAAGCCACTGCAATGAGAAGCCTGCGCTCCGCGACGAAGAGTAGCCCCCGCTCGCCGCAACTAGAGAAAGCCTGCGTGCAGCAACGAAGACCCAATGCAGCCAAAAATAAATAAATAAACAAACGACAGTGTGCACGAAAGCCCCTAACAGTGGCTAGCATAAAACAGGTAATAAAAGCAAGTTTCTTCCATTCTCTGCTCTGAGTTATTTGTACAAAAAAAACAAATAACTGCTGGACAGAGCCACAACATCTAACTTAGTTGGGAAAATTGATGAAATTCTCTTTCTGTCAAATCCAGCCAGACTGAGTTTAAATATCTGGGCCTATATTTGCTAAGAACATCAGGGACACAACCACCAACATTTTAGAAGTCAGAAGTCTTCTCTTAAGGGTTATTTTATTTCCTCCATCATTCAACAGCATAGCAAATGGACAAAAAGGTATCTTTAAAGCAAGTCTCCCCAAGAGCTGAGTGCAACACAGCTCAGCAAAACCACCAAACTATCACTGCAGTCTACGTTACAATCTGCACTCCTCCACTTCTATGATCACTAAGTGGTCGTACACAACCTGGCATATTAAACCATTACTAAATACTTCATATTCGGGCAAATTATTTTTCAACTATTTTAATGGTTTAACTTTTGAAATGGAATGATCTTTTCTATAAAGTATTCTTTTAAATTAATTCTAGGGCTTCCCTGGTGGCACAGTGGTTAAGAATCCACCTGCCAATGCAGGGGACACGGGTTCGAGCCCTGGTCTGGGAAGATCCCACATGCCGCGGAGCAACTAAGCCCGTGCACCACAACTACTGAGCCTGCACTCTAGAGCCTGCGAGCCACAACTACTGAACCCCACGTGCCACAACTACTGAAGCCCGCAGGTCTAGAGCCCGTGCTCCACAACAAGAGAAGCCACCGCAATGAGAAGCCCACACACCTCAACGACGGGTAGCCGCCACTCGCTGCAACTAGAGAAAGCCCGCGTGCAGCAACGAAGACCCAATGCAGCCAAAAATAAAATAAAAATAAATAAATTAAAAAATACTAATTCTATCATTTAGATGCTCTGAGATTCAGACTCTGAGGTGAACAATCTCCTACTGTAATTCAAGTTGAGATAGTGTGAAATGGTGATGACTGACTGCTGGAGTGAACATAGTGACCAATGGAAGGATCAAATGAAAATCACAGAAGGGCCTTTTGGGATTAATGCTCTTACAGGGGAAAAGAACTCAGACTACAGAGGTTAGACAACTTGATCAATATTGCACCGCTTATGGGACTTCCCTGGTGGTCCGGTGGTTAAGAATCCGCGTTCCAATGCAGGGGACGCAGGTTCGATCCCTGGTCAGGGAACTAAGATCCCATATGCGATGCAAATACTGAGCACGAGTGCTCTAGAGCCCACGTGCCACAACTAGAGGGAAGCCCGCATGCCGCAAAGAAGAGCCTGTGCACTGCAATTAAGAGCCGACACAGCCAAATAAATAAATAAAATTCTTTTTAAAATGTCACATCTTATTAGTGACAAAATGAGGGTTTTTTAAAGCCCCACGCCTACTGATGCCCCGTTGGCCAGCTGACCTCTCCCTAATAATAACAGCTGCCACTTACCAGATAATTACAATGTGCCAGGTGCTGTACTGAGAGTTTTACATATGTGATCTCACTTAATCTCACCACAGTCCTATGAGGAAAGCATTTTGTAAATAAGGAATCCAGGATTCAAACCCAAGTCTGTCTGATGCCGAAGTCTTTTGTTTCAACCACTACACTAAGCCTCTCTCCTTTCCATTCATTCATTCATTCATCAAATACTCGCTAAGCAAGGATAATGTGTCAGGTACTGTCTCAGCCCTAGAGATACTAGTGATGAAGACAGACAAGGTCCCTACCCTTATGGCTCTTATGGTAACAAGCAAAAAATAAGCACTTCAGATATGACTGATAAGTGTTGGGGAGGAAAACAGTACTGTGATAAGAACTACAGAGGCGACATTATGCTACCTACCAGTCATAGATGAAAACACTGACTATGTAAAAGACTACCACCTCATGTCCATTAGCATGTCTACTACGAAAAAAAAATAACAAGCACTGGTAAGGATGTGGAGAAACTGGAATGCTTGTGCACTGTTGGTGAGAATGTAAAATGAAAGTAAATTTAATCTTAGACAGTGAAATGACTAAAGATTCTGAATCCTTCAAAGATAAAAGGTATTTGAAATAATATATTCTGAAAGGCAGACAAACCACAGTCCTCTCTTTAGTATGATACTAATTTTAGCACAGGCATAAGTAGAAACAGTTTTAATCAGAAAAATGTGTCAATGAGCATAACAGATCTTTCCAAATTAAAATAAACTATCAAGATTACACATGTATGCAATTCCAACGCCCACTTCTTTTTTCCTCATTCTCATACTCCTGTTAACTTTCTTTCATTCAGTGCCTCTGATATCTCAGCACAGAGACAAACTCTGATGACTGTACAGGTACAGGTAGTTCATTAAGCTCTCTTACTGGACTCAGATTGCTGCTGTGGGAACTGCCTGCTCTTAAGTTTCTGGGCTATTATCAGATACAGGCAACTCTTAATCTCCCTGGCTTCCTTCCTAGGGAACTGTGCCAACAAAAGGTGGAGAAAAGACCTAGGTCCACAGTTATCTAAAGTACTGTGCTTTTCACCATTATGGAATCTGAGTTGCATGTTACTTACCTTCACAGTAGAATGTACCATCAATCTTTGTTTTATTTATTAAACCCACTTGGTACAGATCTTATATTAGATACACAGAGAGAAAATGGTACAGCTGTCACCCCCCACCCCCAATGAACTATAACGTTAATAGGAAGAAAAGATCTTGGTGAAAAAAAGAAATGCTAAGTAAAAAAAGAGAAATGAGGGAATTCCCTGACAGTCCAGTGGTTAGGACTCGGCGCTTCCACTGCAGGGGGAAAGGGTTCGATCCCTGGTAGGGGAACTAAGATCCTGCATGCCACATGGTGAGGCCTCCCCCCCCCAAAAAAAAAGAGAGACCCAAATAAGAGGGTACCATGGGGAGAGGAGAGTCTGAAAACAAGTTTGAGATTGTATTAATCAAGGAAAGTTGTTTTGTAAAGGAGTTAAGCCTTAGGCTAACTTTTAAAATGGGCAAGGACATAGTTTAGGGAAGGGGAGGAGGAAGGCTATTTGGAGAATTCAGAGCAGCTGGATCAAAGTCAGGAAAGGAACAATTATCAGTAGAGAATGATAACCAGTGCTTTTTAAAGTTCTGGTTGAAAAACCACGTAATAACTCTGCTTGGTGACCTATAAAAGTACACAGCCATAACCAAATTTGATGAAGACAACATACAGCTGCAGACTCACTATAAGACCAAGAAGCAGTCTGGTCCTAACAACACAATTAAGTCAGTCCCCTCCTCCCTCACAGACTCTGACTAGAAAAGAAATCTGCCATTTCTACAGCTATAACTGAATGACATTCTGAAATGTTTTGCTTCCTCTCATCTGAGAAGTTACTATGTAAAGAGTCTGTTATTAAGCCTATGCTATTTTTCCACAGATAGCAGACTGTAAATGCTCAAGACAAAGAAATAGTAGCTGAAACATTCTAAGCAAGAAGAGCTTACCAAGCCTCTGCTTTTATAAGTCAAATGTAATTTTCATATATATATATATATATATATATAAAATCAACTGACAGTTAGCAAGTACTTTATTTGGTCAGGGTTTTACATGTGGTAGATGCTCAGTAACTATGTGAATGAATGAATGGACTGATTTGTACTCAAGGTACTAGGGCCAGGAGAAACCAAATAATTAACTCCATAAAAATGACTGGAGTCAGAAAACTGCAGGATAAAGGATGGGATATTTTCTTGCAAGGGAGCTGCAACATTCATTGAACAGAATCTGAAGACCTATTACAGGCCAGGCCCTCCTGCAGTGTATGCACGAGTGGGGGTATAGATCGGCTGTTAGAAACTGGCTGACCTCAACCAAATTTGGCATGCACACATCTTTTGTCTAATCCAGAGTGCTGACCCGTACAGTGTTTTTTAAAATCAACTCTGAGGTATAATTTACTCACAATAAAATGCACACATTTGAAGTGTACATTTTCAAGGAGTTCAATGAGTTCTGACAAATGTACACTATTGTGTAGTCACCACGCCAAATCAAGAAAAAAACATGCCCATCATCCCTCATGTCCTTTTTCAGTCAATCTCCATACACCCCCACCCCAGCCAACCACGGACCTAATTTCTATTACTATAAATTAGTTTTGCCTATTCTAAAACTTCAGTATAAATGAAACCATACAGTAAGTTCTCTTCTATGTCTTACTTTCACTCAACATGTTTCTGAGATTCATTCACATTGCTGCATGTATCGATAATTCACTGTTTATCTGTTCACCTGCTGATGACGGCATCTGGGTTGTTTCCAGTTTTTTGGCCATTATGAATAAAGCTACCATGAACATTGATGTGGTTTTCTTGTGCATATGTTTTCGTTTCTCTTAGATAATAAACACCAAAGAGGAGGATGGAGAGGCTTTAGGAGAGACTGACCAATTGTTTTCCAAAGTGGCTATACCATTTCACACTGCTACCAGCAACATACATTAATTCTAGTTGTTTCAAATCCTCACCGATAGTTGGAATTGTCTTTTTTTTTTAATTTTTAGCTATTCTTGTGGGTATGAAGTAGTATCTCATTGTGGTTTTAATTTGTACTTCCTGGTAACTAATGATGTGGAGCACCTTTTCATATGCTTTTAGGCATTCAAATATATTTTCTTCTGTGAAGGGTCTATACAAACTTCTGCTCATTTTTAACTGGGCCATTTGTCATATTACTGAATTTTAAAGTGTTTCACATATTCTGGATTTAAGTCATATATATGTGTGCGTATGTGTGTGTGTGTATATATATCTATATCTATATATAGATATATAGATAGTATGTGTGTTTGTAAATGTTTCCTCCTAGCCTGTGGCTTACCTTTTCATTTCTTACAGTATATTTTGTAGAAAAGAAAGTTTTACTTTTGATATGGTCTGATTTATCAATTTTTTCTTCTATGGTTGGTTCAGGCTTTCTGGGTCCTAAAAAAATCTCTGTCTACCTCAAGGCCACAAAGATCTTCTCTTATAATTTTGTCTATAAATTTTATGGCTTTAGTTTGTATGTTTAGGTCTACGAGCCACTTCAAATTAACTTTTCTGTATAGTCTGAGACAGGGATTAAGACTCATTACTTTACACGCAAACATCCATCAATTGTTCCAGCAACATTTCTTGAAAAGACTATCCTTTCCCCTCCTGAATTATGTTTTAGCCTTTGCTAAAAAACCAATTGATCATATGTGTCCCCTTCAGGACTCTATTGTGGTCGATGCTCAATATGTTTTTTCTACACCAACATCACAGTGTCTTTATTACTCTAGCTTTATAATAAGTCTTGAAATCAGGTAATTTAATTCCTCTAAGTTTGTTCTTCCACTTCTAAGTTGTTTGGCTATTGTAAATGCTTTGCAATTCCACATACCTTTTAGATTCAGCATGTCAATTTCCACAAAAAAAGCCTGTGGGGATTTAGATTGTAAACACACTGAATCTTTAGATTATTTGGGGCAAAGTGGACTGTTTAACAACACTGGGTCTTTCAAACTGCGATCACTGTACACATCTACTTATTTAGGTCTTCTTTAATTTTTCTCAGCAATGTTTTGTGATTTTCAATGTAAAAGTTTTTTATGTATTTCAGTAAATTTATTCCTAAGTATAGAAATCTTTTAAATTCAAATTGGTTGTCAACATTTTAAAATAGAGAAAATTCACAATTAAAAAAAAATCCAGATTTCTGGCTTCCCTTGGAAAAAATCAGAAGATCAGCATTTCTGGGCCAATACTCCCACATGTCAGCAATATATCAAAATTGAGTAGTGGCTGCCCTCTCTAGACAGGGCACGTTCTCTCCAACTGCTACAGTTCCTACCACTCCTTATTAAAAAACCCTGACCTACCCAATTCCATTCATGTAAGTTATCTGCTTGGAGCCTACATACAGTGAAAGGCTTAGGGAAAGAGGAACAGTGATATGATTAAATTTGCATTTGAAACTTTGGCTTCACTGTGGAGAAAGAGTCAGGGGGAGGGCTGGAAGCAGGAAAATTAGCTAAGAATTTATTGAAGAGGCCCTGGAAAGAGCATGGCTTGGACTAGCTGGAGTGGCTTTAGTAGAAGAAATGAGAAGTTGACAAATGAGATAATATTTATGGAGTGATTATTAATAGAAACTGATGATGGAATGGATGTAAGGACAGGAGGAAATGTCAAAGATGACCCTTCCGATTCCTGGCTTATGTAACTAGGTGAACAGAAGCGCCATTTACAGAAATGGGGGACACTGGAGCAAGAACAACTCTGACAAGAGGAAATGAAAGTTAAAAGTTCAGTCTGAGGGCTTTCCTGGTGGCACAGTGGTTGAGAGTCCGCCTGCCGATGCAGGGGACACGGGTTCGTGCCCCGGTCCGGGAAGATCCCACATGCCGCGGAGCAGCTAGGCCCGTGAGCCATGGCCGCTGAGCCTGCGCGTCCGGAGCCTGTGCGCAACGGGAGAGGCCACAACAGTGAGAGGCCCGCATACCGCCAAAAAAAAAAAAAAAAAAGTTCAGTCTGAAATGTAAATTTGAGGTGTCTGTGAGACATCCAAGGAGAAGTGGCAAAGTGATTTGTGTTCAAAAAAAGATAGAGATACACATTTGGGAATCATTGGCGTGCAACTGGTGGTTAAAGCTATGGGATTAGATGGGATCTCCTACAGAGAGAGACAATAAGAGGGTTTGAGCCAGAGTCCTGAGAAAATCCCACACTCAGGCCAGGATGAAAAACAGCCAGCAAAAGAGACTGAGAAAGAATGGCAGGAGAGGTAGAAGGAAGGGATAAGGTATCAAATGAAAAACTAGGAGAATCATGTCATACCAAGAATATAAAATGGTTCAAGAAAGAAAGTGATCAACTATGTTAAATACCACTTGGGAGGAAAAACAGGAATGAAAATATCCATTCCTTCATTCAGTAATTCATTCAAAAAATATTTAAGCACCTACTACATGCCAAGTATTGATGGTGCTGAGGACACAACAATAAACAAAACAAAGTACCTGCCCTTGCAGAGACTATCATCTAGTGGGAGGAGACAGCAAATAAATACATGTCAAGGGGTGATTAATCCTGTGGAGAAAGTGAAGCAGGATAAGGGAAATACGGAATGCCTGGGATTGGGGAGTAAAGTGGCTTTTTTAAATATGATGGTCTAATAATGTAATATCTGAGCAAAGATCTGAAAAAAGTGAGGAAGTAAACCATGTGAAGATCCAAGGATAGAGTATTTCAGGCAGAGGGAACAGCAAACACAGAAACCTGGTACAACCCAATAACAGCAAGGAATCCAGTGAGGTTGTGGTACAGTAAGCAAGGAGGAGAGTGGAAGACCATGGAATTGACTCTGGAGAGCAAATCATAAGCTCTATGATCTACTTTCAGGAAATAAGTTCAGGACACTGTCCTTTAAGTCAAGGGAGGACAGGTTAAGAAGAGGAGGTGAGTCACTTTCATTCATTCAAGTATTTACTGAGCATCTATTATATGCCATGCCAAGCACTATGCTGCATGCTGGGAATACAGCCAGGAATAGACAGACTTGGGCCTTAGCCTCATGAAGCTTATGAGAAGAAAAACATAAAATAATTACATAATTATTTAGCTGCAATTGTGGCTAGTGCTACAAAAGAAAAATTCTGGGTGCTATGAAAGTTAACATGAATTAAACGTCCATTATGTGCTAAATGCTTTACATGTAACTTTATTTACCCCCCACATCTACCCTATGAGGAAGGAGAGATTCAGAAAGATTAATTCCCTCACCCAAGATCACAGAGCCAATGAGCAGTAGAGTCACGATTGAAAACAGGTGCGTTCAACTCTAAAATTCATCAATACTATCTCCAAAGAGCAGGGAAAATCTACTCTTCTTTTTAAAAATAAAACAAAAAGAGTGGCCAGAAAAAGTAGAAACAATCATGCAGGTAAAGTCTTGAGAATTCCTGCTCTAGAAAGAGCTTTCTAAGCTCACTTGATGAAGGTGAATTTTGGAGCGTATTCAAAAATCCCTTAACACTCTCCAAATAGAACAAAAGGTTACACTATAATTAACTCAGTTTTATTTAGGCACCCAAAAGGTTATTAAACATGTTGAAAGTAAAATGTCATGAATAGCTTATCCAAATTGTACAAGTCATGTCCAGTTTCCACACATACTGTTTCTGCTAGGCTCACCTTCAGAATCAGCTTACAGGTAAAAGCCAAAAGCGGGGAGGGGGGTGTCAATTATGCTACAGTGACTGATTTAGGAAAATGATTAAATAAATAATTGTTTGACACGAGGTACCCAAAGATTCAGGACAGATATCACACAAATGAACCATACCATCCTATGAACTTCTACTAAGTAAAGGAAATATTTAAATTTAATTTCAAATCACTAGCCTATGATCTCACTATATTCTTGACTGCCTATTATTCCCATTCCAGGACCACACACCCCAACCCCAGAAAAAAAAAAAAAAAAATCTGAACAGAAAGGAAATATCAGCAAGATAATGTGAAATGATCACTGACTCTATAAAACAGAATTTAAGGGACTTCCCTGGAGGCACAGTGGTTAAGACTCCACGCTCCCAATGCAGCGGGCCCGAGTTCGATACCTGGTCAGAGAACTAGATCCCACATGCATGCCGCAACTAGGAGTTCACATGCTGCAACTAAGACCCAGCACAACCAAATAAATAAATATTTCTTTAAAAAAGAAGAATTTAAAATACCATGAAATCTTTGCCTTCACTGTCATGACCTCAGGGCATTAACCTGGAATGTTAGAATTAAAGAATGTACAGCTCCTGAATGGAAGCTTTAGTTCAAGTGATTGTTCATAGAAAGTGATTATAACATGTATCAAGAATAAGAAAGAAAATGATCCTAACTTTTCATTTCAAAATTGTTTCCCCATCTCTACCTTTTTAAAAAAAAGCCAAGACATATGTGGCAAATTTTAAAAGACTTTAAAGATATACATCATATAACAAAATATAAAATCAACAATAAAGCCAGTTTCAACCACGATAACACAACTCTTAATCTGCAACATGGCGTGTCCTAAAGTATGAGGAAAAGACAGATTTCCAAGTTCCTGTAAATTTTGTGGTAGTGAAAATATGTACAAATTAAGCACCATTAAGAGACTCCGGCATAACTTACACCATTTACAGTTACAAAGATACTGAAACACTGACGAAAAATTTTAATTTGGATATTTTGGTAGGCCCTTATTTAGTAAGCATTTTAACGTGCAACTTAAAATGTGAAGTCACTGTTACAGCTTTCCATTTCAGGAATGGCAGCAAGATACATATAAGGAATTATTTTTTATCTTTTTTTAAAATAAATTTATTTATGTATTTTTGGCTGCGTTGGATCTTCATTGCTGTGCGGGCTTTCTCTAGTTGCATCCAGCAGGGGCTACTCTTTTGTTGCGGTGCGTGGGCTTCTCATTGCGGTGGCTTCTCTTGTTGCAGAGCACGGGCTCTAGGCGCGGGGGCTTCAGTAGTTGTGATGCGTGGGCTCAGCAGCCGTGGCTCGTGGGCTCTAGAGCGCAGGCTCAGTAGTTGTGGCGCATGGGCTTCACTGCTCCGCGGCATGTGGGATCCTCCTGGACCAGGGCTCAAACCCGCGTCCCTTGCATTTGCAGGCGGACCCTCAACCACTGTGTGACCAGGGAAGTCCCCATATAAGGAATATTACAGAGAATATTTTGAGAGCTATAACACCTTGATCACTACCATAAAAAATTCCCACTGTACTGACGTTTTCACTAGCTATGCAAAATAAAGTGAACAGGAACAAACATTTACTGGAGGCAAAGTTAGGCACTTCAAACATATTATGATAGGGAGTCACCATTTTTTTTTTTTTTTACCATCTTTTAATTCACAGAGAGACCTGGTTCAAATCCTGACTGTGATCTTCCTAAATTAATTCATCTCTCCAAGCTTCTCTAACCTCATCTGCAAAATGGTGCTATTAGGAGCTTCCCTGGTGGCGCAGTGGTTGAGAGTCCGCCTGCCAATGCAGGGGACACGGGTTCGTGCCCGGGTCCAGGAAGATCCCACATGCCGCGGAGCGGCTGGGCCCGTGAGCCATGGCCACTGAGCCTGCGCATCCTGAGCCTGTGCTCCGCAACGCGAGAGGCCACAACAGTGAGAGGCCCGCGTACTGGGGGGGAAAAAAAATGGTGCCATTATTACTTATTTCACAGAGCTGGTGCGAGCATTAATGAGGTAACACAATGACTAACAAAGCATATGCCATTGTTACTCCCTTTTACATTTCTCCATACTCCTAATAACAACCTCATGTTGTAAGAATTTTTAACTCCACTTTACAGATGAGGAAATCGAGTCACATAAGGTTAAGCAGTGAGTCTAAGGCTACACAGCTGATAATTGTCAGTACCTAGCTCTGCTCACGCCCTTACAACTTGACATGTTACCTCACTAATTATTTTACTCTCTCATACTAGGAAGTTTAGAATTTTTTTTCAAATTATACCCATGATACTTAAAATTTTGATACCAAAACAAAGACTTTTCAGCAAACCAAACTGACCCATAATTCCCACAATTTCAGAGGTCAAAAACCTGAAAACAGCCACCTATCTTCAAATTCAGTAACAGAGGATACACTACGGATTTCCAAATGAACTACCCAAATTACTCGTTACTGGCACTCATTTATACAGGAAATGATTTCTAAATGCACATTAGCAAGAGTGAGTGAAGAAGCAAATGAACCAGACATACCACAAAAGTAAAAATATGGTATCCGAAGAAAATAAAAAGAAATTTTTGGGACTTCCCTGGTGGCGCACTGGTTAAGAATCCTCCTGCCAATGCAGGGGGCACAGGTTCGAGCCCTGGCCCGGGAAGATCCCACATGCCACAGAGCAACTAAGACTGTGTGCCACAACTACTGAGCTTGTGCTCTAGAACCCACGAGCCACAACTACTGAGCCCTCATGCCACAACTACTGAAGCCCATGCGCCTAGAGCCCGTGCTCTACAACAACAGAAGCCACCGCAATGAGAAGCCCGCGCAATGCAACGAAGAGTAGCCCCCCACTCACTGCAACCACAGAAAGCCCACGCACACCAACGAAGACACAACGCGGCCAAAAAAAAAAAAAATTAAAATAAATTTTTTTTTAAAACTTAAAAACAGAAATTTTCACAACACTCAGTCTTCCTAGGATTCTGCAGACCTTTTATTACTGCTATGTGAGTTGGTCTTAAACAAAGGGTGAGGAAGTAGTCCAGGCTCAGCCACTAGATGGTTGTGGAACCTCAAACCATTTTTCAGTGCCTCCGTTCAACTAAACAATGAGAACTGGACTTGAGTCAGTAAAACCGCAGAACTGAAGGCAACTTAAGCAATTAGCTCCACCCAAGACACCCTGGCAGTTCACCCAATTGCTTCTTCAACACCTGCAGCAACATGGAGTTCAATTATCTTCCCTCTCCATAGAAGTGATATAGTTAATGTTTTTAAGAATTCTGCAGATTCCTTTGTGACTCAGTCACAAAAGTTCTCATTCTAGGCATTTTTGCTATGGCACCTAGTTCCACCTATAAGCTCTTCTGAAGCATATGCAACTTTAGGGACTGCTTCTGGCTAAACCCATTCTGCAGAAAGAGGGCCCAGGAATTTACAGGGACAATAAGAGGGTATAAGATACCCTTAACAGGAAACTTGCACCTTCTGAGGTATTGTTTTAACTGTGGAGTTCAACTAATAAAACCGCTGCTTCACTCTAATTGGAGAAATAAAATTTATCTGGATGTAGATATCTGAACTGGAAAAACTGATGCTGAAGCAGCAATGACTGACATTTAAATGCCTCCTTCTCAATACTCACGTCATTTTACATTCATTCATCTCTCCCTCCAACCTCACTCCCCCATGTCAGTTCTACGCTACTGCCAAAAAATGATGATGATGCGTGTAAAGCTGTTCCAAGAACCTGGCATATTTTTAACTTTTTTAATCCTCATAGCAGCAATATAAAGCAGGCACCATTTTTATCCCCATTTTACAGTTAGTGAGTCACTGAGAAGATAAAGTAGCAAAAGTATCACAGTCACACACCCAAGGTCATGGAGCTAGCAAGTGGTGGAGCCGGGATTCAAACCCAGACAGTCTGGCTCTAGTATTCATTCTCTTAACTACTTACACTCCGTAACTGCTTGTCTATCACCCTGATAAGTTACTGTTCTCTTCAACATCAGAAAAATGACTCCACCTTCACCTGACACATAAAGATCAAACATTTGTCCTTAGTGTCAATGCTGGCCTAGACTACTTAAAACATTTCATGTGGCCCTAATTCAGTGTCCATTTCTACAAATTACCCTACCATGTGGAAGGCACACAGTAAACACACAAAAAATATCTGTGAATATCTGTTAAAAGAATTAAATCTTCCCCAATTCCCTTATCATCCCAAAAGTGATATTTCCCTCCTCTGAGTCCTCCCCTCCCCTCCCGCAGCACGTTGCACTTTCTTTCAACACTTAGCTTTTTCTATGCTTCCCGCTGTGGTAGCCAGCCTCCAGGCTGGCCCCCAGCGCTCCTCACCTCCTAGCAGTCACATCCTTGTGTAGTCCTTTCCTGCAGTGTGTGACCTACAGAATGCTGGAGAAAGGATTGTATGTAATTTCTGAAGCTAAGTCATAAAAGACAGCATAGCTTGGTCTCTTGGATTACTTGCTCAGAGGGAAGCCAGCGGCCATGCCATGAGCGCAAGCAAGGAGCTCTGCGGAGGGGCCCACATGGAGAGAAGCTGAGACTTCCCCCAACAGCCGGTACCAACTTGCCAGCCATATGATTAGCCTCCTTGGAAGAGGATCTGCCAGCCTCAGTCAAGCCTCTGGATGACGGCAATCCCAGCTGACATATTACTGCAATCTCTAAAGAGACCCTGAGCCTAAAACCACTCAGCCAAACTGCTCCTGAACTCTTGAATCACAGAACCTGTGAGAGGTAATAAATGTTTATTGCCATGTTAAACACTATCTTTTGGGGTAATTATTACATATGTAGGCAACAGACAGCAGTAGATAGCTAATAGCAGATACCTACTCTCTAAAACTGTAAGCTCCTTCAGAGTAGACACTGTTTCCTTGAT
Source organism: Monodon monoceros (assembly GCF_005190385.1). Lineage (NCBI taxonomy): Eukaryota > Metazoa > Chordata > Mammalia > Artiodactyla > Monodontidae > Monodon > Monodon monoceros. The sequence continues at coordinate 92,782,312 of NW_021703783.1, forward strand.
TCTCAAAACTCCATTAAGCCTTAGAAATAAACAGTGCCTATATCTGTTGAATTGTGTCAGCAGACTATTCCCTTTGTCTGCTGTTCCTTTTCTTCCAAAATGTATCCATTTATAAACTATTCCCTTTGCCTCAAGCACTTCATCTGTACTCCATCAATGTCTTCCCTCTTCCCTTTCAAAGACTTTCTGAAATAAACTTCTGAGCACCTGCTATGTCCCAAAACTGCTCTTGAAGCTGGGAACAGAAGAATCGAACATCCTTGCCCTTATGGAGCTTACAGTCAGGATATGCCCTTGCCGTGGTGGTCTCTCTAAATACAATACAACCATCTTCATTAATATGACTTCAAAATTCTAGTTTTCCCCGTGTAAAAATTAAGTATTCAAAAACTTTTACCCCTTTCATCATCTATTTATTATTTATTTATGTTTTGGCTGCTGCACATGGGTTTTCTCTAGTTGTGGCGAGTGGGGGCTACTCTTCGTTGTGGTGCGCGGGCTTCTCATTGCGGTGCGCGGGCTTCTCATTGAGGTGGCTTCTCTTGTTGCGGAGCACGGCTTCTAGACACACGGCTCAGTAGTTGTGGCACGTGGGATCAGTAGTTGTGGCTCACGGGCTCTAGAGCGCAGGCTCAGTAGTTGTGGCACAGGGGCTTAGTTGCTCTGCAGCATGTGGGATCTTCCAGGACTAGGGCTCGAACCCATGTCATTGGCCATATGTCTGCATATGCTTTTCTTTTACATTTAAATAAATATTTAAGCTGCAGCTTCAAGAAAAGTCCACACCTGTTTAACTACTTTGTAAAGTGCCACACATAGGATCTGTATATCTCAATGTCCTCCATTTTCACTGAATGTTTTCATGGGCCACAGTTCTTAGGAAATATCACATTTATAAGGGTAAAATAAATATCATTTGATAAAAACAGCCTTTATTTATTATATAAGCCCTAGCAACTCTAAATCAAATATGAGGACTTCCCTGATGGGGCAGTGGTTAAGAATCCGCCTTTCAACGCAGAGGACACAGGTTCAAGCCCTGTGGTCCGGGATGATCCCACATGCCGCAGAGGAACTAAGCCCGCGAGCCACAACTACTGAGTGCACATGCCACACAACTACTGAAGCCCGCGCTCCTAGAGCCCGCGCATGGCAACAAAGAGTGGCCCCCACTCGCCACAACTAGAAAAAGCCCGCATGCAGCAACGAAGACCCAAAACTCATCTAACCCAAAACTCAATCAATTAATCAAATATGAAACATTTATTTCACAGAAAGCAATCTGTAACACAAGCAGTAAAATGATATACGTGGGTGGAACTTTCTCACCTCATTGCATATTTAGTATTTCTACAAAACAGAGTCTTAAAAGAAAAAGCACTTACTACACTTTAAAGTCAGGGATTCAAGTCCTGGCTCTGTCACTAATGTGTAACCTTAGACAAATTATTTAACTACCCTGACCCTCAGTTTCTATATCCTAAAGTGGAGGTAAAATCTACCCCTTAGGGTTATTGTGAGGACTAAGCAATGCATTAAAAGCTTAGCTTGATGCCTGTAACATAGTGGGCATCAAGAAACGTCCATTTCTTTCCCCTTCTCTAGGGTTTGTACCCATGGTCCAAAGAGTTGTCAGGAAATCTTTTCAAGCTCAATTACTTCTGTTTGGTATGATCTTCCTCTCCTTTGTCTAATGAGTTAAGATTCAGCTCAAAGGCCATCTTCTCCTTGAAGTCCAAAGGAAAAGTTCCTCTGACTCTCCCATACAGTTCTGGGTTTGTACTTGGAGTTTATGTCAGTGTGTTACAATTATCTGTCACTTTCTTACCCTCCCACTAGACTGTGAGCTCCTCATGAGCAGGGAACATATAGCACACTCATTTTCATAATCTCAGCTTTTAGAAAAACACCTGGCACATTACAGGCATGAAACAAAAATTTATTGAATTAATGAATGAATGAAGTCATTACTTAAGCAATACCCATAACCACTACTGGGTGACTGAACTTTATGCTTTTACCCTTTATGTGCCGAGATGCTGTTCTGTACTTCTTTTGAATCCCTTCCTCATAGCTCTTGACAGAGCACTCAGGACATGGAAAGTCTGCAATAAATACTTTTGGATTATGGGATACATATTAGTCTTCCATCTCACATGATTTCACTCTAAATAAAAAATTTATCCTAATGGATGTGACTTTTGGAAGCCTTTTTAAACAGGGGCTCTTCTTAACAGTTACTGGCAAAGAACTGAAGCAAATGCTACAACTACATTACAGCCAGTTTTTCTTTGCACATGTTTCTGAAAAAGCAGTAATGGTTTGCTTCTTTCTAAATCATTTCATTAAGAAACTAAGTATCATAAAGCCCTTTGATTCGCTGTGAAAAATGCCAACAACACTAGGCAAAACTTAGTTTAGTAACTTTCAGCCAAAGGTTCCCCACCCTGCAGTCATAGGGCTGTGGGCCAGCTGGCTGTACCACCTCAACCCTGGGAGGTGGCTGTTTTTCAACAGTAAAACCGCATAAGTAAAATGTGGAGTTTTGGGGGGTCTTCTAAAGTAAGACACATAAATGTAACTTCTTATTGAAAATAAAGATTCTATTACAGGCTTTGACTTCAGCTGGAAAAGACCTTGAAAAGAGCTCAAAAACTGTCAACTTGGCATTTCAGACATCTTATGGATTTTAAAGTGTGTAAAAATACATGAAGCTGGGTGTAATTTCATTACCACAGTTAAGTGACGTATTTCACATTCCTGTCTACACACATTTCACGCCAAGTATAGGTTGGTAAGCAGTTAACTGGCCACCAAACTGCCCTTTAGTTATGCTGCATAACAGGGAGAAAACAGAAATCCTGACACAGCCAAGTTGGGCTGGTGCTTACACACACACGCTGGTCTATCATGGTTTTCAACATCATAAAACCAAACATTTCTTGGGCCTTTACAAGGGGCCAAGCGCTGTGTCAAACAATTTATGTGAATTATTTCATTTAATACTCACAACGACCCCCGATGACAGATACTACTATTATCCCCAATTTTCAGATGAGGAAACTGAGGCCCCAAATTACACAGCTAGCAATTGGCAGGTTTGAGAGTCTGACTCAGAAACTCCAACCCTGCCTACTACAGCGGATCAATGCTCTTGCATTACCCCCAGGGTAGGGGCTGTAATCAAGGCATCCTGACAGACACTTCATTAGAGGGAAAAGTTTCAAATCTGTCAGATTCCTTACACCTGGCAGCATTCAGGTTGCTACACAGGCATCAACAAGTCCAGGTAAGACTGCCTTGCCTGGGAATCCTGGGATTGCACATGGATTCTGAAGGTTTGCACAAGATCCCGGAGAAAGCACCCTACACCCAGTCCCTGCAGTCACGAAACGCCCGGGATGCGGCGGGGGCGGGAACCTCCGTGCCTCCCCACCTGCGAGGCCCGCGCGGCGGCGCACAGGTGCACCGCCGCGCCCCGCGCCGCCCGCCCCGGCTCTGCGACCCCGGCCCGGAGGAGCGGAGCGGCGACGGGGAGGGGGCCGGGCCGCGAGGCCGGCCCTGCCGGACCCCCCGGAGGGCGCGCGAGCAGCGGGGTCGCCAGGAGAAAGGATGCTCCGGGCGGGGCGGGGCCGCGGTGGGGGAGGGGTCCCCTGCCCGGACTCTCACTCACCGCCTTGCTCTCCTCCCGGCCCGGGCTCTGCGGCGGTCCCCGCTCCGGCTCTCACCGCGCGCGTCTTCTCCCAAGGCTCAGCGTCCAGCTGGGACGCGCGGAGCTGCGGAGAAGTCGGCGCGAGCGGAGGGCGTGCAGCGAGCGGAGCTGAGAGGGTGGGAAGGATGGGACAGTCGCTCTCGCCGCCGCCGCGGACACCACAGACACGGCAGCGGCCGGCTCCTCTCAGCCACGGAAGCTGCGGGCCCTCCCACCACACCCGCCTCCCGCCCCCCACAACGCCCGCTGGAGAACTGACAGCAGCGCTGGCCAATCAGAGGCCTTGTGGAGGCCGGGAACCGCGGACTAAGGGGAAGGCGGGGGGACAAGAGGGATACGAGGCTGGCGAGGATGGCGGCGGGACTTCCTGTGACTGACGGTCCAGCGCAGCCAATAGGCAGCAGGGAGATGACCTCATGCCGAGGGAAGTCTGGAACTGGCGGAGTGGCAGCGAGGAGGTGGGAGGAGGTCGGAGACGACCCGGAGGCGGGGCGCTGGGGCCTTAAAGAGGCCGCAGCCCATTGGTCACCCAGTCACGGGAAGGGCGGTGGACCCGGCCAGACCTCGCTACGTTGCCAAGGGGTCAATGCTGCGAGCGCTTAGTGCATTAATCCTCCCGACCCCATCACAATCCTTCTAGGGGCCTGAAGGGTCCCCGCCTGGGGCTCATAAATCGATTACTTACTTTCACGCTTCCCAAAAGGAGACACAATAAATTCCGTCCTGGCCCGGAGTCCTGAATTCCAGTTACAGTCCCCGCCCCGCAGGAGCCCGCCGTCTCGTTTCCCTGAGTCAGTTTCCCCTACCGGCACCTAGCTGCCCCTCCTTTACCCGCCCAGGATGTTTGAGATCATTAACAGCAAAAGTGCTTTGGGCTTCAAGAAGGAAAGGCTGAATGAACCCAAAAGCTTGTATCAGGAGACTTCAGGAAGAGCCTCTGTAAAAGGGAGGACTACACTACACGACTTCCGACGACTCTTGCAATTCTAAAATTCTAAAATGCTGATTGATGTCCTACTTCTTCCGCACGTAGCGAAGGGGTGTGGAGCGGGTGGGGGGTGGGGGTGTGTGCCTGCGCGGGACTCCTGCGTTAGGCGCAGAGGCCACGCAGGGACTTGGTCCCTGACCTCAACAAGGAGAAATAATACAGGCTAAGACGGAGAGAGAAACACGGAAAGCGAGGTCCGCGGCGGTAAGTGCCTTGGTGGAGGCAGGCCACTTGCTTCCCCTCCCCCAGCAATGGGAGGGAGCCCAGAAAAGGCGAAATAACTCCAACTTGGCGGGATGGAAAGGGGGGGGAAGTGTTTTCCCGAAAGCTTCCCGGGGATGGTGTCACCAGACAGGGTAAGGAGGGAGGAGTAACAGTAGCTACAGGAAGAAGGGGGCTAGAGCATTCTTCCAGGTTTAGGCCGGAGAAGTGTGAAGGCCCAAAAACTGAAAAGCGGCTGCTCATTTTACATTCCAGAGTAAATTCTTAATATGCTCCCCTATTCTCCCCCAAAAGCCTGGCATTGGTGTAACTCTCCGAGGAAGGGCAGGAGAGGGTGCCTCTCCCCCTCCAACAGCTGCAAAAGCCGAAGCAGCCTTGGGTATTCCCAATTACTCATCTGTCCATCAGCTACAAGTTCAGTGTCACAGCTGGTCATAGAATCTTGTAGCTCCGCAGGCAGGATCCGTGTGGCCCCTTAGTGACATACCTTTCTGCAAGGCAAGAGTTCTTCCGCAAAAGTCCTGATATATTATGTATTCAACAAATATTTCTCGAGGGAGCCAGAGAAAAGAGATAGTACCCTCTGGGTGCTCTTACCAAACTGGGCGAAGTTACGGCACATGCGGAGGTGACCAGGCAGAATATCCCAAGCATCATGACTAACTAGAGGGCCCAGAGGTTATGCCTCAGAGACAAAAGCACTGCTGGTCAGAATTATTGGGGTGGGGCAGAATTTCCCCAAGACAAGACCGGGCTGGAGCATTCCAGATAGGGTCTACCTAGACACAGCCCTCATGAAACAGCCAGGGTGAGAGGCAAGCATGGCATGTGTTATTAGTCATGGGAAGAGTGACATTCCACTCAGCTTCCCAGACGTGGCAAGCTTACCAGCTCTCAGACAGGCCTGTTCTTTTTTTAGGACAACTTAAATTGTATACATATATTGTGTGTGTGTGTGTGTGTGTGTGTGTGAATGATATATATATCATATATAGATGGTATTCATATGATCTTCCTCCCTGTAATCTCTGACCCTGAATGCTAACGTTATCCCCTAAAGATAACACAGGGCACGTCTAATCCCACTTCGTCATGACAGCATTCCAAATATTTGAGGATGATGAGTATGCTTCCCTTCCCACACCCTCTACCCATCCCCCAAAATAACAGGGATTAAGTCTCTTTCTCTTGCCACCGTTCCTCAGATGATGGTTTCCATGCTCCCCACTATGCCCATGACTTCATGAGGACATCTTCAGTTTGTCAGGCTCTACCGGGGACATGTGTTATTTTTGTCCTTCCAGCAAATGTTCTCTCTCTTCTGGGAAGGGGACCCATAGTTCCTCTGGGGAACCACTCCTCCCCATTCTTGGTCTATATGGCTGGCTGCCTGGGGCTGACTTGACTTCTCACCTTTCCGGGGCGGGCCCACAGCCCAGTCCTGATCAATCAAATCGCTGTTCACCCCTCCCCACCACCACCTGCAGGGACTGATTTAGAGACAGACATGTGACCCCCATTGGAATGAGTCTTGGGCTCTTTGTTGGAACTACGGGGAGGGAGAAGCTCTTTTTGCACTAAGGCTGCTGAACTGTCCAGCTCTGCACCTGGAGCTGACAGGGAGACCACAGGAAAGAACTTGCTTGAGCATAAAGCCGGTATGAGAACCAACAAACTATCAGAGCTGAGATACCGATAAAGGCCGCAAGGAGTGATGACTCTGAGAGCCTGGATCCAGCTATTTTTTGGCTGTTTGATTTCATAGTTGTTTTAGGTCAGGGTCCTTAGAAACTGCCTGTAAGCGAGGTCCAGTGAATGGGATTTATTGAGGGAGGAAAAACCTATAACAGAGGAAGTTGACCAGGACAGGGAAAGGGAAAGAGGCAAGAAAGGCTCAAATCCCACCTTGGCCTGATCCACAGCAGAGAGCTCTGGAGCATAAACCATACCACGTGGCTATCCCCCCAGTATCTCTCAGCCATTGGCCATGGGTCATGACGAGGTTAAGGTCACAAAAACTGCTCCCTTCAGCGGAGGGCAATTCTCCGGAATTTTGGGCATCTGGGAACGCTTAGCTGCCAATACTCACAGCAGCTGGGGGATGGGTGAACTGGCCTGTTAAAGAAAGCCTGGGAGAAGGGACTTCTCTGGTGGTTCAGTGGCTAAGACTCCACGTTCCCAATGCAGGGGGCCTGGGTTTGATCCATAGTCAGGGAACTAGATCCTGCATGCATGCTGCAACTTAAAAAAAAAAAAAAAAGATCCCGCATGCTGCAACTAAGACCCAGTGCAGCCAAATAAATATATATATATATATTTTTTAAAGGAAATATGGGAGAGGCACCATTTGAGTCACGCTGGGGGGCCAATTCATTCCCTTCCCTCTTGGGTTTCTGTTCCTTGCAACCAAAATGTGAGTACCTAAAATACTCAGGTGTGATCAGACCACCACAGAGTACAGTGAGACCTTGGCCGTCCTTGATCTGACCCCCTACATCCATGGGTACACTATGAGGTTGCGTTAGCAAGTTTAGTGGCTGCCCTGACCTTCTGGCTCAAAATGTCTTTGTAACCAATCCTTTCTGCCCTCTTTCCTTTAATGCTTTTTCCCCACCATCTGCTACTAAGCCAAATTCACTCTTTCTTATACATCTTTAATTAATTATTTAACACAAATATGGGATTTTAGGCTTAACCCTGCTAATAATTAGCAGTAGTTGTCATTTTGTCCATTTCCATCCTTTGCTGCAAGTTGGATTGTCACCCATCTAACTGGCCACTTCTAATTTTGTTGTTGTTGCTGATATGGGCAAACCCAATGACAGAAACCTTCAGCAAACCGCTAGAGGCTGATTTCCCCTCCTTCCAACCTGCTAATCCATACTCCTGGAAGATTTACTCCACCTGTCTGTCCTTTTCCTCATTGTCTCTCTTCCTGGGGAATCTCTCGAAAAGGTATTTTCCAGGTTTTTGGTTTGTTTTTTTTTTTTAGCCACACTGTGCAAGTTGTGGGACCTTAGTTCCCCAACCAGGGATTGAATGTGAAAGTGCTGAATCCTAACCACTGGACCACCAGGGAACTCCCATTTCCCAGGTCTTGATCTGCCTTATCCTCAGCACATCTTGCTCTTTCCCGTTTCTTCTTAAGTCTTTGTTCAGGTTGGTCCCTCTTCCTAAATGTCTTCTCTTTTATCTTTATTTATTTATATCCCAGCTCACATTCCACTTCCTCCAGGAAGCCCTCCACTATTCCCCCAGCCTAAATGGATCTTTCCCTTCTCTGATAATCCATAGCTTCCAGTGTGCCAAGCGCCATGCTAAGCATTCTGAGTGCATTGTCGCCTTTCATTCTTTTGGTAAACCCCAAGGTGGGTGTTGTTATGATCCACATTGTTCGATGAGGAAACTGAGACAGAGAGGTTAATTAAGTAACTCTATATCACACAGCTAAAAACTAGCAAAGCCAGGGTACAGATACTAAAATGAGAACTCTGGCTGAAATTCAATAAACATTTGTTGCCTACACACAAGGAACTAGAGGAGATATTAAAAAGTGAAATAGACAATCCTTGCCTGCAATCAAGAGCAGGGTCTATAAATGGCACCAATATGAACAATGCTGTAAGGATGGTATTAATGAAATAAGAGAAGGGAGAGCTTGTGTCTGGTGGAAAAGCCAGTAAGATCGCGTGAAGGAGTTTACGTCTGGTAGGCGGTAATGGGGTGGGGCCCTCCAGCTTAGGGAACACTGTGAGTAACTGCATGGAGGAAGGGAAACATGGGGCATATTTGAGCAAGGGATTGGTCTGGTTTGTTTGAGAGATAAGGCTTTCAAGCCTCGGTGGAGTCCCTGTTTTAAAAAGTAAAGAATGCCAAGGCGAGGTGGGTATTGATTGGGCTTTTGAAAACAGGATCCAAACTGTGTCTTAAGAGGAGTTACCTGGTAGTTAGTTGATTGGATTGGAGGGAAACTGAAATGGGGCTGGGGAGATAAGTTAGGAGACCACTACTGTTTTCCAGACAAGAGGAATTTAGGACCCACAGGGTGCTGGCAGTGGCCTTGGATTGTTTTTTTCCCTCTACTCTGTAAACGCTTTATGTCTTTCCTTGTCCCCTAAAGATCATGACATCCTTGAGAATTGTCAGTCATTTGAAAAAATGTGCCCATAACTGCTAAACTGCCAACAATTTCTTGATAAGCACTCAGCAAATATTGTAATTGAGTTGAATGCCTGAGCAGGGTGATAAAAATGCTGGGGCTCTGTTTAAATGATTTCATAGGAACTCAGGCCACGCCTGCAACCAACTGCAGTATTACTCGGTAACAAAACTAAGCTAGTTTTTTATCCATCCCCTACTATGTATATCATCCTCTCATTCAATTCTCCCAGTGGTAGGTACTGACATAATGTCCATCTTACAGATCAGAAAAACTAAGGGTCAAGCGAGTAGGGTCACCAAGCTTCTCAGTTTGCAGGAACTGAGAGATTGAGCTGCAGGACTTTCAGTGCTAAAACCAGGACAGCCCCAGGCAAACCCAGAAGGCTGGTCACCCTACCAAGATACCTTGCCCCCTATTACACAAGCCAGGGTTTAAACACAAGTCTGACCAGGTCAAACTCCCATGGGATTTTATTTTGGCTTTCTGATCATTGCAGCCAATATAAATATCTTATTTGGGTATTTTGGGGATAGAATCCAAGCATGCTCTTATATTGAACTTGGCTCCTGTATTTGGAGCCTAGCTGAGACAGGCGCGTAGAGAGAGGCAGACTCACAAAATGGAAGGGTTTTTGTCAGAGAAAAGGAATCCAGGCTGGGGAACGCCTGCCGGACACCATTACCAGAGAGTTCGGCTTTATAAACTGTTCTTTGGCGCCCCCTCGTGGTGAAGAGCTGTTAGTAACCCCTCCCTTACTCCCTAGATGACGCCGGTAAATGGTGAGAGGAGAAACCCCGCTGAAAGTTCATACTCCAATCAGAAAGAGAAAAACAAATATTGTATATTAACGCATATATGTGGAATCTAGAAAGATGGGACGGATGAACCGGTTTGCAAGGCAGAAATAGAGACACAGATGTAGAGAACAGACGTATGGACACCAAGGGAGGAAAGCAGGGGGGAGCGGTGGTTGTGGTGGGATGAACTGGGAGATTGGGATTGACATATATACACTAATATGTGTCAAAAAGGTAACTAATAAGAACCTGCTGTATAAAAAATAAATAAACAAAATTCGAAAGTAAAAAATAAAAAAAAATTTTTAAAGAGTTCTTGCTGCTTGGGGAGCATAAAGATTTTGCTTTAAAAGTAAAAGCTAGCAGAGCTTTTCCTTTCTTTTCTTCTTAAGTGAAAGCTGGCCAGGATGTCATAGTGTAGGGTGAGGAGAATCAGACGCAAAATTTAAGTGGACACCGAAAAAACCTCAATAATCAAGGTAAATAATGTTTCAAAAAGAACAAAATTAATAGCAAAAAAAAAAAAAAATGATGAACAAAATATCAAAATTTAAAACATGGAACAAACAGGATCTGACCGTGTACTTGTCCTGCCACGCCTCACTTGCTTCACCCCAATCCCGAGAGCACTGGTGCAGGAGCCCGGAACCCCAGCCCCTTCGAGAAGCTCTGGGTGGAGGATTCCTGAAGGTGGCCCTCAAAACCTCACCATGGGAAATGGAAGCGGTGCTTTCAGACTTTCCCACCAAAGAACCTTAGTAGAAAAGAGATCATCCCCTGCCAGGAGTAGCCAGAAGACCTGCAGCAGCGAGAAATTTCTTTAAGGCTCTTATTTAGGCACATTTTGAATTCAATGTCCTAATATATCCGTATTTGGTTTTGTTCTGTTTCCTTTTACTGAAGTGTAGACACTTCAGAAGTGTACAGAGAAGGTATACATCATAACCGTACAGCTCGAAGGAGTGTCCAAACGAACACACGTTTAACAACCACCCAATCAAGACCAGGTCCCCAGAGTCCACCTCCTTCCCTCTCTGTTCACTGCCACCCCAAGTTACCTCCATCTTGATGTCTGAAAGCATAGATTAGTTCTGTCTATTTTTGTTCTGTATATAAATGAAACGATACAATCTAAAATATTTTGAGTCTGGTTTATTTTTTTTTATTTTTTATTTTTTGAGTCTGGTTTATTTTGCTCAAAACTATGTTAGTGAGATTAAGCCATAATCCTCGTGTGTGTTGTAGTTTTTTCATTCTCACTGCACGGTATAAATCTATTATAATAAATGTATCCATTCTGCTGACATAGGTTGTTTCAGTGTGGGCTGTTACACACTGTGCTGGTATGAATATTCTTATATGCATGTCGTTTGGTTAACATACACATGCCTACAACAGCCAAGATCAGCAGAACTTCCTAGCTGAACTATAGATTTGTGAGCCACTGAACTGTAGAGTGGTTTGGTTTGTAGAATACTGTAGCAATAACTAACTAATATTACACTCTTTTGAAGCCATAAAAATTAATTACCAGCAAAACAAACATTAAAATGCAAGGATGATTCATCTTTATTGAAACAGAAAAAAACCATACACCTGCCTACATGTCTGCTGGGAAATACATTTGCTGGGTCATAGGGGAGGCATAGTTTCAGCTTTAGTATGTACTGCTGGTGAACTTTCTAAAGCAACTGGAATTCAGAGAGTTCCTGTTGCTTCACATCTTTGTCTAGACAATATTTTTTACCCTTTTTACTTTATCCAATCAAGTGGAGTAGTATCATACTCTGGTTTATTTACATTTCCCTGGAAAGTAGTGAAGTTAAGAACCTTTTTGTATGTTTATTCTACATTTGGATAGCTTCTTTTTTGAAATGTCTTTTTGCTCCCTTAATGGTGTCTTTTGATGAATAGAGGTTCTTAGTTCTCATAGAATTCATTTAATATTTTTTTCATTCATGATCAGCACTTTTCATTTCCTGTTTGTGAAAGATCTGCCTATTCCCAAGTCAGAAAGATGTTCTTCTATGTTTTGTTCTAAAAAGCTTTACTTATTTATTTATTTTAGCTTCAGATGTGTAATCCTTCTGGAAATTATTTTTGTATGGTATGAGGTAGGGGTCAAATATATATATATTTTTTTCTTTTTCCATATATAAGATGACCATATATGTGTGATATCTGTTTCTGTTTTCATATAAAAGTAAATAATTAAATCAATTCCCTTTAAAATTATATGACTTTCCCCTCATTCTTCAAGTAAAACTGATACTCCGGAAACAGCTGTTTTGAGCACTATTTGAGGCACATTATCTACGTTCCCTCATTTAATTCTCACTCTACTTCTATGAGGTAGGTATTCATATTTCAGTTTTATAGGTTAAAAAAGTGAGGCTCAGGGAATCTAAATATGTTAAGGGCACGCAGCTAGTAAGTCCAGAGTCCTTTAACCAGTGTTCTAAACTATTTTGCAAAGAAAAATTCCATTTGGAAGATAATCATCCACCCAGGAACCATTATAACTTGTTCATCTATTTGCAAGTTGAGGGACACTTGGACTGCTTCTAGTTTGAGGAAATTGTGAATAATGAGACAATATTTTCATTTCTCTTGGATAGATACCTAGGAGCGGGATTGCTTGGGTCATATGATAAGTGTATATGTTTAACTTTTAAAGACGCTACCAACGCTTTTCCAAGGTGGTTTTGCCATTTTACATTCCCACTTGCAGACTATGCGGGCTCCAGCCCCCCACATCGTCACCAACACTTGGTATTGTCAGTCATTGGATTATTGCCATGCTAGTGAGTATGTGATGAAATCCCACTGTGGTTTTAGTTGGCATTTCCCTGATAACTAATGATTTGAGAGTTTTTATGTGTTTATTTGCCATCCACGTATCATTTTTTGGTAAAGTATCTGTTCAAACCCTTTGTTCATTTTATTGGGATGTCTTATTGTTGAGTTATGTGAGTTCTTTGTATATTCTAGATACAAGTCCTTTACTGGATTTTTGATTTGCAAATATTTTCTTCCAGTTCTGTGGCTTGTCTTTCATTTTTTTTAACGGTGCCTTTTGAAAATTCTTTTAATGTTGATGAAGTCCAATTTATAAGTTTTCTCTTATGGATTGTGCTTTTGATGTCATATCTAAGAGATCATTGCCTAAAATCAAGTTTACAAAGATTGTCTCGTACATTTAGAAGCTTTGTAGTTTTAGTTCTTACGTTTGGGTCTATGATCCATTTTGAGTCCATTTTTGTGCATGAAGTAAGCATTTATGTTCATTTCTTTGCGTGTGGAAGTTCCGTTGTCCCAGCACCACTTGTTGAAATGACCCGTCATTTTCCCGACCAGCTTTATTGAGCAGTTGATTATATCGCCACTGGAGGCTGATCTGATGCTGGGTTTTCAGTTGTGTGGCCTAATAAATACATTTCCTCACCATTTATAGGCTTGTTTGAATTTTGTGTTGTTCTTTGAAGCCAGAAGCAGTCTGACTGAAACAGGTTGGTCAACAGTGTCTGCGTTGCCAGGGGGTGACACCCAGGTCAAGTGGATGTCAGCCCAGTAGACCTTCTGGGGAATAACCCAGACCTATTCCTTAGAAATATTTTTCAGTCTGCGTGCTTTCAGTGGATCTGAGCCCTGCTCCTTACTCCAAAGAGCTCATATAATACAATCAAATTCTGGCCAAACTACTCCATGCCCCTGGAAGAGGGATGCAACCAAACCAGGCCAGTCCGAGTACTCCCTGGGACTCTTGCCAGAGTCATTAAGAAAAGATGCTCTAGGGGACTTCCCTGGCGGTCCAGTGGTTAAAACTTCGCCTTCCAATGCAGGGGGTACAGGTTCAGTCCCTGGTAGGGGAGCTAAGATCCCATGTGCCTCACGGCCAAAAAACCAAAACATAAAAAACAGAAGCAATATTGTAACAAATTCAATAAAGACTTTAAAAAAAAAAAGCAAAGAAAAGATGCTCCGTCTTCTCCTCTAACTTCATAAGCCATAAAGACAAGGTAGGCTTAGAGCTGCCAGTGGCCATCTTGTTGTCAGGTGGCAAGGGGAGACTTGGGAATAAAGCCCAACAATGACAAGCAGGACCAAAAAGTGGAGGAGAGAGAGAGACAGGGTCCTCAGGACATCATTCACGTCTCTGGATGAGCTGTGCCTGAAGCCCTTCGCAGCAGGGGGCAAATCACAAGTGGCGGGGGGCGTGGGTAAGGACTCTAGCAATTAGCTGGAGGTCCGTTTGTGCTCTGAGTTGGGAGATCCCATTGTACTGGTTCCTCTCCCTACAGAGTCCTACCTGACTAGGACCGTGTTCTGAAGTAATGTTTTACATGCCCGTGAGGGCTGCTATCCTACCGATTCATTCTCAAGTGATTATCTTGTCTTGCTTGAATGGACAGGGATACTCGATGCCCCGCTGCTCCCCAAGCCTCAGAAAACCAGAGTGTGGTAAAAACCAGCAGCAGAAAAAATGCTGATAAGAGTCACGCTAACCAATCATACGACACTCATGGTACCAGCTCCCTACAGGTGAACCAAATGCGCCAGGTGAGAGCAGTAAGGAAACAGACACTTCGCAAGAAACTCAGAACAGAGAGGCAGGGCAACTTGATGGAAAGGCAGGTGTAGTTCCCAGCCTGGCTCTGCCCTGCTGGCCAGGGGACCTCAGGTCGATTACTGGGTGTCCCTGAAGGTCAATCTTGTGCTGTGTAAAATGAGGGCTAAACATGCCTGTTGTCACAGCCTTCAGCCTCTGCCGGGCTATGGGGCAGCTTCCTCTGACTCACAGTGGGGGAGTGGACATTCACTCAGGTCTCCGGAGTCTTCACTGTGTGTGTCCCTCACTCCCAGCGCTGCTGGGGGCCACCCTGCCCCTCGGTGTGGGTCAGAGCCCGGACTTCTAGGCCATGTTGCCTCCTTCCCAGAGGCTCCAGGCCAGAGCTTCTTGCTTCCATCTCTTACCCTGTGTCTGTTTCCCCACAGCCTTTACTGAAGGGTTGGGATGATTAATGAGTATTACAATAAAGAACCTAAAGCTGTGGCCTAAATCCGATGGTGATGAGTTGGAGAAACCATATTCACTGGCATTCCTTTAGGGAGAAGCACTGTTTATTTGTTCAGGAAAAAAATTCCTTGATAAACTCACGTGAAGGAGAAGGGAACCCCCTCGCCCCATGCCCCCCAGAAGACCTGAGACACCCAGAATTCTCCTAAGTGCCTGGGCGAAAAGAATTTTCAGGTTACACTGCAACATGGTGGGGAGTGGGAAAAGTGATGATCTTGGGATGTCACCCCTCCTTGAATCTCCAGTGATGTCCCTGTTTACTGAAAGGAAAAGGCACAATGTAAAAGTTGTGAGTTAAGTTTTATTTGGGGACCTTACTGAGGACTATAGCCCAGGAGACAGCCTCTCAGACAGCTCTGAGGAATTGCTCTGAAGAGGTAAGTGAGAAGCCAGGATATAGAGCAACTTTTTTTGCTGGAAAAAACACGTAGTCAAGCATCAAAAGATTCCCTCGGGCTTCCCTGGTGGTGCAGTGGTTGAGAGTCCGCCTGCCGATGCCGGGGACACAGGTTCGTGCCCCGGTCCGGGAAGATCCCACATGCCGCGGAGCGGCTGGGCCCGTGAGCCATGGCCGCTGAGCCTGCGCGTCCGGAGCCTGTGCTCCGCAACGGGAGAGGCCACAGCAGTGAGAGGTCCGCGTACCGCAAAAAAAAAAAAAAAAAAAAAAGATTACCGCTAATCACAAAGGAAAGACATCCAAGTAGATGATTTTAGTTCTTTTCTTTTCTTTTGTTTTTGGCCACGTGGCTTGCAGGATCCTACGTAGTTCCCCGGGCCAGGCAGTGAAAGCGCCGAGTCCTCCACTGGACCGCCAGGGAACTCCCTAGTGCTTTTCTATGTATAGGAAGATGCAAGAATCTGGGGTCACTGAAAATTTTCCTTAATTGTGTATCTTAACAATCTAGGGGGCCCGTATATCCAAAGCACAGAATGTTTCCCGTTTTTGCCCATCCCGAATTCCCCTCTGGGCACACTGTCTGTGGGCTGAGCAACCGCATTGGCTGATGCCTTGATCCTTGTAGAGCTGGAAGAGCAGGCAGCATTTTTTTCATTACAGTCACATTCCTGAGAAGCTGAGGTGAGTGGTTGCTTTGTGGAGCTGCGGCAAGGGCTGGCCTTGCCTCCTGAAATTTACTTCAACCTGCCTGGCACAGAGAGACCCCAGTGACCCCAGAGTGAGGAGGTTTTGTTCCAGAGTCCCAGGGGAAGGGGCCTAAGTAATGGAATCTTACCAAGAGGGCCCCCATCAGGGGTACCTCCAGCTCCTAATCTGACTTCCCATCATCAGGTCGATGAAAAATTAATCAATGGCCAACCTAAGAAAGAAATGGAGAATTTTATTGGAGCCAACCTGAGGCTTATAACCCAGCAGGAGAGAGTCTTCCAAAAAGCTCTGAGGACTGTTCTGAAGAGGTCAGGGGGGTGGGGCAGTATATATATTGTGATTTTGACCAAGGGGGTGCATGCAATCAAGCACCCATCCTGGCAGGTTACCACTCTTCTCGAGGAACAGAGAGCTTAGTCAATGGTTTTAGTGCTTTTCTAAGTACTAAAGGGGCAAGAAGCTGGGTTCCTAACATTTTCTCCTGAAAATATCTATCTAACCGGGGGCCAGTCCTGCCAGTTTTCCCAGCACACAAAGTGCCTCATGCTGAGCTTTGCCCTGAATTCCCTGCAGGGTATATCGTGTATCAGCAACCGCAGTGGCTGATGACTTGATTCTTGTAGAACTGGATGGTGGGCCACAGTCTTTATTTTATAATCCTTTCCCTTTAAGTGTTCATTTCAATCGAGGTTTGGGAGGCATTTCATGACCAGTTTGTCCCATGGCACCAGGAATGCTCATTCCCAGGCAGGGTGAGGATTTCATTGACAGGCCACTCAGTGTGTTATTACTGGACTAGGCTCTGTTAACAGTCACCGGAAGCCTCTGAACCACCTGTCTTACTAGTTTGTTGTGGTCCAGGAAATGGTTCCCTCTTGTTGCTTCTTCCCATAGCTAGAGTTACACCGTGACAATCATTGATCTTATAGAACTATGTATTTGACCAATTGTTCCAAGTCGCCTGGTCATCATTACTTTATTGGAGGCTCAGTCACACATTTGATAATACAAGAAAAAAATAATCTTGTAAGATAGGCAGAATATAGATAATAGAGCTAGCAACATTAATAAGGTTGTAAGTAAATAATGTCATCTTCTAAGGAGTTACATGGCTGGTGCCAGAAGAAGAAAAATTGATCTTGATGGCTTAGCGGGTGTTTCTGCTGTGGGGAAGGCCTGGTTAAGACATAATGCAGATGCCTAGTGCACACTAGAGGGGAGGAAGGAGGCCCAAGCGAGCAGAGAAAAACTTGGTTTAAATTTTTCTTCTCTTGCCTTAAAATATGAATGTTATTTCATCACCCAGGGTCTGTCTCCTCTCAAAAGGTGCTTTTCCCAACTGCCCAAAAGCAAGTCCCCACCTGTCTTTTAGGAAATTCTATGGAGATCCGTGCCCCCTCCTTCCAGCAGCAGACTTCTCCAAGTCTGAGTTGGTCCATAGTAGGTGCTCAGTAAATATCTGTTCACTGACTGAGTAAATAATAACAAGCACTTGCAGTCAGCAGCCTGCGAATAGTCTGGGGAGAAAGGGGGGTCGGGAGGGCTCTAAGGATGGTCCAGAGCAGGTGGGTACCTTTCAGGTCAGGTCTCCTCTTAGCTTTCAGTCCACCTGTGTGAGAATTTCAGGTGCACATTGTCTAGAAAACTTCTGAAGCAAACACACACACTCCTTCCAAGATCAAACCTCACTTCTTAGAGTTCTGTCCAAACTCATAAGGAAGAAGCCCTTAAATTTGACAGCCCTCAAATTTTACAGTGTCTCTCTCTCTCTCTCTCCCAAAGAGTCAGAATAAGCTCTCTTGCTGCACCTCTCTTGACCCCAAATAGTGCCTTTTAGAGCTGCAGGAAAAAGGGACCCAAAACAGGATCACAGACCCATAAAATCTTTGAGATTAGCTCCTCGGGGAAGATGGGAAGGGAGCTGTCTCAGAATGTTCTAGGTAATGGCCTTCCTTGGTGTTGGGAGGATTAACCAGGATGAGACAGCAGGAGGCAGAGTTCCAGCCCAGGGCAGGAGCCCTGCAACATGTGTCTCCCCAGCACTGCACGTGGTCAACCCCGAAATAGGAGTGAATGAGGTGCTGCGTTTGCCCCTCCTTGAAAAAAGGAAGACACCGTGTGGCCAGGTGTCTTCCTAGCCACCATGTGGCTAAGAAGAGAAGTAAGCACTTCGTAAGGGCCTGATGCTGCAACATTGCTGTCCTTTGTCCTCAAGCTTGTCTAGGTACTTGGGTTTCATCAGAGAACAAAGACAAAAACCTCTACCTCATGGAGCTTACATTTTATTTAGGGCAAGGTGGAGGATGGGGAAAGACAATAAATAATAAATGTTATACTTCCGGTCATGGTGGACTAGGAAAATCATACCAACATGCCCACTAAATATAGCTTAAAACACTGGGTGAAATATACTAGGTATCTTCTTAAAAGTGTAAAAGAGCTAAGAAGGAAGTAAGGAATTACTGAGCCATGCTGAGTCTAGGAGATGTGGTTCATACCTGACAGATATTGACTTATCTAATCCTCATAACTGTCCTCTGAATTGTCCTAGGAAAACAATAGTGCTGGTACATGGTCAGGGCTGCATCGGGGTTGTGAAATAAATTAGCATGCATGCTAGGCTCTGGGGCTTTATATATATTATCTCATTTGAGCCTCACAACATCTCTATGAGGTAGATGCTGTTGCTTACTGTTATTTTCCTAACTTTACAAATGAGAAAACAGAGAGTTCAAGGGACCTGCCCAGGGTCACACAGCTAGTAAGTGGCAGAACAGGCTTTGAGCTCAAGTCTGACTCCAGAGTCTATAAACTGAATCACCATCCATGCTACAAATAGCATCTATTGGTTTTTCTTTTGGCCGCACCACGCGGCATGCGGGATAATAGCTCCCCGACCAGGGATCAAACTCGCACCACCTACCCTCCACCCCAGAGTGGAAGTGGGGAGTCTTAACCACTGGACCGCCAGGGAAGTCCCACATATCTATTGTTTTTCCATTGGCTTTAGTAGATAACTCTAGTAGGGATGTTCCTATTACTTCGTGTATGAAAAATGACAATGTTATCTCTACTGAAATCTTGTTTTATGCAAAGATGTTCAAAAATGCTTTGAGGAGGAAAAAACTACAATCCAAGTGAGACAGGCTGGGACCTGTGACCTTTTGCTGGGACCTGGGACCCTTTGCTGCAGTGCTGCAATGCTTGCACCTGGACACACCTTTCCTGGAGCAACAAAATACAAAGAAAGTGTATGGGACCAAAAATAACTGCGTGCATGTGCAGTTGGGGCAAATTCTGGACCCAAAAGTTACAAAGAGACCAAAAAAACCCAACAGCCACTTTTGAAGAGTCTGGAGCAGAAACACGGTGTTGAGAGCAAAAGCAAGGCACGCACGCGCCCCTGTACACACCACCACCTAGAGGGTGAGCAAAACACCTAAGCCACCCCTCCGGCCCGACCCCTGGACACACCCCTACCCTCACCCCATATAAGAAACAAGCTTGCCCCCTCTCGGTGAGCAAGCTAGCAAGGGAAACTGTTGTTAGTTCTCACTCCCCCCTGCTGAAGCAGGGGCCCCAATAAAGCCTTGCCTGAATTTCTTGTGGCCTCTAGTCAATTTCTATTGCTTGGGGAAGGCCAAGAACCCTGGTCGGTAACACAGGCACAGCCTACTGGTGCTCCTCAGACTGTAGACACAAAAATTCATCTGGGAGCAGGAGATCCTTCTTAGGGCTGAGCTAGTGAACTCAGTTAGAGAGCAAATAGTACTAAAGGCCAGGACAGGGGAACCACCTGATTCTACATTCCCGCCATCCAGCCTAGGCCAGGGCTCTCAGACAGCAGGGCAGGGATGGCAGAAGTGTCCCCAGTTCCACACCCTCCTTGACCAGTGGGAACCTGGGCCCTCCCAGGGTGGGGGATGTGTGTGACATAACGGTCAGGTCCATGGTGTTCAGACCTAGCCTGTGACCTTGAGCAAGTGACTTTATTTATTTATTTATTTTGCATTTAATTAAAAAAATTTTTTTAATTAATTTTTTTATTGGAGTATAGTTGATTTACAATGTCGTGTTAGTTTCTGCTGTACAGCAAAGTGAATCAGCCATACATACGTATATGTGCTCTCTTCTAGACTCCATTCCCATATAGGTCATTACAGAGCACCGAATAGAGCTCCCTGTGCTATACAGTAGGTTCTTATTAGTTATCTTTTATATATAGTAGTGTGTATATGTCAATCCAATCTCCCAATTTATCCCTCTCTCCCCCCCCTTGGTAACCATAAGTTTGTTTTCTACATCTGTGACTCCGTTTCTGTTTTGTAAATAGGTTCATTTGTACCATTTTTTTAGATTCCACATATAAGTGATAGCATATGATACGTGTCTTTCTCTGTCTGACTTACTTCACTCAGTATGACAGTCTCTAGGTCCAACCATTGAGCAAGTGACTTTAACAGCACTTTTGCAAAATGGGAGTAACAACATATTCCAATGGTTATAAGATGCACCACTAAGAAAGAAAACACATCAATTGCGTTGTGACAGAAGTCTTAATGATAGTCTTGGACAAGCCATAAACCAGTCACCGCAACTCTCCTGGCTTGGAGATTCCTCTCATTTCTTCTGTGAGATTGGCAATTTCTCCCGCCTTAGACTCCATTGCTTGGTGTAGATAGTCAATCCTTTTACCCACAGTTTAGAAACAAAATGTAATACAACCCCTGCTCCTCGTTTGTCTTCCTGCCATAGGTGCTGCAAAGCACTTGCTGTTGCTTTGTAAGAGAAGAGCAGTCGTCTCTCCAAAGAGAAAACTTTGTTTCACTGGTATTAGTTTCACTCCCTGTTGATCCATATCCCTGTCTTTCTGCATCATCACTTTTTATCCAAATGCTGAATCACGCTATGATCTTTTCGAAGATATTTTAAACAGCACTAAATTCAGTACACGCAGTACAAACAGGGCATCTAAATCAGACGAACACAAGACAATACAGGCAGCTGTGCTCAATTTCTCACATTTGCAAACAATGATGTCTCCATCAGGACACAATCAGAGAGAATTAGCTAAATAGGGTAGCAAATACCTGTATTGATTAGAATTCTTTCAACAAGAAAGTGACAAAAAACTCAACTCAGATTGACTTAAGTAAAGGGGTATATTGAGCTACAGAAGTCCAAAAGTCCTTGTATTAATGCAGCTTCAGGTATGGCTGGACTCAGGACTCCAGGATATAGTCAGGACTCAGTTTCTTATAATTTCTCTCTCTTTCTTCTATAGGGATGGCTCCAGTCTCATGTTTCACCTGGTAGCAACCTGGAGCCAGTAGCTCTAATCCCCCCATCCTCTCCAGTTTCAAGTCCAGCTAAAAGGAGTGAGCACCTTTGTCTCAGAATTTTGAACCTGAGTCTCTATGCCTCTCATTGGCTCTGACAGGTCACCTGCCCAGCCCTGGACCAATCATCATGGTTACTGGGGTCAGTTGCTAAGCTCTCCCACACACAAGTTACCTGCTGGAAGCCCAGGGGCTGCTGGGGCTGCAGAGGGATATGAGGAGAATGGAGGTGGGGCAGCAAAAACAGTGCACGATTGAGTGTGGGGAATTAGGTGAGATGAGCCCCCCCAGGGCCAGCCTCTGGGGTGGATTTGGCCTCTGCTCCTCTGCTTTGTGCAACAGGAGGAGGCCTCCGCTGACACCCACGTGCTCCACCTGATCAGCTGCGCGTGCCCTCCTTCCTGGGCCGCTGACGCCGCACTCACTCAGCTGCTACGTGAGCTGGTTGCTGCCTGGAAAGTTAGTGAGCCTCAGAGGCAAGACATTCATTCCTCTGGTGACAGGGATTGGTGCTGTGAGTGTGTGGGAACGAATGAAAAACAGTGGGAGCACCGCGGTTCCTAAAGCATTTATGAAGTGAAGAAGCACAGAAAGCAAGTGAGGGGAAATCCAGAGCAGCAGTTGGAGCAGCCGCCCAACCGGGGGCCGAGGATGCTTTCTGCCAACAGCCTCCTGCTGCCCAGTCCCCGGGCGTGGGGTGTGGGTGGGGGCGGGGGGAGGTGCATAGCTGCCCCCACCCCGGCCCCACCCACTCTACAGCTCTGCCAGTCTCTTTCCTTCAAATCTAAGTTGCAAGGGGCAGGACGTGGGGGTGGGGGGCAGGGGAGGAAGAGAGGAGGGAGGCCCAGTTAGGAAGGGTCCTGGAGGAAAGGAATCGGGGGAGACAGATGGGAAGACCGGGACGCACAGAAGCTCAGAAACTGGACAGAACTCAACGCAGAGCACCTGCTCTCTGTCAGGTCCCCAACTAGGAGGTGAGGCCACCAAAATAAAGCAATAAATCCCTGCCTTCGGGGAGCACAAAGTGTGGTCTGGGACACAATAAGAAAACTGCTCATCACAGTGGGATGTGATAGCAGGGATCTGGGGTTTATTGAAGGAAGGTACCCCTGAGGGAGGAGTGCAGAAGGTCATTGCTGAGCAGGAAGCCTCAGGTCAGTCTAGCCTGGACCTGGTCCAGAGGGCGCGTGTGTGCTGGCAGGGGGTGGGGGGTGGACTGGCCTTTTCTACTCCCCTTTCAGACTTTGGCTGCTGGCGTATGGGGGTGGTGACCTCCCTGGCAAGGAGGCTCCTATCAGGCAAGGGTAATTCTCCACACAAAAGGACAGCTGGGGTGGCTGCGAGGCCTTGGAGCCATCACCCTCAGCGCTGGAGGATGGGTGCAGCAGCCTGGCGGAGCGACCTGGGCCGGGGGTGGGGGGGCACGGGGGCGGGCAGTACTGGCATCTGCTCTGATGTTTGTCGTGCTGGATGTTTGATGGAGGACGGGGTAGGGAGCAGAAGGGAGCTGTGGGCGGGGGGCTTCCTGGAGGAGGAGGTCATTCTGGGACATCTTGAAGAACAGCTTAGGAGGTGGACAAGCAAAGAAAGATCTAAGGGGTCAATGTGTACAAATGTTGTAGAAGCACGTGGCGCTTTCTGGAAACACTGAGCTATTTAAGAATCACACTGGGCATAGGGGTGGGCAGAGGCCAGATCATGAAGGGTCCTGTGTGCCATAATCAAAGACTGGGGATTAAAGTTCTTTTAAAAAGAACTGGGCTCTCATTCCACCCCCACCTCAGTCCTTCCTGGAAACATTCACCCACTGTCACAGGGTGAGCCAGCCCAGTCCTGTTCAGTTGGGTAAAATCAGGGCCCAGATGCTTTGCAGAACTGAAGTGGGCAGGAGGCCTAGAGCAGGCAAATGGCCAGAGAGGGACGGCCGCAGAGGGGCTGTCTCCAGGGGCTGAAAACACAGGAGTTGGGACCAATTTGATTTTTCTCAATGTAGGCATTTTAGAAGTAGAAAGTGTCAACACAAGGGAGTCCCGTGGAGAGGAATGAGAGCAGAATTTGGAGTCAGAAAAGCCGAAGGCCAAGGCTTGGGGCTCAGCGCCACTGTGCCAGCTGGACGGCTCTGGGAAACTTACCAAACTCTCTGTACCTCCATTTCCACATCTGCACTGGGGATCATATCTATTCCACAGGGTCAGCTAAGATAAGGCATGTGTGTAAAAAAGGCTGTGCAAATGTTAGTTACTATCATTTTGCCAAAAAAAAAAAAAGCTCCCACAGCAAGGAGAATCCTGAGGCAGGCTCACTTTACTCCAGTTCCCATTTGGCACTGAGCAGGTCAGGGACTTACTGGATGACACAGCAAGTCAGCAGCAGAGCCAAGGTGTAAACTCATCTGAGTACCAACTCCAACATAGTCGGCAGAATCAGCTGAAACCCAACTTCACACTGCAATTCAGATGTCGAAGGAGTTCCCAGGAAGTCCCTTTCAGCAAAAAGTGTTCAAGGCAGTTTTCAATGGACAGCCCCAATATCCTCCGAAAGGTTGGCAAGATGCAGCTGGATGAGGTTCCCAGGAGGCAAGGCGAAGAGGGAGTCAAAGACTAGACATTTGCCCTGAGGATGGAAGAAGAGACCAGGCATTTCTCAACCCTTCCTCTGGCCCCAGCCCTTGGACCCCCACCAACCTTTTCAAAACAGATTTATTGAAATATAATTCACATACCATAAAATAATCCTTTTGAAGTGTACAATTTGATGGTTTTTACTATATTCACAGAGTGGTGCAACCATCACCACAATAAATAGTGGAATATTGGGCTTCCCTAGTGGCACAGTGGTTAAGAATCCGCCTGCTAATGCAGGGGACACGGGTTCGAGCCCTGGTCCAGGAAGATCCCACATGCTGCAGAGCCACTAAGCCCGTGCGCCACAACTACTGAGCCTGCGCTCTAGAGCCCGCGAGCCACAACTAATGAGCCCATGTGCCACAACTACTGAAGCCCATGTGCCTAGAGCCTGTGCTCCACAACAAGAGAAGACACCACGAGAAGCCTGTGCACCGCAACGAAGACCCAACACAGCCAAAAATAAATAAATTTATTTTTTTTTTTAAAAAGTGGAATATTTTCATCACCGCATAGAAGGACTCCTAGTCATTAGCAGTCATTCCCTTCCCCCCACCACCACTTTCCTCCCAGGCAATCACTAATCTACTCTATATCTCAATAGATATTGCCTATGCTGGGCATTTCACATAGAATAATAAGATACGTCATCTTTGTGACTGGCTTCTTTCACTTAGCATAACGATTTCAAGGTTCATCCATGTTGTAGCATGTATCAGTACTTCTTTTTTTTTGGCCGTGCTGCGTGGCTTCTGGGATTTTAGTTCCCCAACCAGACCAGGGTTCAAACTCGGGCCCTCAGCAGTGAGAGCACGGAGTCCTAACCACTGGACCACCAGGGAATTCCCCATTCATTCTTTTTTATGGCTGAATAATATTCTATTGTATGGTTATACTACGTTTTACTTATCCATTCAGTGCATGGATATTTGGGTTGCTTCTAATTTTTAGCTATCGTGACTAATGCTGCTATGAACATTTGTGTACAGGTTTTTGTGTGGACATGTTTTCATTTCTCTTGGGTATAGACCCAGGAGTGGACTTGCTGGGTCACATGGTGACTTTATGTTTAACATGTTGAGGAAATGTTTTTGAACGTGGCTGCACCTTTTTACATTCCTACCAACAATGTATGAGGATTCCAATTCTCCACATCCTGGCCAACACTTGTTATGATCTGTCATATTTATAATAGCTAGTCTAGTGGGTGTGAAGTAGTATCTCATGGTGTTTGTCTTATTGTGATAAAATGTATGTAACATAATATTTATGATTTTAACTATTTGTAAGTGTATAATTCAGTGGCATTAAATATATTCCTCATTGTGGTTTTGACTTGCATTTTCCTAATATCTAATGATGTTGAGCGTCTTTTCATGTGCTTATTAACCATTTGTATATCTCCTTTGGAGAAATGTCTCCTCAGATACCTTGCTCATTTAAAATTGGATTATTTGTCGGTTTACTCTTGAGTTGTAAGAGTTCTTTATATATTCTAGCTACAAGTCCCTCATTAAAGGTATGATTTGCAAAGATTTTCTCCCATTCTGTGGGTTTTTTCACTTTCTTGATGGTGTCCTTTGAAGCACAAAAGTTTTAAATTTTGATGAAGTCTAATTTATCTATGTTTTCTTGCTTGAGCTTTTGGTCATATCTAAGAAGTCTTTGTCTAACGCAAGGTCATGAACATTTACCCCTATATTTTCTTTTTAGAGTTTTATAGTTTTAGTTATTTCATTTAGGTCTCTGATCCATTTTAAGTTGGTTTTTGCATATGGTGTGAGGTAGGAGTCTAATTTCATTTTCGTGTGTGTGGATACTCAGTTGTCCCAGCATCATTTGTTGAAAAGTCTATCCGTTCCCTCACTGAATTGTTTTGTCACTCATGTTAAATATCACACAGCTCTGTTTTAAGGAAAGCAGGCCTTAAACAGTAATTTCTACAATTTACAATTCCTGGCAAGTGAAGGCAGCTTTTTTCCTCTGGTCACAGGCCTGTGGTTTGAGGAGACTTGCTGTCCAACATGAATTCCTAATATTTGATAGAGGCAAAAAAAATCAGATTCTCTCTTGAATAGCACGAGGGCTGGGTGCCCACAGAGAAGGCAAGTGACCTACCTTGACCTGTTCTCCCAAAGATGTTGCAAAGCTGCCCCAGGTCTCCATGTGGCCTGATGTGTTGAAATCTCTAGGGCTCAGAGTGGTGGTGGTGTTTTAGTTTTTCCATGTTTATTAAGAAAATATATTTAACTGAACACGCCTTGGAGCTGCAGTTTATAAGAATATGACATATATTAGGCTTTTGAGATCTTATAAAAAGCTCTTGACTCAATTACTATATGTGATACCATTCTTAAACTGTTTAATGTATTTTTATTGTATTGTATTGTATTGTATTTATTTTTTGAGGAACAAGAGCCCAGTTTTTTTATTTGATCATTTCTTGCATTTGAAGTACTCCTCAGTGACATCCTTGGCCTGAGACTCTTTCCATAATCCTAAAAAAAAATATGCAATTTTACTAATATTTGGCAACTCCACTAAGTTGTTAGCACTAGTTATAGCAAAGCTTTAAAAAATTAGCACATGTCTTATGAAAATGCTTCCCATCATTAAAATGTCTTCTAGCCATTTTCAGGGGCCTTAATGACTTCAATGTTTTTAAGGCCTGTAACATGGCTTTCCTCTTGCCAGCATTTTCTAAATTTCTGCAGAAACACATTCGGGTAAGCAGATTCATTGACTGGGTTTGTTTAACATATTTTAAAATTGTGGTAAAATATACATAACAGAAAATTGACTTTGGGACTTCCCTGGCAGGCCAGTGGTTAAGACCTCCACGCTCCTACTGCAGGGGGCATGGGTTCGATCCCTGGTTAGGGAGCTAAGATCTCACATGCCTTACAGCACAGCCAAAAACAAAAAAAACAAAGAATACCCCAGAAAATTGACTTCAACCATTTTTAAGCATACGGTTCAGCGATATTTTCATTCCTACTGTTGTGCAACCATCTCCACCATCTAGAAATTTTTCATCTTCCCAAACTGAAACTTGTACCCATTAAACACTAACTCCCCATCGCCCGCCCCTCCCAGCCCCTGGAAACCACCATTCTTCTTCTGTCTCTATGAATTTGACTCCTCCCGGGACCTCACAAAAGTGGAGTCATAGTATGTTTTGTTTGTTTGTTTGTTTTGTTTTGCTTTGGTCTGGCAGTTTTCACTTAGAATAATGTCTTCTAAGTTCCACCCTCTTGTAGCACATGGCAGAATTTCATGCAAGTGTTTTTAGGTTTTTGCTGCTTTCCCACTCTTCCTTGGGATTTCCATGAATCTTAGGATGAATCCCTACGCATGAAGGTGATCTCTTTTGTCTTTCTCTCAATCAGAAGGAGGCTGTGGCCTCTGCGTTGCCTCACAGCCGACGGGCGTCCACTGCCTGCCCCAGGCTGCCCAGGAAGCACTGGGGCTGAGTGGAGCCCTGGGGTCAGGGATCTCGGCCAGTATTGCTGTGCTCCCCTCCTCTCTGCCCACCTCTGTGCCAGGGGCTTTCACTTAGATCCCTCTACTAGCCGTTCATTCACCCAAGATTTACTGAATGTCTAACGTGTACCCGGCATTGGGCGAGGCCCAGGAGATACAGTAAGGTAAGATAGACATGGTCTCTGCCTCCCTGGAAGTTATAATCTAGTGAGGGAAAGGCATTCAATCATCAACTATACAATAAATAAATGTCTGGTTACAACTGTGATGACTGCTGTGAAGAAAAAGTACAGGGCACAGTGCAAATGTCCAAAGGCAGGGCGCCAGGTTGGAGCAGGGGACCTGGGGTGTACCCAGAATCCACTGACTGACATGGCAGCTGTGCCTGATGCGAGAATAAGAGCCACAGTCCCTGCATTCAAGGCATGCCAGACCTAACAGGGGAGACTGGGGGGACTAGGCTCCCCTTGGTTTTGCACGTCCCGCACCCCTCTGCTCCCTGCTCCTTTGGGGAATTGTTGTTCCCTTTTCCAACTGTGTGTCTCCAGGGGCTCCTCTTTTGGGGTAGGGGATGTCAGGTAAGCTTTACTTTGGAGGGAAGATCGTGACATGTGCAGGACACTGGACCCCAAACCTTTACTGAGATGTCAGGCCTTTGTATTTTCATGGCATTTGAAGTGTTCAAAGTCTGAGAATCGAAGAGCCATCGAAAGAGATAATGAAGTCCCGAGGCAAGATGGGAACGGTGCGCTGTTGACCCTCAGAAAAAAACGGCAGGGTTTCTGGTCTTTTCTGCTTCTTGCGATACAGTAAAAGGCGTTCGCTAGATCAATAACTGCGTACCAGGTGTCAGGGACTGTATTTATTTCCCCCAACGACAATACCACATCTGAAATAGCAGCTGCAATTGGAGTCACCACATAATTATGTTTACAGTAACCCACTGGCATTCCCTGACACCCATCTGCCTTCTCCACTGGCCAAACTGAGAGTCAAGTGGGAATGTGATAAAATCACCACCTTGCATCTTTAAAGGCCTTGATGATACCATTAATCTCTTCAATCCCCCAGGGGGTGCAATATTGCTTTTGGCTTATCACTTTTGTAGAGAGGGCTTTCCATTTGGCTTCTCTCCTCATCAAATCCCTTACTCTGCCCATCCAAGAGCCAATACAGTAGTTCTGCCAACGGCTGGGATATCTATTCCAGCTATAGAAGTAGGGGCAGGGAAACAAATCGCTTTGGAGGTCCCCGGGGACTATTGTTAAGGCATTCCAGTCAAACTCCATTTATTACTTGATCCACCTTAATTCCCACTCTGACCAGGAGAGCCAAGTGGCTACAGTCAGAGCTCTGCTTATCAGGCCTGAAGGTTTTTTCAGATATAGGAACTGAGCGAAGGGCTGCTCCTATATTTTGGTTTTAGAGACTCCATGATCAATTAGCCACATTAGCCTCTGCAGGGCAGTCATCTGGGTAACTCCACGGGCCCCGCCTGTTACAATAGCCATGCTCACTTTCCTCTGGGAAGTGCTGCTACCTGGTTTCTCCCACCCCAGGGTCTACACATCCCCGCGGAAATAAGAAAGCCCACTTCAACTGCTGCTTTTCCCACCAGCAGCTCCCACCAAGGACTGTTTAGAGGAGCTGCTACTGCCCCTCCCAAAGAACTTCTCATGGCCGTGGTTTTCTGGGGGATCAACCCTGGGTACCAAAAGCTATCATGTCCGTTACATTCTGTTAGGGGGTTGACTTTACTCTGAAAGCAATTGGGAACCACTAAAGTGTAGGGTTTAACCACAACAATGTAGGGTGATGAAATTTCTATCTTTTTTTTTTTTTGGTTGCACCGTGCAGCATGTAGGATCTTAGTTCCCTGACCAGGGATCAAACTCTGGCCCCAGCAGTGAAAGCACCGAGTCCTAAACACTGGACCACCAGGGAATTCCCCTGAAATTTCTATCTTAACAAGAATACTCCTGCTGTTTGGTAGGGAGTATAGTGTAAGGGGCAAGGCACAAGTGAGGGGAGCAAGAGAGAATCTGATACAGTGACCCCAGTAAGACTTCAAAACACGCAGATGACAGCCAAGTCCTGAAAAGTACAGGGCAGGTGGATATCACCACGGGGGCAGTCAGGGAGATACACCAAACCCTTGGGGTACCCTGGTTAGGGCATGGTGAGTGGGGGCACATGGATAGGAGGGAAAGGGTTTATTGCTGTACGTAGGCCTGATCTTCCTCGTGATTGTGCTGGGCAGAGCTGAGTAGGTCAAGAGCCAGATGGCTTGGAGGAGAGTAGCTCAAAAGTTCTGTTCTCAGGAGGAGTTGGTGAGCGGTGTGGGCTTGTCCACCACTACAAGGGACCAGATGCTGTACCTCATGGGATCCCAGAGAAGCCATATGAAATGTGTCTCAGGAAAAGGGGAAAATGGGAAAAGCATCTTTCTGTGGCTCCCACCCCCCCATTGGCCAACGGTTCACCCTAAGGAGTGAACTCTCCCCGTACTTCCAGGTTGCTCTGGCGTGGGCATTCTGTGGGGTCCTATATTCTAAGTCACGACAGCAACAGAGACAATTGGGACAGAGGGTAAAAAGCACATGGTGCCGGCCTAGGGCAAAGCACCATCTGGTCATACCTGCACCTGAACTTGATACACCTGTACCTTTACCTGAACTTGGTCAGGGACCGTGCTGAGCAGGGACATTGCAGCAATGGATGGAGTATAAACTAGGTGTAGCCAAGAGGATTTGAAGAGGTGCACGTGGGCATCCAGGAGGGATGCTCAGCCCTAAAACGGTCACTGGCAAGGAGAGTGAGAGGTGGTTTAAGTTAGTCATTTGTAGTGAAAAGGACGCTGAGGATTCTACCTGAATGCCTCCTCAGAGAGGACGTCCTTAACGCTCCTCTTTAAAGGACCCCAGTCACTCCCATCATCCCATTCGTTCCCTACCACACAAGTCATCTGCCATTGTGGACTGACTGTTCAGGCCCTCCACCAATCCCACACCTAACACGCAAAGGCCAGAAATCTAAAACTTACCCTTCCCAGATTCCCTTGCTGCTCAGTCATGGTTTAAATGTCTCCAGTCAGGCAGAGTCATTTTGCTAGTGCAGGGGTGGCATAGTTCAGGAGCCGTGCTTTTATAAACACCTAAATCCCTTCATGATTAAGTTACCTGGACTCCTCTGGATCTAAGCGTTGAGCAGGATACTTTGTTTACTTATTGGCTTGCTTGTTATTATCTGTCTCTCACCACTCTGTCGTTGAAGCTCCTTGATACCAGGCACTTGTTTGTTTTTTTTCACTGTACCGACAGAGCCTAGCACAGTGCCTGGTATATGGCAGAGGCTCAAGAATGATTTGCTGGATGAAAGGATGGATGGATGGGTGGGTGGATGGATGGAGGTGGGAAGACTATGGCAGGTGGAAGAGGAGGAAATAGTGGGCTGTGAGGCTCATTTTTCCAACGTGTAAACTCTGAAATGCCCCAGGGCCGAGTCCTCACAACTCTTTTCCAGTCACCCTCACCCTCTAGGTGAGCTCATCCAGTGTCATCAATTTAACTTCATAGCTCCAGGCATGACCTCTCCTTGGAATTTCTGGCTCACATCCAACACTACCCAACATTTTTGCTCAGATGTTAACAGATGTCTCAAATGTAACGTCTCCAAACAGAACTCTTCATTTTTCCTCCAAATCTTCTCCTCCCAACAGACTTGCCTATCTCTATTCTGCCAGTTGTTTGGGCCAAAAACCTAGGAGTCATCCCTGATGCCTCTTTATCTCATGCATTTCCGGTCTAACCGGCAGCAAATCCTCTGGGCTCTACATAATGTACAGAAACCCACCATTTCTCCCCACCCCCACCTCCCCGGTCTAAGATACCATCCTATTTCACTTGGATCATTGCAATAGTCTTCTATATTGGATGCTTCTGGTCACCCTTGTCACATCTCCCTCGACTACCTCTGACTTTGACTCCAGCTGCAGCAGACAGGTGTGTGTGAGCTCAGCTGATCTTGTGCTGATGTGTCTTGCCTCCGGCATGCACATTGGGTCTGTTCGCTTTTCACCCAGGACGTCAGCGCTCTCAGAGCCCTCTTGGCTCGAGCACAAGATTCACCTTGTGCCGACAGCCTCTCGCCTCAAGTGTGAGCTGCACATCAAAAGTCATTCTGTGCCACATCTGATGCCGTAGGAGCCTGCTCCTCCCAGGCACCTAGGAGCGCAGAGTTAACACCCCAGTGGCAACACTCAACCAGTGGGGGTCGAGGCAACTGGGAAAATGTTCCTGCCCCCCATCCTTCAGGCAGACGATTCTGGGAAACAGTCTGTGCACTTATCTAGGACCCTGGTAAACGCAAGCTCCCATTGCCCACAGCAGCGAAGTTGATAATGTAACTTCTGTTGGCTTTGTCTTCTTTCCTGTCTTGTCGTCCCCACTCCCTCACGGCTGCTTCTTGGTTCAGCTCTCAGAAGAGCCACGTGCACATAAGTCCTTTTCTCAGGACAAGGGCTAAGGCCTGACAGAATCTGCCATTCCGCTAGTCCCTCCTGCTACTCTCCCCTTTGCTCTACTATAGCCACAGTTCGCCAAAGACACCCAGCACACTCCTGCCTCAGGGCCTTTGCACTGGCTATTTCTGCTGCCTGGAATGCTCTTCCTCCAGATATTTCCAAGCACGCTTCTTTACTTCCTTCACGACTCTTCCCGAGAGACCTTCGTATGTAAAGTAGTAACCTCTCCCCCTCCCCCAGTATTCCCTGGCCCCCTCACCGTGCTTTAAGTTTTTTATAGCACTGATCACCAATATCATAAATTGTCTTTTTTTCGGGGGGGGTATATTTTCTGCCTGCTCCCCCACCCCCAACTTAAAAGTAATCATCATGAGAACAGGGACTCAAGGACTTTATTGTTTTTTTCACTGCAGAACCTAGAACAGTGCTTGGCAAGTAGTAACTGCTCAATAAATATTTGTTGGATGAAGCAAATAAATAAATAAATAAATAAGACTGAAGAAGTATGTATGGATCAGACTGTGGTTACCTTGAACCCCCGGCTCCTGAGTCCGGCAGCGGGTCTGGTGGTGGCTCCGGGCTCTGAGGGACACTAGAGGCTGGCAGCAGGATGCCTATGCTGAGAATTCACTCAGTGCTTTGCCCTCTCAGTCTGTTCTTGGTGATCTCTTTGGGGGTCTTTGTTCTGAAATTTGTCTCAAGGAGTTCCAGGTAAAACCTCAAGGACCTAAGATCATCTCTCTAAGCCTGGTCCATGCTGATCCTGGGCAGAAGGGAGTTTGTCCCCTTCTGGTCCCTGAGACCCTGGCCATCACCAACATGGGGTGACCTCAACTGCCTCTGAGTGCCTGCAAGGGCTCAGCAGCCAACAACTCCTCAACTTCTGAAGGCTGGAATCCATCGGGGCGCTGGGAAGGGGTCGAGGGTGGCCTGGGGACAGGCGTACTGTGGTCCAAGCCTTCCCTTTCCAAGCTCTGCGCCCAGCCACCCCCGGCCCCCGGCCCGGTGGCCCAGGCACCGGTCCCTGGGGTGAGGGGCTGGCCGGGCTCCTTGCTTTTGCAGAGTCTTGTAGCCTCACGTGAGGGAAGCAGCACCCCCTGTGGCACAGGAGACACAGCCCAAGTGCCAGAGGGAAGGAAGCCCCGTCTCTGATGGGGATGCCTGAGCCCGGCTCCGGCCGCTGGGCTCTGCAGGCAGTCGGAAGCTGGAGCTGCTGCGGCGCAGGACCGAAGAGGTTAACGCGCATCTGCCTCCGAATGTTAATGTGTCTAGGTGATGTCAGTGGGAGCCGGGGAAGGAGTGAGGGGAGAGCGGTGGGCAGCGGAGGCAGCGGAGGCTGCCGGGCTGCCTAGGAAGACCCCCCTCCAGACGGCGGGGCTCCGGGGGCCGGGGCTCGGGACGCAGCGGTCGGCGCGGGAGGCTGCCGCAGCCTGCGTGGGCCGACGGCGAGCGGGCGCCGGCGCCGGCGGGATGGACCTGGAAGTCTCGCTGCTGCCCACCGGCCCCAATGCCAGCAACACCTCGGAGGGCCCAGATAACCTCACCACGGCCGGTGAGACGTGTTGGAGGGGAGTCCTCCCTCCTCTGCGCCGGGGGTGGGAAATGGGAAGATTTCACCTCTGAGCCAAACTGCTGGCGAAACTTTATTACAGTTCTTGGGGATAAGATGTGCAGTATGCTTTGCCCGGAGGGGCAGGGGAAAAGGGGATGAGAATGAAACGGCAGGGGCAGAGAAGAGGGCAAAGGCACCCTCGGAAGTGGCCGGGGATGGTGGCCAGCCGCGAGGGAGGCAGGGGAGAGCTGCCCAGGAGTTCCAAAGATGCTTTGCAGAAAATATTCCAGGCTAGAAAAGCGAGCAAGAGAAGCTGGAGGGTGGTATGTAGGGAGATAGCTGGAGGCTCACTCATTCACCGATCCCGTTGGCTTTTCGCTCGAACTACGTGTTATGGGGTCTGAAACATCCTTACTGCCTCCTTGGAGAGGCGTGGGAAGGGATAACTCACAGAGATGCGGGGACATTTCCAGCGCTAAGATGCCCTGGAATTCTAGCTTTGAAGGATAAGAGGAGGAAGAAAAAAGAGGAAAGGTTTGCATAGAGAAAATTCTCGGGTAGCTGGGCTGCAACACACAGCTTCGGTCTCTGGTCACTCAGGAAGCCTGGGAAGCCCAGACTCAGAAGATAGGGACCAAGGAAATCCTGGACAGGAACCCAGGAGAGGGGAGGGCTGTGGGTCTGATGGGCAAAAGCCTCCAGGAGACAGTCACCCACAGAGATGCCCAGGAATCAGTACACAGCTTTCAACTCCTGAAATGAAATGATCAGGGTTGCAAATAGGAAAGGAGAAAACACATGCACGCACCCACACATGCTCACACATGCACACAGTTTCATGTCCTGCTGGCTGTTTTGATGTTGTTTCCTGGTGAAGCCCAGAGGCCCACAGAACAATTCTCTGCAGGCCGCTGTGGTTCTTGACTCTGTGACTTCTGAGAAAATGCAGGAGGCAAAGGACCGGTCCTTCAACAAACAGGTGGTGTGGGAGACTCTGATGGGATTGACCAGGGAACCAGTGCAGGAGGGCACGGGGGGGCAGGATTAGCAGCAGTGTGGGCAGGGAGTATGGTAGGGAGGATTCCAGATGAATGATGGGCCCTGAGCTGAAATGGCAGGAGGATGAACGGGGGGCAGGCTCACGGCTGGAGGCTGAGCACGCCAGTAGGAGGTCAGCCCTCAGAGAGCAGAGTCCATGTCAAACGGTCGATGCTCGCTCCTTCTGTCCCCAGGGCTGCCGCCTCGCACAGGGAGCGTCTCTTACACCAACATCATCATGCCTTCGGTGTTCGGTGCCATCTGCCTCCTGGGCATCGTTGGGAACTCCGTGGTCATCTTCGCGGTGGTGAAGAAATCCAAGCTGCCCTGGTTCAGCAACGTCCCCGACATCTTCATCATCAACCTCTCGGTGGTGGACCTCCTCTTTCTCCTGGGCATGCCCTTCATGATCCACCAGCTCATGGGCAATGGTGTCTGGCACTTTGGAGAGACCATGTGCACCCTCATCACGGCCATGGACGCCAACAGTCAGTTCACCAGCACCTACATCCTGACAGCCATGGCCATTGACCGCTACCTGGCCACCGTCCACCCCATCTCCTCCACCAAGTTCCGGAAGCCCTCTGTGGCCACCCTGGTGATCTGCCTCCTGTGGGCCCTGTCCTTCATCAGCATCACCCCCGTGTGGCTCTACGCTAGGCTTATCCCCTTCCCAGGAGGCACCGTGGGCTGTGGCATCCGCCTGCCCAACCCAGACACTGACCTCTACTGGTTCACCCTGTACCAGTTTTTCCTGGCCTTTGCCCTGCCCTTCGTGGTCATCACGGCCGCGTATGTGAGGATCCTGCAGCGCATGACATCCTCCGTGGCCCCTGCCTCTCAACGCAGCATCCGGCTGCGGACAAAGAGGGTGACCCGCACGGCCATCGCTATCTGCCTGGTTTTCTTTGTGTGCTGGGCACCCTACTACGTGCTTCAGCTGACCCAGCTGTCCATCAGCCGCCCGACGCTCACCTTTGTCTACCTGTACAACGCGGCCATCAGCTTGGGCTATGCCAACAGCTGCCTCAACCCCTTTGTGTACATCGTGCTCTGTGAGACGTTCCGAAAACGCTTGGTCCTATCGGTGAAGCCTGCGGCCCAGGGGCAGCTTCGAGCCATCAGCAATGCCCAGACGGCTGATGAAGAGAGGACAGAAAGCAAGGGCACCTGACACTTCCCCTGCCACCCTGGGCACTTCTACGTCAGGGCACCACGGCAGACCATGGGGGAAGATGCTGAGAGAAACCAAAGACCGCTCTGGGAGGATGCAGGGAGGCTGGGTGGTTACAACTAAAAACATTCAACGGGGCCCACAGATTGCTCAACGGAGCCAGGTTTGGGGGCTTCAAGCATCAGAAATCTCCTTCGGAGAACAAGATGGACCTTTGGGTTGAACAGAAACTGAGCAAGAAGATTGGTTTAAAGGTTCAGCTGAGCCCTACATCTGCTAGCTCCCAAATGTCTTTTTCCAGAGAGAAGACGTAGAAGCCTTCTTGCCGGGTTTATTTAAAATCAGGCAGGGCCAGGGCGTGAGCAGGGGTATGGGCACAGGCCCCTGGGGAAATGGGAAAGGTGGTGCGGCCTCACCGCCTCTTCCTGTCTCTCATTGGTATGATGGAGGGCAACCTTTCTCCCAAGCTGGAGGATGATGAAAAATAAAGCGTGTGGTCTCTCCATGTTCCAGCATCCTGTGTCAATTTCCCTTTATCTCTAGGCGATGCATGTTTATTTGGAGGGTGGGGGTGGGGTCTGAGCCCATGGAGGTAAAAGCCCAATTTGCTAGGAGATCCACTTATTGGGAATGACAAGGCTACCCGGGATGGGTGTGGGTGAGGGCCTTGAAATTAAGAAAAAGGGAGAGGGTCAAGGGGGGCAGTTGTGGGGTCATTCTCTTCGGGGGGCACATTTGTCAGTCACCAGATCCAGAGTGAGCGCCCATCAGGGTCCTGCACATGCAGGGGTCATTCTGAGGCCCGGTGTGTTTGGCATCATTTTTTTGCTCTAGCCCTTTCTCTCCAAAATAAAAACGAATAAAGGAAAATCTCCACCCGTATCTCTCTGGACGCTCCTGTATAATTACTCCGGCTTGGGGGTGGGCGTAGAGGTGGAGGCGGGCGGCCAAAAAGGGAAAGAGAGGTCGTTTGGCCGTGGAATCTAGACCTTGATTCAGGCTGCATTTTAGGAAGCAAGAAGCAGGGGATCTGCTTGTCTAAACCCATAGGGAGGATTACTGTGAATTCATTAGATTGAAATTCCGCTGCCAGTCTTGTTCTCGGGACTCAACTTCCCGTCTTCTGCTCAAAAGCGCTTGGTTGTTAGCAGTGCTGGCCCCTCAGGCCAGAGTCCCACCCGCCGCCTCCCCTGCTGAGTCACAAGTCGCAGGGCTGGCTTCTCGGGCAGCCCGAGCCTGCGCCTGCCTCTTGTGGCTGCTGCTAAGATCTGCTGCGAGCCACGTGGAGCAGGAAGATTACAGACGGGGCCGCTGGGCGGCGGCCAAGGTTGCTGCTTCTCGGCTTCTTCACGAGCGGAGCCAGGAGCCAGGAGTCCTGCGCGAACCACTCCGCAGGCGTTGATGAGATAGATAGTGGGAGCAAATTGTGAGCTCCTGACTTGTCCAGATGCATCCCTAAAGCAGGTGCGTCAGCACAGCCTCCTCTCACCAGTTATTTTTCACTGCAGAGTTGCAGCAGGTAGCCTGATTAGCAAACTTCTAGGCAGCTTCTTTAGGTCCCCGGGAGCTCTTTGTAATCGTCTTCATTAGTATTTCCTGCTTGCGTTCCACTCCACCCAGTGCGTGAGGAGGTGGGGTCGGGGGTGCGGACAAAGCAGACAGTTAGTTTTCCTTACTCATTATAGTGGGGTCTCTAGCTGTCACAGGTAAGCTCCAGATCTGTTTTAGATGCACATCCAACAACAACAAAAAAGATTCTTATGGGACCTTTAAGGCAACTCCTACCCACTAGTTCCAGAAAAGGAGGTTTTCCTGTAACTGGTTTGCCTATGGAAGTCTTCCCCAGGGTCTATCTTCTTCACCCTCTTCCCCCTCCAAGGGGGACTCTGGGAGAGGAAATAGGTGAGATGGCCTCTCCCAGGAAATGCAAGTGACCAAGGCTACAGGCCGGTGAGTGGGCAGGCAAATGACCTGCTGACGGCCCCAGAGACTCTCAACCCCATATTGAAAACTGAAGTTGAAGCTAAGTGGGTTGAGACAGGAAAGTGAGTGGGTAGTAATGTAAACAGAGCGAGTTTTATGGTATGTGAATTATATATCAATTTTAAGAAAAGTGGCAGTGTATGCAAGGCTGAGGAAGGCAGAGCCTGAGGGAGGTGATGGGGAGAACAGGGCAGTAAGAATAATAAAGGCTAACAATTATGCACCGGCTATGGGACGGGCACTAGCCTAAACATTTGACGTAGATTATCCTATTTAACACTCACAGCAACTCTGTGAGGCAGGTTCTAGGATTACTCCCATTTTATAAACGAGGAAATTGAGGCCCTAGAGCGATGTTAAGTCGCCGATCACAGGCCCCCCTGGAGCCAATGCCTGTCTGGCCACAAAGCTGTGCCTCATGCACAGGACCAGCCATAGGATAGAATTAAGTCCCAGAACAGAGGCAGAAGATGCTCGGAGAGGCTGAAGAAGTCTTCACTTCTCACTGGAGATTCAGGGCATGTGGAAGAGATTTTGAAGTGTAGATAGGACGTTGACAAGCGGAGATGGGGAAGAGCAAGTTTCAGGCAGGTGGAAAACACCTGAGCTAATATGTAGAGGTGGGAAAAGCTGCATGTGTTTAAGGAACATTGCTGACGGTATTGGGGACCCTCCACCACCAATGCACATGCTCCCTCTCCCCCCAGGGTATGGATCATGATTAGTCTAACCCTATTGGACAGCCCTCTTTCCTGCTTTCCCAACCTCCCTTGCAGCTAAGGGTCCACATATGATCTAGTTTTCAGCAGGAGAGATGCGTGCAATGTTTCACTCAGTTTTGTATTTGACATCTTCATTTGACATGCTGAGATGCAGGGACTTCCCTGGTGATCCAGTGGTTAAGACTCCAAGCTTCCACTGCAGGGGGCATGGGTTCGATCCCTGGTGGGGGAACTAAGATCCCTCATGCCGTGCGGCACGGCAAAAAAAAAAAAAAAAAAAAAAAAAAATTAGGCTTTATGAAATGCTGAGATGCAACATCGTCCACTTTGAATGGGGAAAATGCAAAATTGTGTTCCTCTTCTACCTGTGTGGTTCCTTAAGAAATGTGTCTTTTAAGAAAAATCAAAACAAAAACAGGACCTAAGCAGAAGTCTGCTGTGGGGACTTCTGGAAAAGGTTTTGCTTTCCCGACTAAAGGAAGCAGATCAGGTTGGTAGCATCTGGGCTCTTCCTCCTTTCTCCCTGCCTTGAATGCAGATGCATCATCTGGAGCAGCAGCCACTCTCTTGGGATCACGAGGTGACAACGATGAGAATGCAAACCAATGCTCTAAGGCTGGTGAGTCAGGAAGACAGAGAGCACATGTGGTCCCAAGGGCATCACTGACTTGCTGGCCCAACACCAACCGCGAGGCTGCTAGGTGTGCAAGAAAGTAAATCCCTATCTGTTTAAGCGACTGTTCTGTTAACCCTCCTGATAACATCCTAAGCTTCCAACCTAAACTTTCCTGGTTTAGGAAGTACGGACCCCAGCCCCACCTCCACAGATGGGCCCCACCTGGCTTTAACCAATCACCGTATCCCATCTCCCTGGCCACACTGGTTCATCCAGGGAGGCAAGAGCAATCAATGGGATGTAAAAAGTCATTAGCCAGGATTTCTGGGAAGGAAGGCCTTTATTCTTTGTTTGGAGCTATTGGTAGAGCCTCTCCCATCCCCCTCCTAGACTTGACCTGGGAAGCACACAGCTCTGTGAGCTGCCGGCAGCCACCTTGGGGTTGCTTGGGCAAAGCCCTCCTGAGACTGGAGCCAGCTCAGAAGAATCAGAGCTGAAAGAGAAAGTGTGAGAATCAGGTGATGTTGTTGGGGACTTGATCAAGCCTTGCCTGAAGTTAAGATACTCTTAAACCATTTGATTATATGAACCAATAAATTCCCTTTAACAGCCATTTCAGTTGGGCTTTCTATTATTTGCAACTAGGAAGTCCTGATAAGAAAGATATGAACAATTTTTTTTTTTGGCCTTGCCACTCGGCATGTGGGATCTTAGTTCCCCGCCCAGGGATCAAACCCCTGCCCCCTGTAGTGGAAGTGTGGAGTCTTAACCACTGGACCGTCAGGGAAGTCCAGAAAGATACGAACATTTTAAAGATTAAGTTGGAGTATTGGTGTTATGGGCTGACTTGTCTTCACCCAAAATTCATGTGTTGAGGCCCTAACCCATGTGATGGCATTTGTAAATGGTGCCTTGGGAGGTAATTATGTTTAGATGAGGTCATGAGACACCAGAGAGCTTGCTTCTCTCTCTCTCCACCTGCACACCCCAAGGAAAGGCCATGTGAGGACACAGTGAGAAGGCAACCGTTTGCAAGCCAGGAAGAGACCTCTCACCAGGAAATAAATCAGCCGGCACTTTGATCTTGGCCTTCCAGCCTCCAGAACTGTGAGAAATAAATGTCTGTTGTTTAAGCCACAGAATCTATGGTATTTTGTTTTAGCAGCCCAAGCTAAGACAATTGGCAAGAGCCTTTTTAGTTGTAAATGACAGAAATCCAACTCAATTGATTTGAGCAAAAAAATAGGGGAACATTCTGGCCTTTGTCTTTTTTTTTTTTTTTTTGGCTGCATTGGGTCTTCCCTGTTGCGCGCTTTCTCTAGTTGTGGCGAGCGGGGGCTACTCTTCATTGTGGTGTGTGGGCTTCTCATTGCAGTGGCTTCTCTTGTTGCGGAGCACGGGCTCTAGGTGCGCGGGCTCAGTAGTTGTGGCACGTGGACTCAGTATTTGTGGCTCGTGGACTCTAGAGCACAGGCTCAGTAGTTGTGGCGCACACGGGCTTAGTTGCTCTGTGGCATGTGGGATCTTCCCGGACCAGGGCTCAAACCTGTGTCCCCTGCATTGGCAGGCGGATTCTTAACCACTGCACCACCAGGGAAGCACAATTCTGGCCTTTTAAGTGGAAAATTTCAGGGATTGCTAAGGCTTTCAGTCATGACTGGATCCAACAGCTCAAAAGCTCTGCCATCAGGACGGACTCTCCCTTTCTCTCTTCCCCACACCCTCTCTCTCTCTCTCACTCAGCTCAGTTTTCCTCTTGGTTGGCCTCCTTCTCAAGGGATGTCCCCTGATGTGGTAGCAAAGATGGCCACCAGCAGGGGTGTGAGCTTGCATTA
Source organism: Monodon monoceros (assembly GCF_005190385.1). NCBI lineage: Eukaryota > Metazoa > Chordata > Mammalia > Artiodactyla > Monodontidae > Monodon > Monodon monoceros. Next base: position 92,823,263 of record NW_021703783.1, read on the forward strand.
CCCTCACAGGCAGCAGCTCCAGGAATTAGCCAGGACTTCTGTCCTGCCACCTGCCCTGTCCTTGCCACCTTTCCCTCCAACATCTGTTTCAAAATCCGAAAAAGCTTCTGAGTGGTCACGTGTGAGTTACACACCTTCCCACTTCCACCCAACCCAGCATGAGATCTGGGGACATGGGACACTCTTATTGGCTAGAATAGGTCACATGCTCACCTGAGTGGGGTCATTTCACTGGCAGCCCCACTGTGTGTGTGTGTGTGTGTGTGTGTGTGTGTGTGTGTGTTGCAGTTCCTAAAAGAAAAAGAGAATTTATATTGCCTTAAGTAGAAAGAAGGATAGAAGGATGATGGGCAAACAGAGACAACAGATAACCCACCAGGTAGGGTCTCAATAATTAGAGAGGGTGGCATGGAAAAGAGAACAGGCAAAGGACAGGTAGGAGAATCAAGGAAGATTGAGAGGCCAGCCAGGAAGCCCGGTGATTACTGTGGAGGATTCTGCACAGGAAAGAATCTTTAACCTTGAATCTGATGAAAACTCTGGATCCTTCCCCCTGAGTGCACATTTGCACATGCGCATAAAACACTGCAAATAAGTTTGGAGCGTTTATAACCTCCTCGCCAGTGCCCGAGGAGGAGCCCTGGTAATGGAGGAATCTGGATGTCTGAGAGCAAAGTCAGACAGAAGACCCCAGATGGCTGTGAGCAGGCACAACGCTTACGGTCAAAGCAAAAGCGGGCAGGGTCCCCGCCCTTGCCGAGCTTCCAACCGCAGTGGAGGGCGAATGTTCATCAGATAATCTCGTGGAGAAATGTGAAATTACAAAGGGGAGGTATGAGAATCAGTGCATGGGCGAGGGGTAAGCTGTTCAGGCAGGTCAGGGAAGGCCTGGTAAAAGTAGGGACATTTCACCCCCTGAGCTCTGAAGGGTAAGGAGGGGAGGGGGCCTTATCTGTGCAAGAGGCCTGTGCTTGGGGGGAGTTTAAGAGAATGCCAATGGACGCCCTGATATGGAGGAACCCAGGGGATGTCTCAGCTGGATACACACTGTGTTCTCAGGTCCTCCTGGAATGTGTTTTGTAATGTGGAACAAGAAAGAACTCTGGGTGCAGGACTTCCCTGGTGGTCCAGCAGTTAAGACTCCACGCTCCCAATGCAGGGGGGCAGGTTCGATCCCTGGTCAAGGAACTAGAACCCGTTTGCTGCAAGTAAAAGATCCCACATGCTGCAACTAAGGATCCAGCACAGGGTAACGAAGATCCTGCGTGCTGCAACTAAGACCGGGCACAGCCAAATAAGGACAGGGAGATAATAAATAAATAAATATTTTTTTAAATAATTTTTTTTTTTTTTAAAAAGGGCAGAAGTGCAGAGGTGGCAGAATGCATGGTATCTGGGATGGAGCCCTTTGGAAAAAAAAAAAAAGAAATCTGGTTGCAATTATGTGGTTTCAACAGCAGCCTGGGGGCAAACCAGCTCATTGCAAAAGGGAAAAACAAGACTTTGGTTCATAGTGGTTCTGCTGTCTTTCCATCCTGGTCTCTCCTGGATCTCATTTAAAAAAAAAAAAATTGCTGAAACCTCAAACGCCAGCCAGCTCTGTTACCAACGCTTGACAAAGCTCTAACTTGTCAGATGAGTGGATTTGGAGCCCAGACTACCCTGCTACCTCCTTATTGCCTGGCACTCCCTGGATCAGCTCCCCCTGCCCTGCTACCAGTCACCCTCCACATCAGTGGAGCCAGGGAAGTTGCAGCCGCCCACCTGCTCCCACGGCTGCCTGCCAACAAGAGCTTTGCTGGGAGCTTCATTACCTCTAGTGCCTCCCCAACTCTCCTTCCCGCCTTGAGAAATGGCGTTAAGAGGAAGAAATCAGAAAGGAAGACAATATCTTTCTTAAGGACATGGGGAGAGAACCTTAAATGCAGCAGTACCTTTTAGATAAAGCAGGCGGGGCACTCCCATGATCACCAGTCACAGCCTCCGTCCTCACCTCCAGCCCCTTGACTACTCAGTAGACCACTCCCCCTTCTTACTGGCGCCCCTCAAATCCCTATCTCCCTTCCTGACCCCAGTCCAATATTTCCACCTGTCCACTTGACATCTCTCCCTTCCTGGACTCAATATGATGGAAACCATATTTTCATTAACTTCCTACCACTGACCACCCGCACTAACTCACCCTCCAAAATTCCCCATTTTTCTTCAGGGCATTACATCCCTTGCTCTTTTTCACCCCCTATATCTGTTCCGTCAGAAAGTCCTGCCAAGTCTTATATTAAATTATTTCACAGATTCATTCCTTCCATCTGATTTCTAGACTCAGAGACAGCTGGGTTTATACGCCAGCATGGTCACTAACTTGCTGTGTGACCTTGGACATGTCACTTAACCTCTCTGAGCTTTTTTTTTTTTTTTTGCAGTACACGGGCCTTTCACCGCTGTGGCCTCTCCCATTGTGGAGCACAGGCTCTGGACGTGCAGGCCCAGCGGCCATGGCTCACGGGCCCAGCCGCTCCGCAGCATGTGGGATCTTCCTGGACCGGGGCACGAACCCATGTCCCCTGCATCGGCAGGCAGACTCCCAACCACTGTGCCACCAGGGAAGCCCTCTCTGAGCTTTTTAATTCTGTAACATGGAAGTAAGACTATATTCCTTGCAGGGTTGCTGTGAGAATTGAAGCATATATAAAGTGGCAAACAACAGATGTCCCGTGAAACATGAATTCTCTTCTCCCCTCTCTCTCTTGGTAGCATCCTAGTCTAAGCCCTTCTCATCACATACCTGGATTATAGCTGTAACTTGCCAAAGGGTCCCCACTTTTCTAATCTCTTTCTCCAATCCAATCCATCCCAAACACCAAGACCAGAGAAATCCTCTTATGTTCCTTTTGTCAGTCTTCTGACCCTATAGTATTCCTGTCCCATTACCATCAGGTTGAGTCAAAGACCCATCCTAGCCCTAAAATTTGCAATAATGTGGCCTCTTACATCCCAGGATGACTCCGCTCTCTTTGTTGAAGACCGTGGGAACAAATGTGATTGGCTGAGGGAGACTGAGAGGAGAAAAGAGCTAAGGACAGGACAGAATCTTAGGGACCTTCACCTTGCAGGGCTGGGCAGAAGAAGAGGAACCAGTAGAGGAGCTTGTGGAGGATCAGCCAGAGAGGTAGGAGGGTAACCTGGAGAGCTTGGCATCCTGGAAGCCAGTGGAAAGGACAGTTCCCAAGAGAAAGTGTGCAAGAGTGCCAAATGCTGCAGAAAGGTCAAGCTGAGGGCTGACAACATGGGCTGAATGGTGTCTTCCAAAAAGATATGTCCAAGTCTTAACCCCCAACACCTGGGACTTCGACCTTTTTGGAAATTGGATCTTTGCAGATACAATGAAGTTAAGGATATCAGGATGAGATCATCCTGGATCTAGGGTGGGTCCTAAACCCAGTGATGTCCTTGGATTTTTATTAAAAGAAAAGGAGATTTGAGACACAGAGACACACCCAGGGCAACCACATGAAGCCTGATGCAGAGACTGGAGTGATGCATCCCTGAGCCAAGGGACACCAGGAGTGGGAGAGAGGTGTGGGATGGCTTCTCCCTCGGAAGGTTCCAGAAGGAACCTATCCTGTCCAACAACTTGATTTAGGGTTTCTGGCCTCCAGAACTATAAGAGAATACATTTGTCTCTTCTATCATTTTTTTGTTTTAGGCTATCAAGTTTGCGGTACTCTGTCACAGCAGCCCTAGGAAATGAATCCAGGGCTTGGACTTAGAAATAGAGAGGTTGCTGGTTGACCTTGGTGGGTTCTGAAGCAGTAGGAACAACTCTCCCAGGAAGTTTGACTATACAGGGGAGGACAGCTATGGCAGAAACTAAAGCAATATCGTTTAAAGGAAAGGTCCTTGAAAAAAAACAAAACTGCTAATGAAACAGTTGGTCCTACATCAACAGAGTTGAAAGGACAGAATGCACAGACTCACAGAACTTCAGGGCTGGGAGGACCTCAAACACGCTTCAGCATAAGTGGGTGGGCGGGGGAGATGCCCGTTGAAAGACATCCATGTGCTTTCTCGGGTGACTTCCCTCCTCTTCTGCCTGGAGAAGATTAGGAATGCAAAGAGGAAGCGCTCAGCTCTGAACACCCAAAAAAATATTCTTGAGTGTAAAACAAGGGAATAACCTTGAAAGCCAATCTTCGTCAAGAGAGAAAAGGATTTTCTAAATAACTGAAGCATACATTAACATACCCAGAGCCAGGCCTGGTTGACTAGGTCACCCAGAGTTTTGTAATGAGCTTGGAGTGAAGGAAACCAGGATATGATATGGTGGGTATGGCCCCAGGACAGCCGTGAAGGAAGGCAGGGGCAAGGGACACAGGTGGTCCCACATGTGGTCTCAATCCTCCTTCTGGCCAAAGCCAGGGGTTGAGGGGACAGCTAAAAGCACTTGTTCCTTGAGCCTCTTTCCCATTTGAATACCTGGGAGGAGACCCATATTAGGCGAGACCTGTGTCCAGCCGGTCAGGGGGGCAGAAGAGCCACATGGAGGTGGGGAAATGGCCAGATGAATGACCTGCTCCCCATGGCTGCAGGGGATCCTGAAATAACTGTCCGGCAAGGAGATGTGGAGGTGCCGAAGGACCTGGGAGCCCTCGGAGTCTCAGGGCAGGAAAAAGAGACCACTCTTGTGCGGCCCTCATGCACGGGGCATGATTCCAGCAGTGGGTGTTAGCAGGGCACTCCGGAAGGCCCACCTCTTGGCAGACCTGGCCACCACCATCATGGACAGCGGCAGCAGAAAGGAGGGGAAACTTAAAGGACTGAGCATGTAGCCTACAGAGACTGAGCCATCCCAGAGAGACGGTTTAAGCTGGAAGACGCTGTAGCGCCACGAATCGGCAAATTAGGGTTCCTTCCCACTTCCCCGCAGTCGAACAGGGGTTCCTCAGCTCAGTCACAGGAAACAGAAGCTACATTTGTCCTGGCATTTTTCCTTGAATACTAATCTGTGCTTCTGCTACCCAGGCCACTGTCACCCAGGCAGTGCTCCAAAGGCTGGGAGCAACATTTCTGCAGCTGCCAGAGAAGTGGGGGGAAGCTCGTGGAAAAGGGTTCTTGGGGGCCTGGGATGCGGAGATGAAATGTGTGCGAGTGGAACACGATTCTCCTGGGAATGGCTCCGGGGATGGCTGACTCTGGGAGAGGATGTCAAATTCAAGAGTACAAATCAATATTGCCGTATACCCCAGGGGCTGAGGGGAAGCACAGGTGAGAGGTAGTGGGAAAGGCCACCAAGCCCGGGATGGAGACCTGGACTGTTGGAGTTTAATAGAAAAGGTACGGCATGGGAGCCTGCCCCTCGGTTCACTTAATCCTCCCCACAGCACTAGGTGTTTGCACAAAAAACAAACAAACAAGACCCAGAGGCACTGTTTCCCTATATTTCTGTTTTGAGGCTGGGAGCCACAGCTGGTATGGATCCCATGTGTTCCCCACTTAGCCCACTGCCTGATTAAAGGAAGAAGGGACAGGGGACGCTGGTGGGTCAAGACCCCTTTGCCTAGGGGGAGCTTTAAAGTTGGCTGCCATCACGTCCCAGAGAAGGAGCCGGCCCTCTGCTGCCTGGTTCACATCTCTAAATTGTCCCCCTGGAGGGGGGGTTGGGGGGTCGGGGACCATGACCTTGAGATGCAGGCAGCGGCCCATTCATACTCCTGCTCTGAGATCTTGGGCAAAGCACTTAAGCTTTGGAGCCTCAGGTTTCACTCTTACAGTGATGGGGATGATAATTCCCACCTTACTGAGAGGTTAAAGGGATCGGAGGAGAGCATGTAAACCGTGTGTCTAGCAGGGATGCAGGAACAGGTGAAAATAATTTAACTTAATTCTGTCATCCATCCGCCGCCCCCTCTCCCAGCTCTATCCCAATCGGCACTTTCAGGGTAAACTACCCTGGAGGAAGCAGAGCAAAGTGACTCACAACCCAAGACTGGTTTAAGAGGCCTGCTCAAGCAAGCGTCCCCTGACCTTGACCTTTGGCATTCAAACTTTCCTTGGGAAGGGAACAGAAAAGTCTCCCCGGGGGCTCGGCCCACCTGGCACCACTGGGAGCCCCATTACATCAGGGTCTTAGGCGACATACCCGGGACATCTGTCCAGGGAATGGGGCCCAGCCAGCTCCTCGCCTGGAGAGGACATCTGAGAATCACAGTGCGTCAGTGACGTGGAGTCACTGTCGGAAACGGTGCACTGACCTCACCGAAAGTTGAGGTCACCGAACTCTGTCTTTCTCAAGTAATGTTGAGGGGAGAGGCGCTCCTACCAGGTGCAGAAGGAAGGAGAAACCAGCTCCTGACAGCAGGGGAATCGGGTTGCCACAGCAACGAGCTCCCTCCCAAGTCAACTCATTATATGGCTTTTGAACTTGACTCCCTCCTGTGTATACACCTAGCAGCTCGATTCCCCGTCTCGCCACCAGCTCACCCCCCTAGGCTTCTGCCCTCCCTTCAAGGCCTGTCCCTGGGATGGGACGGTATTTACTTGGTTTGCATTGGGAAGAGCCCCCTCTTCCTCTGTGGGTCGGAGGCTTGACTGGTCAGATTCCTTGCACAGCAGTTTGGCAGAATGAAAGTGTGTACCCTTTGACCTCCCGGGTCTGGGGGTTTAACCCTGGTGTTGCAGCATTGTTTGTAGTCACCCCAAACCAGGAGCCACCTTCATATCACTGGTTAAATATCAGCTGTAGCCTCTGAGGAATACTATGCGGCTGTAGGAACAGCGAGCTAGATCCCACAGGCCCCGGTGGGAAGATGTATGGCTAAGTTCAAAAAGCCAGTAGTTCCAACTCATAGAAACAGAAAGTAGAAGGGCGGTTGCCAGGGACTGGGGGAGGCAAAATGGGGAGTTAGAGTTTCATAGGGGTAGAGTTTCAGTTCTGCAAGATGAAAAAGTTCTGGAGACCGGCTGGCCACACATAACCTGAATATACTTAACCCGACTGAACTGTACGCTTAAAAATGGTTAACACGGTACATTTTATGGTATGTGGATTTTACCACAATTTTAACGAAAAGCAAGTTGAAGAATAGAATTAATAATTCTAGCGTGATCTTATTAGTGTGGCTTTAAAGTGTTCTACAGTTTCGGAAGCTGACAAAACAAGCTGTTACCGGTGTTTACTTATGCAGCTGGAAGGAGCTGAGGGGAAAAAGGATGTTACTTTTCATCTATTCCTTCCTGCAGGGTTTTTAAAAATATAAATTAGCATCTATTATTTTTATAATTTCAACAAGTCAGTACAAACAAGGTGGTGACACTCACATGCCTGGTCTCCAGAAAGCAGGCATTCATTCAAATAGATATTTAGTGAAATGCTGTGTCAACTACTGCGATCCAAGAGAGAGTGAGCGGGCAGGACGATCCCTGCCCTCGTGCGGTTCACACTCCTCCAGGGAGACAGTCCTGACCACGGCTGGTGATGGACATGAGCTGTGATAAAGAGCGCTGGCAGCAAGCGTGTGCTTTCCCCACGTGGTCATTTCATCTCAAGCCTCTGAGAAGGTGACATTTAAGCTGAGATGTGAAGGATGAAAAGGAACCAGCCGGGGAGGAAGGAGGAAAGGACATCCAGGCACAGAAGCAGAGTGCAAAGACCCAGAGGGACCAAGAGAGAAGGTCAACGTGTCAGGAGCAGGGAGCAGGAGATAGAGGGCGGGCGACAGTGCTCCCAGGGCGGTGGAAAGGCACCTACCCTCAGGCACCGCAAGCGTCTAAGTGGGAGAGTGATGTGATCTGGTTTATGTTTTAGAACCATCACCATGGCTGCTGGGGTTGGAGAGTGGGCAAGGGTGGCAGCCGACAGACAAGATAATGATGTCTTTATTAGCTTCCTGCTGAATGACGTTGACGAGGATTTTGGTTTTAGATGAGGCCTGAAAACTGCAGGTAATTACTGGAAGAGGTTAGAAGAGTGCACTTTTTAAAAGGCTCTTGGGACTTCCCTGGTGGCGCAGTGCCTAAGAATCCGCCTGCCAAGGCAGGGGACACAGGTTCGAGCCCTGGTCCAGGAAGATCCCACGTGCCGCAGAGCAACTAAGCCCGTGCGCCACAACTACTGACCCCACGTGCCACGACTACTGAAGCCCGCGTGCCTAGAGCCTGTGCTCCGCAACAAGAGAAGCCACCGCAATGAGAAGGCTGCCTGCCGCAACAGAGAGTAGCCCCCACTCACCGCAACTAGAGAAAGCCTGCATGCAGCAATGAAGACCTAATGCAGGCAAAAGTAAATAAATAAAAAAAATAAATTTATAATAAAAAATAAAAGGCTCTTAAGTGTACACAAAACCAGTGGCACTGTTGTCTTAGCTGGGCTTGTGGGGAGGAGGGTTGCAGCCAGCTCTTCACGCTCTCGGGTGCCTGTGAGTCAGTGGGATCCGGTTAAATGCAGGTTCTCGTTTGGCGGGTCAGGGTGGGAGGGGCCTGAGACTCTGCATTTCTGACAAGTTCCCAGGTGATGCCAAACCAGGAACCACACTTAGAAGAGCAGGTTATAGAGGACTTTCATTTTCAAGGTTTCCATAATGTTCAAATTCCTTTTTAAAAAGCATGGTTTGCTTTGTGCTGGAAGACAATAACAGTTATAAAGATATTTTTTAAAGGCCCTCAAAACAGCCTGCTTGAGACAGGAGCTGACAAGGCAGAAGAACAGATTAGAAAGGACGGTCTCTGGCCCAGGCCACCAGGAGGAGGGCAAGGCCACCCAGCGATAGGCTCACCACCTCCCCAATGAACCTCGTGGCTCCAGTGCAAAACAAAGAAGAAACAACCTTTATGTAAACATTAAGCAGCTATTATATATCAAGAACTATGTTAAGTGATGGGATATGGGAGGGAAGAGTTGCCAGCAGCCCCAGGTGCTAAGTGCATGGATGGAAGCAGCACCTGGATGACTGGAAGGGCTGCCAGCCAGGGGAAGGAGATGGTGAGGTGGCCAGAGAGTCACCTGGATCACCGCTGCTGGAGCTCCCCTCCCAGGTGGAGCCAGGAAACCTGCTCAGTGACTCAGATACCAGAACATGATCTACCTTTGATGAGTGCCTCCTGGTGCCAGGTGCTGCCCCAGGTCTTAAAGCCCCAGTGCCTAAGGGCATAGACTCTGGGGCCAGATTACTTGGGTTCAAATCTCAGCTCTGTCACTCACCAGCTTTGTGAACTTGGACAAACTGCTTAAACTCTCTGAGCCTCAGTGTCCTCCTCTGAAAAATGGGGAGAGTAATAGCCAAGGGTGTTGTAAGGATTAAATGAGTTCTTATATGTAAAGCACTTGGAATGACTGGCATGTCATGAGAGCTATTAAAGCACCAGCTATTATTATTTAATTCTCCCAACAACTCTGAGAGCCCAGTAATAGTAAATACCTATTTTGCAGGTAAAGACACTGAGGTTGGCAAAGATGGCACTCAGCTCTGGGACAGGCCCAGCTCTTGGCTTCTCCACTCTTCTGATAGCTTTCCATCCCAGAGGAGAAACCCCGGGAGAGAGCAGCAGTCCACATGCATCTGAGACCTGGGTCCCATTTTCCATAGCACTGCTCTGGTGCCCCACGCCCACCCCAGGTATTGGAAACAGACCCGGTCCTCCCTCTGACTTAAAACAGCCGCCCCGTGCAGGAGGTAGAGGCCATGTGGGAAGGGTTCAAGGGTGTTGGGTCCTCAGCCTGCAGCATTCCCAGCTGTACGCTCACCCGGTGTCTCTAAGGCAGACGGACCACAAATCTGAAACTCAGCCTGCAGGGGCCACATTAAAACAAAACCGCTCTATCCGCCTTCTGCACAGTGGCCTCCACAAGATGAAAGGGGTTTCTGAGATGAGAAGGCAGGCTGCCTCCATCTATCTTAATCCTGCTGGTTGGATGCAAATTGCTTTCTCACACTGATGCAAAAGAACGCTGGCGGGTGGGATGCAGCCACTGGGGCTTGTAGCTGAAAGATGGCACAAGGGTGGGCAGCTGCCCTAACAGGACACCAGAGAGGTGAGGCGGGGGGTGCTGAGGCAGGGCAGGGGGCAGCCGCCAAAGTTCTCTCCTCCCCCTCCCCTGCTTCCCTGCTCTGTGTGAAGGTTTTACAGAGTGTGAGAGTGGAAGCAGATTTCTCCTCTGCCTTTGTCTGGGGCAGGAGGGCCTGGAAGCACTCTGATGGACTAGAATATCTCCTGCAGCAAATAGAAAGCAGGCTGCTAGGCCACAGGGGCAGCTGAAGAGGGACTGCCTGGGGGGAGGGGATCCCCTGAGAGGCTCAGGGAAGGGGAGCCTGTGTGCCTCCCTGGATTGGACGGGTTGAAGAGAGGTCAAGTCTGCCTCTGAATACTCGACTCAAATTTGTATTTTATTTATGTATGATGGATATGTTTATGTACGTGTATATTTATTTGTACTCACTTTATTACCTGAAAAACTTGAGATGGCTTAGAAAAATGTGTGCAATGTCAAGGAATAAAACAGATAGCTTTGGGAATTGAAGTGAAAGAAAAATAAAGGGAGGGAAGGTAATGAAACTAGGAGTAAGATTAGTATCCATAAATGTATAATAAGTAGTCCTGTACAGTTGCTAACAAGGCCCATAAACTTCGTTCTGAGAACCCTAGTCACCAAAGTAAAGCGTGAACAGCAAACCGATACATGAACTACAGAGCCCACAAGATGAAGAAAACCAGAACTTCTCAGGAGAAGCACCACTTTAACCTTGGTACTGAAATTTGGGAGGATTCCTCCACCGGTCCACCTAAAGATGTAGAAGGTGATGGAGGCTCTCAGTGGCACTGAAATGTCATTCGAGTGTAATCCTAATATTCATTCTGTGCTGTTTGTAATATCAGAAATTAGAGATAGCTTAAATGTCCATCAAGCACACTAAGGTACAAACATCCAATGGAATATTATACAGCTATTAAGAAGGAAGAGGAGGAATTTAGGACTCATACAAAACAATCTCCAAGATATACTGGGAAGTGAAAAAAGCAAAGGGCAGAGCAATATCTATAGATGAAAAAAGGGTATATGAACTCAAATGCTTGTATATACCCTAGATCACTCCTGAAAGGAATCACAAGAAAGTAGTAATAATGCTTACTTTGGGGGAGGGGAACTGGGTGGAGGGCAATAGAAGTAAGAGACTGACTTTTCATTATACAACCTCTTGTACCTTCTGAATTTTGTACCACAGGAGTGTATTACATATTCAACATCATTAAATAAGCCAGTAAAAACATGCAAGCAAAAATAATCTAAAAGGGGCTATACACAGGGGCTCTAAATTGATACCACTTTATGGTCAAGCTCAAGGACAACATATGGATTACCTAAAAGAATGGAAGGCCTGCACATCCTCCCAGCTTCAGTCCTCCATGGAAGTCATTTACCCAGTGTGCTCTCCATTGAGACTCTGGTGGGCAGAAGAAGATCTACATTCATTGCTTTCCTCATCAACTGGAAAATTCAAAAAACTTTCACACACACACACACACAAAACCTGTTAGAACTAATAAATATAGCAAAGTTTCAGGATACAAAATCAACACAAAAATTGGTTGTTTCGATACACTAGTAATGAAGAATCCTAAAAGGAAATTAAGAAAACAATTCCATTTACAATAACATCAAAAAGAATAAAATCCTTAGGAATAAATTTAAGCAGGGAGGTGAAAAACTTACATAATGAAAACTACAATATGTTCCAGAAAGAAATTAAAGAAGATATTAATGAGTGGAAAGACATCCCATGTTCATGGATTGGGAGACTTCCTGTGATTAAGATGTCCATGCTACCCAAATTGATCTACAGATTCAATGCAATCCCTATCAAAATCCTGGCAATATTTTTTTGTAGAAATTGAAAAATCCATCCAAAAGTTCATATGGATCCTCAAGGGACCCTGAAATCTTGAAAAAGAAGAACAAAGCTGGAGGTTTTCCACTTCCTGATTTTAAAACTTACTATAAAGCTACAGTCACAAAAGCAATGTGGTCCTGGCATAAACACAGATGTATAGGCCAATGGAATGGACTAGAATGCCCAGAAATAAACCTTTGTAAGCCCTTGTATATGGTCAGAATGATTTTCAACAAGGGGCCCAAGATGATTCAATGGAGGGAAGAACAGTATTTTCTTTTTTTATAAATTTATTTATTAATTTTTTTTTACTTTTGTCTGTGTTGGGTCTTCATTGCTGCGCGTGGGCTTTCTCTAGTTGCGGTGAGTGGAGGCTACTCTTTGTTGCAGTGCACAGGCTTCTCATTGCGGTGGCTTCTCTTGTTGCGGAGGACAGGGTCTAGGTGCGTGGGCTTCAGTAGTTGCAGCACGTGGGCTCATTAGTTGTGGCTTGTGGGCTCTAGAGCACAGGCTCAGTAGTTGTGGCACACGGGCTTAGTTGATCCGTGGCATGTGGGATCTTCCCGGACCAGGACTCAGACCTGTGTCCCCTGTGTTGTTCCCAGGTGGATTCTTAACCACTGCACCACCAGGAAAGTCCTGATCCAAATCTTTTTTAAAGGTATTTTGACTTCTAGTCAAACTTCAGTTTAAATAATGAGTTTCAGAAGAAGAAGTCAAAGGCTGTGTTGTTCTTCTTGGAACATTGGTCATTAAACCAGGACGAATTCTGCCAGCACCAAGTTTGTTTTTTTTACTCCTATGCCCCGTACTCCTCCAGAGTCACATCAGAAAGAAGAGACCTTGATTAACTTCCAGTTATTCCTTCTCCACCTGCACCCCCACCCCCATGGCCCCATCTCCTCCCATCTCTAAGTGAACACAGTGTGCAGACAGGAACAGCCTGAGCACGGCCAGTGGGGGGCAGGGCCGGGACTCCTTTGGCTCCCACATCCCAGCACTGAGCTGATACTGCTGCCCTGGTCTGCCCCCATCCCCAGATGCTGCAGGTGTTGGCTGCTAATGGCTCACATCTGCACCCTCCCCTAAAGGCTCCCTCTTGACTGAGGAGATGCTGGCAGGTTATGGCCACCCCGCAGCCCCTTGCCTTTTGGGGGGGAACCACCTCTGTGGGACAAGTTATGCTCCAGAGCTCCCCAGGGGGTCGGGCTGAGGCTAGACTTCTCCTGAAACCACATCTTTCCCCTATAGGTTTCTCCTGAGAGCCCTCCCTCGATAAATCCCTTGCACGAGCATCACAGTCTCAGGCCCTGCTTCTCTGGGGCCTAACTACAACACTCTCGTCTGCTTGCTCTCTTTATAAAAGCATGGTGTTCAAGGTGATAGGGACAGAGTGAAGGGACAAAGTAGGTGATTAAGTAGTTAATCCCACTAGGGGATTGTAAGTAAAGAAGAACGCATGGGAGACCCCTGTAAATTAATGGTCACTCAAGAAAGCAGCTTTGTTTAACCACAAAACCAAGCAGGCTTGCTTAGCAACAAAACCATGCAGCACGCCCCAAGACAATAAAACAATGGTGGCATGAGACCCACGTCCTGCCCAGTGAGCTCAGTAAGTTAATGATTCCCAGGACACACTCCTCTGTGTGCACTAACAAAAATCTAAGGAAAGGGTGACATTATACTGAAACCTGAGATGATTCACCATATTTTAGTATATGTTATCACTTTTTGCCCATTTCTGTTGCACCACGACAGTCCCAGCTTGACCACGGAGGCACAAGAAAACTCCCCCACCTGACGTGGAGGAGGGGCTGATGATGGAAGCTTGACATCTACTCAAGAGTGAGGAAGAAGGCGGTCTTCTCCCTCTCCCCACTTTTCCTTTGATTATAAAACTGTAGCCCACTAAGTTCTCGGGGCAGCACCCTCTTGCCCGCCTGCTTTTAAGTCTTACAAGCATCCTATTCTAATAAATCACTTCTTATCTGTCTCTTTGCCTCTTGCTGAATTCTTTCTGTGCTGAGACATAAAGAACTGGAACTCCTCGGAGCCCCCCCCAAGACGCATTTCTGTGGTTTCAAAAGGGTCCCTCCAGGCAGGAGTTTGGCCCTCCTGCTTTTCAGTTGTCAGCTCCACCTTGGAAGCCCTCCAAGCAGTGTTGACCTTCCACCACGACAACCATCTCTCACATGCACGGGAGGGGTCTGAAGTGGGCTTGTGGGTGTGGATGTTATCGATCTGAGCATCCCAAATGGCTCCCTCTGTGTCCTGCTGACGTCAGTGGGAAGACCACACTCCCATCTGCATTAGTTTCCAGGGCTGCCGCAACAAAGTACCACAAACTGAGTGGCTTAAAACAACAGAAATGCATTGCCTCATAGTTCTGGAGTCTAGAAGTCCAAAATCAAGCTGTCGACAGCAGCATGCTCCCTCTGACACTTGTAGGGAAGAATCCCCCCTTGCCTCATCTGGCTTCTGGTGTTTGCCAGCATCCCTTGGCTAGTAGGTGCATCACTTCAATCTGCCTCCTTGTCATACAGCTGTCTTCTCCTGCATGCCCCTTTTATTCTCATAAGGACACCAGTCATATTTGATTAAGGGCTCACCCTAATCCAGTATGAACTCAACTAACTACCTCTGCTACCAACCTATTTCCAAATAAAGTCACATTCTGAGCTACTGGGGGTAGGACTTCAACACATCTTTTGTTTGGGGGGGGCGGGTCACAATTCAACCCGTAATCCCCTCTCTGCCATTTGTTAGCTGTGGGGTGCCACAAGTCAGGTAACTTCTGTGCTTTGGCTTTTTCAGCTGTAGAAATGAAAACACCAGGCAGGGTGCTGAGGCTGGAGAGAGGGACCCGTGAGGTCACGTTATGTCCATTTTCCACCATGGTGAAGCTCCCCACAGCAGTGCTCTCTTAGGTCCCCATAGGCTGTAGTTACAGCCCCCCCCCCCATCCCTGCCCCCAGCAGCCTCTGCCTAGGAGAGCTTAGATCTGCCCTGGAGGTGTGTTTTGTATCAATAAAAGATTATTGGAGCCTTTCAGGAAGTCAGGCTTCAGGGGCCATTGTTTAAGTGCCACTGCCTGTGACTGCTTCATTAGCAGCAGGGGTGCCAAGAGTATATTAGGTGGATGACCTGGGTGAGTTGAACACACACCAAAGGCTCAACACAAAGCCCTTTCTGCTCTAACAATGACTCTACTCAATCCATCTTGCCAGGCAATTTCCTGCTCAGCCTCCTACTGCTGCAGGGCTTTCATGCTGGGCTCCGACAAAGGGGCGAGTGCTCAGTAGTTCTCTTAATCGATGCTGTGACAGGTCCTTTTGCTGACAGATCCTGGCACCTGTCTGCCTTATTCAGGGTAGTACAGCATCAAACTGAAATTGTCAGCTGCTTCCAGAATAATCAGTTCTCTTCCTGATCGAAGTCTCAAAGCTTGCACTGATTGTAGTCAGTCCAGAACGTGAGCAGGTCATTTCAATAGGCTGTCTCCTCGCCCCGCCCCCCCCGCCCCCGCACCCCCAGCTCACCAAAACAGAGGCAAGGGAAAGACCAACTGGAACTTCAGATTCTCTCCCTCTCATAGCTCCACATGCCGCAACGAAGATCCCACATGGAGCAACGAAGATCCTGAGGGCCACAACTAAGAACTGGCACAGCCCAATAAATAAATATTAAAAAATTTTAAAAAAAGGAATTCTGGTACTGCTGGGCAAGAGAGGTGATGGCAGGACCCAGTCCTGGGAAGGGTAGAGTTTGCCAGCACCAAGAAGCTGTGATTTTTATAAAATCACACAACGTATTTTTATGAAAGGAGCTTTAAAGTTTTTCTAGTTCATCTCCTCACTTAATATAGGGACCCCTTTACTTCAGGTCACAGACTATGTTGTTCCTCTTTGTACCCTGAGCACTGCATAGGGGCTGGTCCTAGTGTAGGTGCTCAATCAATGTCTGTCAAAGAAATGAATGAAGAAACAGACCTTTTCTAGTGCCTACAAAACGGATCAGGTTCTTAGGGACTGAGTCATCTGCTTCACACTTATCAAACTCACACCTAAATTCATAACATTACTGTATACAGCAGAATACAGAAAGCAGAAAGTATATTTTCCTTTGCATGAGTAAAGGAAGTTCTAACATATGCTACAACATGGATGAACCCCGAGGACATTATGCTCAGTGAAATAAGCCAGTCACAAAAGGATAATACTGTGTGATTCCTCTCATAGGAGGTCCCTGGAGGAGTCAAATCCACAGAGACAGAAAGTAGAGTGGTGGTTGCCAGGGGCTGGGGAGAGGGAGGGACGGGGAGTTGGTGTTTAATGGGTACAGAGTTTCAGTTTTACAAGATGACGAGCTATGGAGATGAATGGTGCTGATGGCTGCACACTATGGATGTATTTAATATCACTGAACTGTATACGTAAAATGGTAAATGTTATGTTATGTGTATTTCCTAATTTTTTAAAAAATTGGGAAATGTTTTTTGGTAAAAGTTCTCTTTCTGGGCCAAAGCCTGGAAGTTGCAAGCCTTCAGCAGACTCCAGAGTTTCAAAATAGTTACATCAGACAGATGTGCCAGTGCAGTTGTTGTCTAGGTGGGGAAACATTCCTGGTGCTTTCTACTCCACCATCTTCCCCAAATCCCCCCACAAGGATTTTATAAACCAGAATATTACAACAATTTTTCCAGCCTCTTCCCAAAAGCTGCCAAATTTTATCACTTGTCCAGGACAATACTTAACATAGATGATTCAGCTTCTGATGGGTGAACTTCAAACATTAAAAAGAATAACTGTTAGAGGATGTCTTCCTGGTGTCTTTCAAAATCCGTAGGCTGTCACCAGCCACGTCTAAGTGTACAGCCTGCCCTGCAGGAAAGCGTTGAATATCTTTTTATTTTTATTTTTATTTTTTTTTTGCCAAACAATCTTGACCCGACCAGGGATCGAACCCCATGCCCCCTGCAGTGGAAGCACAGAGTCTTAACCACTGGACCACCAGGGAAGTCCCGGGAAAGTGTTGAAGCACAGAAGGGTCCCTGGGATCAGGAGGCTGCAGGCCCTTTACTAGTTTTAGTAGTAGGAGTAGGAATAGGCGCTTCTCAGAATCAGTTGGGGAAACAAACGCATCATCTATGAGAGTTTGAGGACTTCCTTAAGCAAGTATCACTAGGCAACAAATGGAGTTTACAGTCTAGTTTACCTTATGAACCTGCTTGTTAACCCATCTCCCTGCTTCTACAATCCAAGCCCCCCACATTTTTATTCTCCATATTGGAACCAAAATGGCCCTTTTACATGTAAATCAGATCTTGCAAGGAAATTCATTACTTATGCCATCATAAAATCAAGGCTCAGTATAAAGACATTATATATTTCGTTTTTCACTGATGTTCTTTTGCTACATAGAAAGTGAGATAAGTCAGAAGACCAGGTACCAGTCTCACCTATTACAATTACTTCTCTGCTGGGTGACTTTGGATAGGAAACTGGCCCTCTCTGAACCTTAGTTGTCTCAATAATAAAATGAAACTGTAATTCTGATAACCTTTTAGAGCGTTTTCAAGTCTAAAAGCTTAAGATACAATGACTTTGATCAAAGTCCACAGCCTTCGCTAATTCTTGTGGTTCCAGTTTAAGTCCCCATGTGAGACCAATTGTATTAGTCCAGGTTTCCAGAGAAACAGAACCAAAAGATTGTATTTATATAGAGAGATTTATTTTAAGAAATTGGCTCAAGTGATTACGGGGCTGGCAAGTTGGAAATCTGCAGTGAAGGTCGGCAGGCTGGGAATTCTGACAGGAGTCAGCGTTGCAGCCTTGAGTCCTCAGACAGTCTGGAGGCAGAATTCCTTCCTTCTCTGGGGACCTCAGTCTTTTCTCTTAACAGCTTCAACTGGCTGGATGAGGCCACCCACATTATGGAGGGTAATCCACTTTACTCAAAAGTCTACTGATGGAAATGGTAATCACATCTGAAAAATATCTTCACGGCAACATCTAGACTGGTGTTTGACCAAACAACTGGGTACCCTAGCCTAACCATGTTGATATAAAATTAACTACCATACCCTCAGGTAGAATCCCTGTTCCCTTCTTTCCATCCTCATGAAGACCCTGCCCTCGCCCTCAGGGTCTCAGAGTCCAGCTGGAAGAAGGCACCCACATGCTTCTGCCATGGAACAGAGGTTGCATTGGACAGTAGGGGAGCCTGATGAGGGGTCTTGGAAAGGTGTAGACTTCTCCTCTGCTCCCCGCTTCGTGTCCCCCCCCCCGCCCCCAGGAAATGAGGAAAATGACTCCCTGGTTAATAGATTAGATTCTTGTGAGTTTGCTTTGTGTGAATCAGATGAGTCAGTCCTCAAGGGCCCAATTAATTTTGTGCTAAGCACAGTGCTAAAGATAGTGTATAGTCCAAAAAAATTGTGAACTGGACAAGCAAACTAACAATTTAATGAAGGGTTCTGGGAAAACAGGTTTGGGGGTGGGCAGAATATCAGGAAAGCTTTCCAGAGAAGGTGACCTTTGAACTGGATTTAGAAAGTCAGATGGGAAGTTATCCAAATGGAAAAGGGAGGGAGTAGCATCTTCTGCAGAGGACCAGCTGGTGCAAAGGAAGGGACGTGAGCACAGGCCTGGCGGGCATGTTCCCACAGTGCTCTATCACCCCTGACCAAGCCCTTCATTGTCACTGCTCCACGTCTGTGTTCCCCGCTGAATATGAACCACAGACAGAGGCCTGGTCCCATTTATTTCTGTTTTCCCAGCACTTAGCGTATGCTTGGCATGTGGTTAGGATACCTAATAAAGGCTGGTCAAAGACACTGGGTTCATGTTCAGATTTGGTCACGGTGTGGGTTCATCCCTAACCCCTACCAGCCTTTCAGCAAATTCTTGCAATTCATGAGGAGGACTTGGTGAGAGAGAGGGAGACAGATCGCCACAACTCCTCTTACTGTGAAACCAAAGTGTATGTTCTACTGTTGGTGCAGAAGCAGTACCAGTACAGAACAAAACCTGAAAACAGGTTTTACAGATGTGGATGTTATAAATGCGTTCACACTCATCTATAAACCATTCATTCAATAAATGTTTTTTGACACATGAATACCCGAATCCCAGTTCCCGCTAGGTCTGGGTACTGTGCTCAGTGTCTTAGATCATTTGGGCACAAAAGTATTAAAACATGCAATTCTCTATGTACTCTCTTCTTTAGTTGGACATCTAATGCTACAAAAGGACAAAAGACACAGCTGAGAACCAAGGGAATCAGCTCTCAGTAATCCCACCAACAGTAATCCCCAGGGGATTCAGTGCCACAGTGAAGAAGAGAGAAATCAACAGTCATGCTGTCCCTGCCTTATCCACACCATGGGCCTGGGAGAGGTTTCAGTTACCATAGCTACAAACCTGTCTCTTAGGGAGCACACCACACAGTAGGTGCCTTAAGAAGGCCGTGCTAGTCATATGAGATGTAGATCTCTGCCTAAATGAGATGTTTTCCCTTGGAATTTATAATTAATGAATGTGACAGAACAAAATCTGGTAAAAATAATGGAAATAAACAGGCTGGTTCATTATGGGAGCCAAGAAAAAAACACAAAGCTGGACACTGCAATTATCTGTTCACTGTGAAGCGTTTTCAGCTATTGGACATGGCACGCTTCCAGAAGGCACATGCAGGAGACATGGTGGAGAATGAAAAGAACAAAACCCCTTTCAGATGGGGAATCAGAGCCATGAGTTTAGGCCACTCGGTCTAATAATAAGAATGACATAGCCACATGATGCCTTTTAATTTCTGCAACACTTTCTTGCATATTATTTGCATTTCATCTAATCCTCTATCATCCTTCCAAGGCTGTTATGGACAACACTCATTCCCATTTACAGAAGAGAAAACCACGCTTCAAAGATGTCATGTGCTTTGCCAAAAGCCACCCAGCCAATCAGTGAAAGAACTAAGGAAGCAGCTAGGACTTGAATCCAGGTCTCCTGACCCTACTGCGTACATCCAGTGAGCTTGCTACCGTACCCAGTGACGATTTAAAAAATAACTCACTTTCCTGTCTGAGTTCTTGGGAAATCAACTTAGATGAAATGATTTTCCAGAAGCAAATATTATGGGAGTGATCATAGAGCTCACACAGAGGGCCACATGAGAGGCTTTTACAAACTGGTGTCTCAGAGCACTAGGAGAGCTCTAGGGAGTATTTATCCAGAGGAATCAGTTTTTGGCATTTTTGAGGGAAAAAATTATTAATGATATGCTAAGTTTATGAGAGAATTTTTTCCCCTGAATCTATTTCCTTTCCTTCTGAATTAAATTAAATTCTAATATTCATACTGAAGCAACAACACATTTGTTCCCAAGTGAAATAGAGGACCTCATCTAAAGGCATAAAAGCTATTAAATCACAGTAGAGGCATACATAATACAAATATTACAGCTTCCACCCAGCCAGTCTCACTCTAGGGCCTCCAGCCATGGCTAAGAAAAATAGCCAACACTTACATAACTCTCAGGATTTGCCAGGCACTGTTCTATGCAGTTTGCATATATTAACTCATTTAATCCTCCTGAAAACCCTAGGAGGAAGGAGCTGCATCATCTTGACTTTGCAGATGGGAAAACTAAGGCAAAGTATCTTGCCTGAGGTCACCCAGCCAGGTCGTGGTAGAGCTGAGATTGGAGCCTGAGCAGGGTTGGGGTCTCAACCATGAGACGGAGTCTGAGATGTCCCTGACTCTTCTTCCTGAGGGGAGCAGTTTGAACAGAAGACTTCTGGGTTTTCTCCCCACCCTCTCACTGGTTCCTAATTTGTGAGATGTGGAGATCCCCAGCACTCATTGGTTTACATGAACAATGGAGTGGACCATTAAAAATTATGTTTACCAAACCATGGCATAACACGGGAACTAGGTGTTATCTGATGTAGAGTGACAAAAATAGTATGTAAAACTTGCCTTTTACACTATGATTTAAAACTGTAATTATGGGGAACTATATTCAATATCCTGTGATAAATCAGAATGGAAAAGAATATGAAAAAGAATATATATATGCGTAACTGAGTCACTTTACTGCACAGCAGATATTAACACAACATTGTAAAACAACTATACTTCAATTTAAAAAAAACACTAGGGCTTCCCTGGTGGCGCAGTGGTTGGGGGTCCGCCTGCCGATGCAGGGGACGCGGGTTCGTGCCGCGGTCCGGGAGGATCCCACATGCCGCGGAGCGGCTGGGCCCGTGAGCCATGGCCGCTGGGCCTGCGCTTCCGGAGCCTGTGCTCCGCGGCGGGAGAGGCCGCAGCAGTGAGGGGCCCGCGTACCGAAAAAAAAAACACTAAAAAAACCCCCTGTAACTATACATCTCAATCCTAGTTATATATATACACATACCGGCAAATAAATGAGAAATACGCTAAATATTAACAATTGTTGTTTTGGGGCAGTAGAACTCTGGGTGACTTTTTTTTTCTTCTTCATTCATTTATTTAATTGGCCCAAGTTTTCTTTAGAGAAAATCTATATAATGAAGGTATGGAATTTTAAATTATGTCACAACTGGGAGTAATTTAAGCAAAACTTGCCTAGGTGTAAAGAGCGTGGACTAGAAAAATTTTCAAAGTTCAGGTTGCTGTAAAACGATTGGTTCTAGAACTTGGCATTAGATGGGTGGGTTAGCTCAGGAAGAAAGCATAAGAAGGGGATATGATGGCTGCACACAACAACCCTGATTGTCATTCAGTGGGTGGTATTGCCAGCTGTCATGCTGACCACAATCCCACGTGAGCTGGGGAGCCCCGGTCTCCTTTTCTGCTCAGAGTTAAACATGCCGAGAGAGGGTGGTTCACACAGGTTACCCACAGAGCGCACCTGTGACTCTCACAGCTGAATCCAAGTTTTCTGTTTCACCTTTCTGCCCACTTGGCTGGAGCCAGAGGGAAGGGAAGAGGAGGAACACACGGCATGGTCTGTGCTCTACAGCTGATCCACATCCGCTGATCATGCCTCCTGACAGCGCACAAACGTCCTCACTGTAAACCTCTGGCAACCGATGATACTTCTTTTCCAAATAAGCTCATTGTTCATGGAAGAGACAGGATTAAACTTGGGAACATTATCATCTGTATAGCTCAGTATCATCTTTAACCCAAACTGAGAGCTTCTGTGTTGGAATACGCAATGGAACACAGGATACCGTCTCTACTCTCATGGAATTCACAATTTAGCTGCACTGATGAGATACGTACATATGAAGAAATTACAGTATAGGAAGATTATAGATACTACTTTTGTTTTTTAATAGATCTTTATTGGACTATAATTGCTTCACAATACTGTGTTAGATTCTGTTGCACAACAAAGAGAGTCAGCCATATGCATACATATGTCCCCATATCCCCTCCCTCTTGAGCCTTCCTCCCATCCTCCCTATCCCACCCCTCTAGGTCATTGCAAAGCAACGAGCTGATTTCTCTGTGCTATGCTGCTGCTTCCCACCAGCCAACTATTTTACATTCGGTAGTGTATATATGTCGATGTTGCTCTCACTTTGCCCCAGCTTCGCCCTCCCACCCCATGTCCTCAAGTCCATTTACTATGTCTACCTCTTTATTCCTGCCTTGCAGCTAGGTTCATCAGTGCCTTTTTTTTTAGATTCCATATGTATGTGTTAGCATACGATATTTTTCTCTTTCTGACTTACTTCGCTCTGTATGACAGACTTTAAGTCCATCCACCTCACTACAAATAACTCAATTTCGTTTCTTTTTATGGCTGAGTAATATTCCATTGTATATATGTGCCACATCTTCTTTATCCATTCATCTGTGGGTGGACATTTACGTTGGTTCCATGTCCTGGCTATTGTAAATAGTGCTGCAATGAGCATTGCGGTACATATTTTTTTTTTTTTTTTTTTTTGTGGTATGCGGGCCTCTCACTGTTGTGGCCTCTCGCGTTGCAGAGCACAGGCTCTGGACGCGCAGGCTCAGCAGCCATGGCTCACGGGCCCAGCTGCTCCACGGCATGTGGGAACCTCCCGGACCGGGGCACGAACCCATGTCCCCTGCATCGGCAGGCGGACTCTCAACCACTGCGCCACCAGGGAAGCCCCATATAGCTTTTTGAATTACGGTTTTCTCAGGGTATATGCCCAGTAGTGGGGTCGCTGGGTCATATGGTAGTTCTAGTTTTAGTTTTTTAAGGAACCTCCAAACTGTTTTCCATAGTGGTTGTATCAATTTACATTCCCACAAACAGTGCAAGAGGGTTCCCTTTTCACCACACCCTTTCCAGCATTTATGGTTTCTAGATTTTTTGATAATGGCCATTCTGACTGGCGTGAGGTGCTACCTCATTGTAGTTTTGATTTGCATTTCTCTAATAATTAGTGATGTTGAGCATCTTTTCACGTGCCTCTTGGCCATCTGTATGTCTTCCTGTGTGAAATGTCTATTTAGATCTTCTGCCCATTTTTTAACTGGATTGTTTGTTTTTTTGATATTGAGCTCCATGAGCTCTTTGTATATTTTGGAGATTAATCTTTTTCTGTTGTTTCATTTGCAAATATTTTCTCCCATTCTGAGGGTTGTCTTTTTGTCCTGTTTATGGTTTCCTTTGCTGGGCAAAGGCTTTTAAGTTTAATTAAGTCCCATTTGTTTATTTTTGTTTTTATTTCCCTTACTCTAGGAGGTGGGTCAAGAAAGATCTTGCTGTGGTTTATGTCAAAGAGTGTTTTTCCTATGTTCTCCTCTAAGAGTTTTATAGTGTCTGGCCTTACATTTAAGTCTTTAATCCATTTGGAGTTTATTTTTGTGTACGGTGTTAGGTAGTGTTCTAATTTCATTCTTTTACATGTAGCTGTCCAGTTTTCCCAGCACCACTTATTGAAGAGGCTGTCTTTTCTCCATTGTATGTTCTTGCCTCTCTTGTCATAAATTAGGTGCCCATATGTGCATGGGTTTATCTCTGGGCATTCTATCTTGTACCATTGATCTATATTTCTGTTTTTGTGTCAGTACCATACTGTCTTTATTACTGTAGCTTTGTGGTATAGTTTGAAGTCGGGGAGCCTGATTCCTCCAACTCCGTTTCTCTTTCTCAAGATTGCTTTGCCTATTCGGGGTCTTTTGTGTTTCCAAACGAATTGTAAAATTTTTTGTTCTAATTCTGTGAAGAATGCCATTAGTAGTTTGATAGGGATTGTATTGAATCTGTAGATCACTTTGGGTAGTGCAGACATTTTCACAATATTGATTCTTCCAATCCAAGAACATGGTATATTTCTCCAACTGTTTATGTCATCTTTGATTTCTTTCATCAGTGTTTTATAGTTTTCCGAGTACAAGTCTTTTGCTTCCTTAGGCAGGTTTATTCCTACGTATTTTATTCTTTTTTGTTGCAATGGTAAATGGGGGTGTTTCTTTAATTTATCTTTCTGATTTTTCATTGTTGGTGTATAGGAATGCTAGAGATTGCATTAATTTTGTATCCTGCAACCTTACCAAATTCATTGATTAGTTCTAGTAGTTTTCTGGTGGCATCTTTAGGATTTTCTATGTATAGTATCATGTCATTGGCAAACAGTGACAGTTTTACTTCTTTTCCAATTTGTATTCCTTTTATTTCTTTTTCTTCTCTGTGGCTTTTGCTGTGGCTAGGACTTCCAAACTATGTTGAATAAGAGTAGCGAGAGTGGACATCCTTGTATTGTTTCTGATCTTAGTGGAAATGCTTTCAGTTTTTCACCATTTTCACCATTGAGTATGATGCTTGCTGTGGGTTTGTCATATATGGCCTTTATTATGTTGAGGTAAGTTCCCTCTGTGCCCATTTTCTGGAGAGTTTTTATCATAAATGGGTGTTGAATTTTGCCAAAAGCTTTTCCTGCATCAATTGAGATGATCATATGGTTTTTATCCTTCAATTTGTTAATATGGTGTAGCACATAGATTGATTTGCGAATATTGAAGAATACTTGCATCCCTGGGATAAATCCCACTTGATCATGGTGTATGATCCTTTTAATGTGCTGTTGGATTCTGTTTGCTAGTATTTTGTTCAGGATTTTTGCATCTATGTTCATCAGTGATATTGGTCTATAATTTTCTTTTTTTGTGATATCTTTTTCTGGTTTTGGTATCAGGGTGATGGTGGCTTCATAGAATGAATTTGGGAGTGTTTCTCCCTCTGCAATTTTCTGGAAGAGTTTGAGAAGGATTGGTGTTAACTCTTCTCTAAATGTTTGCTAGAATTCGCCTGTGAAGCCATCCGGTCCTGTACTTTTGTTGGTTGGAAGATTTTTAATTATGGTTTCAATTTCATTACTTGTGATAGGTCTGTTTATATTTTCTAATTCTTCCTGGTCCAGTCTTGGAAAGTTGTATCTTTCCAAGAATTTGTCCATTTCTTCATGGTTGTCCATTTTATTGGCATATAGTTGTTTGTACTAGTCTCTTATAATCCTTTGTATTTCTGCAGTGTCAGTTGTGATTTCTCCTTTTTCATTTCTAATTTTATTGATTTGCGTCCTCTCCCTTTTTTTCTTTTGTTTTTGTTTTTTTGTTTTTTTATGATACGCGGGCCTCTTACTGTTGTGGTCCCTCCCGTTGTGGAGCACAGGCTCTGGACGCACAGGCTCAGCGGCCATGGCTCACGGGCCCAGCCACTCCGAGGCATGTGGGATCTTCCCAGACTGGGGCACGAACCTGTGTCCCCTGCATCGGCAGGCAGTCTCTCAACCACTGCGCCACCAGGGAAGCCACTCCCTTTTTTTCTTGATGAGTCTGGCTAAGGGTTTATCAATTTTGTTTATCTTCTCAAAGAACCAGCTTTTAGTTTTATTGATCTTTGCTATTGTTTTCTTTGTTTCTATTTCATTTATTTCTGCTCTGATCTTTATGATTTCTTTCCTTCTACTGATTTTGGGTTTTCTTTGTTCTTCTTTCTCTAGTTGTTTTAAGTGTAGGGTTAGATTGTTTATTTGAGATTTTTCTTGTTTCTTGAGGTGAGACTGAATTACTATAACCTTCCCTCTTAGAACTGCTTTTGCTGCATCCCATAGGTTTGGGATCATCGTGTTTTCATTGTCATTTGTTTCTATGTATTTTTTAATTTCTTCTTTGATTTCTTCAGTGATCTCTTGGTTATTTAGTAGCACACTGTTTAGCCTCCATGTATTTGTGTTTTTTACAGTATTTTTCCTGTAATTGATTTCCAATCTCATAGTGTTGTGGTCAGAAAAGATGCTTGATACGATTTCAATATTCTTAAATTTTCTGAGGCTTGATTTGTGACCCAAGATGTGATCTATCCTGGAGAATGTTCCATGTGCACTTGAGAAGAAAGTGTATTCTGCCACTTTTGGGTGGAATGTTCTATAAATATCAATTAGATCTATCTGGTCTATTATGTCATTTAAAGCTTGTGTTTCCTTATTTATTTTCTGTTTGGATGATCTGTCCATTGGTGTAAGTGGGGTATTAAAGTCCCTTACAATTATTGTGTTACTGTCGATTTCTCCTTTCATCATTGTTAAAATTTGCCTATGTATTGAGGTGCTCCTATGTTGGGTGCATAAACATTTATAATCATTATATCTTCTTCTTGGATTGATCCTTTGATCATTATGTAGTGTCCCTATCTCTTGTAACAGTCTTTATTTTAAAGTATATTTTATCTGTATGAGTATTGCTACTCCAGCTTTCTGTTGATTTCCATTTGCATGGAATATCTTTTTCCATCCCTTCACTTTCAGTCTGTATGTGTCCCTAGGTCTGAAGTGGGTCTCTTGTAGACAGCATATATATGGGTTTTGTTTTTGTATCCATTCAGCCAGTCTGTGTCTTTTGATTGGGGCATTTAATCCATTTACACTCAAGGTTATTATCAATATGTATGTTCCTATTACCATTTTCTTAATTGTTTTGGGTTTGTTTTTGTGGGTCTTTTTCTTCTCTTGTGTTTCCCACCTAGAGAAGTTTCTGTAGCAGTTGTTGTAAAGCTGGTTTGGTGGTGCTGAATTCTCTTAGCTTTTGCTTGTGTCAAAAGTTTTTGACTTCTCCATCGAATCTGAATGAGATCCTTGCTGGGTAGAGTAATCTTGGTTGTAGTTTTTTCTCTTTCATCACTTTAATTATATCCTGCCACTCCCTTCAGGCCTGCAGAGTTTCCACTGAAAAATCAGCTGATAACCTTATGGGGATTCCTTTGTATGTTATTTTTTGTTTTTCTCTTGCTGCTTTTAATATATTTTCTTTGAATTTAATTTTTGATAGTTTGATTAATATGTGTCTTGGTGTGTTTTTCCTAGGGTTTATCCTGTATGGGACACTCTGTGCTTCCTAGACTTGGGTGACTATTTCCTTTCCCATGTTAGGGGAGTTTTCAGCTATAATCTCTTCAAATATTTTCTCAGACCCTTTCTTTTCTGGGACCCCTATAATTCTAATGTTGGTGCGTTTAGTGTTGTCCCAGAGGTCTCTGAGATTGTCTTCAATTCTTTTCATTCTTTTTTCTTTATTCTGCTCCTCGGTAGTTATTTCCAATATTTTGTCTTCCAGCTCACTTATTTGTTCTTCTGCCTCAGTTATTCTGTTATTGATTCCTTCTAGTGTATTTTTCATTTCAGTTATTGGGTTGTTCATCTTTGTGTGTTTGTTCTTTAGTTCTTCTAGATCTTTGTTAAACGTTTCTTCTATTTTCTCAATCTATGCCTCCATTCTATTTCTGAGATTCTGGATCATCTTTAATATCATTACTCTGAATTCTTTTTCAGGTAGATTGCCTATTTCTTCTTCATTTATTTGGTCTTGTAGGATTTTACCTTGCTTCTTCATCTGTGATATATATATATATATATTTTTTTTTTTTTTTTTTTTTTTTTTTTTTTGCAGTACGCGGGCCTCTCACCACTGCGGCCTCTCCCGCTGCGGAGCACAGGCTCCGGACACACAGGCCCAGCGGCCATGGGCCACGGGCCCAGCCGCTCCATGGCATGTGGGATCCTCCCAGACTGGGGCACAAGCCCACGTCCCCTGCATCGACAGGCGGACCCCCAACCGCTGCACCACCAGGGAAACCCTGTGATAATTTTTTTTGCTGTCTCATATATATATATATATATATATATATATTTATGAGTGGGATTGTGTTCCTGTCTTACTGGTTGTTTGGCCTGAGGCTTCCAACACTGGGGTTAGTAGGCTATTGGGTAGAGCTGGGTCTTGGTGCTGAGGTGAGGAACTCTGTGAGACCTCACTCTGATGACTATTCCCTGGGGTCTGAGGTTCTCCATTAGTCCAGTGGTTTGGACTTGGGGCTCCCACCACAGGAGCTCTGGCCCAACCCCGGACTCATGAACCAAGATCCCGCAAGCCGCCTGAGGTGGCAAAAAAAAACAAAAAATAAAAGTAAAAAATAAAATTAGACTATGAAACTCACAGATATGTTAGGAAGAATATAAAAACAAAAGTATAGATGAATCAACAACTGGAAGGTACATCAGTACCACAATAGTAAAAAAGAGGAGGGAAAAAAAAAAAAAGGGTGGGGAAAGGCCTTGGCTGTGGAGGGTGGGGCCTAAGCAGGCGCAACGTTTGGGAAGTGGGCGGGGCCAATTGTCAGGACCCACAGGGCTGGAAAAGGCCCTGGGGGTTGTTTGGGGAGGGGCTTAGGCTCAAGACACAGAAGGAACCCAGGCATGCCCCCCGCCCCTGGTCTCAGAGGGCAGGGGACCTCACCTGGGAGCCCAGCAGGCTTCCTGGCCTCTTGTGGGCAGGGCAATCGCCCTCCGCTTCTCTCCTGCTTCTCCTGGATGGCTCCTCCCGCCTGCCTCTCCTGATCTCCCCAGCCTCCCTCCTATGCCCCCAGGACCCATGCGGCCTGGATGGGGCTTTGGAGGGGGAGGGGTTACCGGCCTGGGAGCTCAGCAGGCTCCCCAGCCCGAGTGGGCCAGGCAACCGCTCTCTGCTCCTCTTCCGCTCTTCCTGGAGAGTCTCTCCCACCTGCCTCTCCTGATCTTCCCAGCCTCAGGGGCGCCGACCCTAACCAGCCTCCACTTCTCCTTCCCCCTCAGTCCCCCTATGTCCTACCGGTTCACTCTGGGGTTCCTCCAGTCTCCTTGGGCATCAGAGTCCCCCACCAGTGGCTGGCACGTGCCCTAGTTGTGGGGAGACTGTGTGTCTTCCCACACCGCCATCCTGACTCCCATAGATACTACTTTTTACATAAAAGTAAACAATCTTGTATTGCTGGTTATCTTCCAGAATAAACTGCATGCTTCTTGGGGGCTAGGATTGCCTTGCATTTCTTCATACACCCCACAGAGTCTCCACAATGCCTTGAATACAGTAACACTCTATATTTGGTAGATGTTTGGACTGGAAATTATATGTTGCCCCTAAATCTTTAGGCCTGTTGCCTACTTAGCCAGCAGGTGCCTCTATCCTAAGGAAGGGGAGGTGCTTCCTCTCTGAAGATAATACAGTCACAGTGACCTCACTTTAACCTGGCTACTAGAGGACTAAGGGAGAAAAATAGATTTTCACCATTCTTTGGAAAACAAGAACTCAGACTCAGGAGAGACGTGATTGAAGGTAACAGGGTAGTGCATTCCAAAAGGCTCCTCTAACCTAAAATTTCTGGATTTCTTTTCCTTACAAAGGGATATTTTTTTAAAATGTGCCTTGAAATTCCTCAATAAAAAAAGGCTGCTGAACATTACTTAGGAAATAAGAAATCAGAAACACTGGGTGACTATGTAGAAAATAAACTGACTTAAATTCATAGAAGGGTACTGTTAGGTTGTGTATCAAACTGTTGATGGTAATTACTTCTGGGTGGAGAGCAGGTAAAGGACGTACATTTTTACTGTTTGAAGCCTGTACAACCAGAATGTATTCACATATAACTTTTGCCAATTAAGAAGGATGAGGAGGGGAAGGGGAGGAGGCCATCGTCTCTGTAAGGAAAGTTGGGAAATGTAGTATTTAACTGTGTACATAGTCACGATTCAACAAAACAGGAGTTTTGTCACTAATGAGGATTTCACACCAAAAAGTCTACTGTGGTTCTAGAGGATTAGCCCCCAAAGACGCTATCACGCAGGCTCAGTAGTTGTGACTCGCAGGCTCTAGAGCGCAGGCTCAGTCGTTGTGGCACAGGGGCTTAGTTGCCCCACGGCATGTGGGATCTTCCTGGACCAGGGACTGAACCGTGACCCCTGCATTGGCAGGCAGATTCTTAACCATTGGACCACCAGGGAAGTCCTGGAACTTTCATACATTGCTGGGGGGAATGTAAAATGGGGCAGCCACTTTGGAAAATAATCTGGTGGTTCTTCAAATGATTAAACATAGAGTAACCACCTGACCAAGCAATTCCACTTCTAGGAATGTACCAAAGAGAATGTGTTGTACCCAAAAGAAATGAAAACATATGTCCAGACAAAAACTTGTACATGAATGTTCATAGCAGCATTATGCACAACAGCCAAAGGATAGAAACAAGCCAAATGCCCATCAACAGATGAATAGATAAAATAATGTTGTATATTCATAAAATGTTATATAGTCATAAAAAGTAATGAAGTACTAATGCACGCTACAACTTCTATGAACATTAGAAACATACTAACTGAAAGAAGCCAGTCACAAAAGTCCACATATTATATGATTCCATTCATATAAAAGTCTAGAACAGAGGACTCCAAAGAGACAGAATGTAGGTTAGTGGTTGCTTACCGATAGCGGGGGAGGGAATTGGGAGATGAGGGAGTGATGCCTAAAGGGTATGGGCTTTCTTTCTGAAGTGATGGAAATGTTCTAAAATTGACTGTGGTGATGGTTCCACACATCTGTAACTTACTAAAAACTATTGAATTGTACACTTGAAATGGGTGAATTATATGGCATGTGAATTATACCTCAAAAAAACTGTTTAAAAAAAAATTCAGCATCACCACTAAGGATGAGCTCATAAATAAAAATAGAAAGAAAGGGACTTCCCTGGCAATCCAGTGGTTAAGACTCCGTGCTTCCAATGCAGGGGGCACAGGTTCGATTGCTGGTCGGGGAACTAAGATCCCACATGCTGCATGGTGTGGCCAAAAAAAGAAGAAGAAAAAAGATAATAGAGACGTGACTGCTTAACTTACTCCAGATTTTAGTTGGTCATGCCTAAATTCAGTTCTGAACCAAGTTCTGATTTGGGGGAATTTGGTGGTGGAATTTGGTAGGTGGGGGAAAGAGCACCAAGTCCATGAGTGGAAGTAGAATCATGGCAATCTGCAGCCACTACCTGCTGGACCTAGAATGCTCAGGGAGGCCATTCTGGGTGGAAACAGTATTTTGGAACTTAGTATAGCACACGTAAAGCCCAATTGGCACCTCAGATAAAGAAGATACTGTTTATGAGGATGGTGAATCAACTTTAGAAATCGAATTTATGAAGTTTGGGCGGAAGAAAGGCTGGTCTCATACCACCTGCCACATAGTCTAATACGAAGACCCGAAGCTGAGGGAAACGTCTCAATCATCATAATAATATATACATATACATTTAATATAAATTCCCTTAGCTGGCAACTTTATACTGCATTCGAGCCCTTTTCTATCTCTGCACGGCTTGGTGTTCTCCTGCTCTGGTATTCTACCGCCTTCCTCACATCAGCGCTTGTACACGTTGCTTGAATACTCTCTCTCACACGGAGGCTGGTAACTAAAATATCTTTAGAGTATGTTAGCTCTACCTGCTCTACCTGCTCCCTACGTTATACTGTTTACAGCACTTATCTGTACCTAAAATCCCCTTACTGGTTTGTATGCTCCTTGCTATCTCCTTCCATCCCAACCCAAGTCCCACAAGAGCAGGGACCTCATCTATTCTGCTCACAGTGTATCCCTATTGTTTAGCAAAGTGGCTGGCACGTGGCATATGCTCAAAAATTCTTTGTTGACTTCTTGATTAGCAGAGTACCTTTGGTACAAGGCAACAATACTTATTAAGCACCATTATTAAGCCTCCTGTTAGGTACCGGAGACACAAAAATGAAAACTGCACTCTAGGACCAGGAGCACAGATGAAAAACATGTGAGAAGGATGATGCCAGCATTCTCGTTTTAATTACATAGTATTCTTTCTGCTTACATAGTGCTAAGCTTGTGCATTTGCTTCTCAGCTCCCTTCTGCCTGGACACATCGCACACTTTATTCACTTCAGACTAAGGAATACAGGTATCATGTTGTATTTAATGTGGGGAAATTACCAAGATGCTAAATCTTGGGGAAGCCACGTCTTACTTTTTGTCAAAATACATACTATCCCGGGGATTGCAACTCTAGGCACTCTGGCTTAGACAAACCTAAATTCAACACTATACCCCACCTCCCTCAATATATACACTCATTGGACAAATATTTATAGAGTACTCATAATAATGCCTGGGACACAGTAATGGTGATGAGCCTTTAATCTATCCTTTAATCTAAAGGTGATGGGCCTTTAATCTATCCAGGGAGGTAGGGAAGTAAACAGAGAAATACAACTTAATGCAGAGGTTACTTGATAAGAGCTCTAGCCAGTGTATTATGTTCCAAAACTACCAAAGACATAAAAAGCACACAGTGAACTTTGTGTTAGAGACATTCTTACCCAAGCTTGACACACAAATGATGGTCCTGTTCTTTTTAACATGGGCATTACTGCACAAATCATACCTGAGGGAAAGATGCAGGGACTCAGAGACTTGAAAAAGTTAAATTCTTAGTAAATATGTCAACCAAGTAGGAAAAAAGATTCCAGTTTTTTGTTTTTGTTTTTTTCATTGCCTGCATACTGAATCTACCTTCCATTTTTGGAAAAAACAGAAATAGTACTGGTAAGCTTTTGAACTTACGTGCTAAGTTGCTTATTAAACTAACAATCAAAACCAAGTGGCTATAATGTATCTACTTCAAACCCTGGGTCCTCTGGCATAGTATATCCCTCAAGTCCTCCTTTGAGAGTAATAGGCTCACTTCTTCTAGGAAGACAGCATGGTGTTGTGGGACAGGATGGGACTTGGGTCAGAAGACCTGTGTTTGAGCCCTACTCTGTCACTCTTTGTGTAACCGTGAACAAGTCATTTCACCATTCGAACCCATCCCCCCACCTGTAAAACGGAGAGCTAACATCTGCCCAATTCATCTCAGCGGCATGAAGCGAGGACCAAGAAAGATAGCAGATGCCAGGTTGTTTTCTAAACTATAAAGCAACATTAAGATTATTATTCATATCTGTATGCCAGTGCTTATCAAGTGCCCAGTATGAATGTACTCAAAAATATCTGTGAGATAAATTAGTATCTTAAACGCTCCTGCGGCACAGGTCAATGAGAGCTCTAGTTGGCTGCAACTTAGAAGCCTCAATACTTAGAAAATTTATTTCAAATTATGTGGTAAGATTTACTTGTTTACATTTTCTTTAAAAGATTTTTTTCTGTGGACCATTTCTAAAGTCTTTATTGAGTTTGTTACAACACTGCTTCCGTTTTTTTATGTTTTGGTTTTTGTGGCCCCGAGGCACATGGGATCCTAGTTCCCAGACCAGGGATCGAACCCGCATCCCCTGCATTGGAAGGCAAATTCTCAACCACTGGACCGCCAGGGAAGTCCCTACCTGTTTACATTTTAAAAAATACTTGTCTAGTAAAGATTTAAATTGATTTTCAAATTCACGGGTTATCAAAATGCCTTTTATGTCTTTTCTTTCCTGCTCTGCCTTTTAGTCATTTTTCTGCCTATTGGCACTTCTATCAGATGGTGAACAGAAATGAGGGAGTCACTCAACTGCGGATCAGTCAATTTTGCAAGTTTTTATTAGTGTCAGTAAAGACCAGTAAAGAGGTGGATGCTACTGGACAAAGGCTCTGTCCATTGTTTCTCTGCCTTCAGTTTCTATAGAGATTGAGAGCTGCCAGCTTTAATATCTGGTCAAGAGAAGATTATAAATTGTGGATGACAAATTAAAAGTTTAGGCATAGGCTTGGGGAAAGGAAAAAGTAAAAGAATATAATTTCAGCAAAATACTACCTACTCCATTCTTCGCTTTTATAGATAAAAAGGGTGCTTCAAGGTAGCGCTCCACCAAGTTCAAGCCACAGGTCCTATGCAGACTGCTCATGGAGTCTAAGAATGCTTCTCTTTTTGGTTAAACTGGGAACAATTTTCACTAGGCATCTCTGACAGCAGTGATTTATAGTGATGATAAAGGAGGCTGACTGCAATGCCCTCTGGTGGCCTAAAGGTTTCGCCATATCTGCAGCTGCATAAAACAAAAACAAAACAACAGCCATTTTCTATCAAATAGCTTACTTATAAATTAAAAAGTCAACAAAGATAAATTGTAAAAGTCTTCTTTGCTTTTCATAACGATCATAATCATAAAGCATTTTTACAGAGGCACTTGCCCAATGTGACCTCATGTTCACGGTGATTTAGAAAATGATTAATAGCAAGTCCCTGCCCTCTAGAATTTGCCATCTAACAAAGGCACAGGAGCAAGGATATAGACTTGGAACCAAGGTTCAAAGGGGAGAACTGTGGAAAGTACACAGGCTTTAGAACCTTTGTAGAAGGATTAAATAAGATAATTTATGTAAAGCATCTAGTATGGCAACTGGCGCATGGTAGGTGCTCAATAAATTATTATGTTTTAGCATGTGATATTCAATGATCCAAGCCATCTGCTGGAAGAAATCTAATTTTCAGCAAATCTAAACTCCTATTATGATTACTTTTGATATACCTCATTTAACTCTGAATTTCATAGGACTGTCATGAGAATAAAATGAAAAAGCATGTAAAGCTCAGCCCCTGGCACACAACTCTTCTTCCCTTTCACACTCAGAATGGAATTCTCCTGCAGCTTGCCAAAGTAGAGGTGAGGAGAGAAAGAAAGTGTTTCCAAAGTGACAAGGAACATAAAGGAACAGATAGGATGAAGTTTTCATTTAATAACATAATTCACAGGAGGCATAACTTTTGACCTGGTAACTGGATATTCCTGGAAATTTTTCTTAAAGAAGTAATCAGAAAATATAAAAGGAATCATATATTAGGGATTTTATCACATTATTTATAATAGCAAAAAATTGGAAACCACCTAGAAGTCCATCAGTAGGAGTCTAACTAAATAATGATACATTCATACAATGCAAT
Organism: Monodon monoceros; assembly: GCF_005190385.1. Lineage (NCBI taxonomy): Eukaryota > Metazoa > Chordata > Mammalia > Artiodactyla > Monodontidae > Monodon > Monodon monoceros. The sequence goes on from NW_021703783.1 coordinate 92,858,365, forward strand.
TCTATGTAACAAATTATGACATAGATATTTACTGACAGCAAATTATATTTGAGATGAAAAAGTTACAAAATTAGGAATAGTTTGATCCCATTTAAAAAACCCTATCTATAAATATATCTGTGAATGTATATATTTAAACAAGTCTGAAGACAGATATAGTTAAATATTAGCAGTGATTTCTAGGCAGTAAGAATATAGGAAGATATATAAACATATATATACAGGAATATATCCTTACTCTCTTCATTCTTCTTTTCTGTATTTTCTGAAAAATTTTTAATGACTGTGTATTATTGTTGTTAAAAAAACCCTAAAACAGCTAAAAGAAAAACTTTAAACCAAAATGAAAACAGAGATACCTCCAAGCAGTACAAGACAGTGAAAGATTATTGGATAGAATATCAGGAGGTCTGAATTCACGTTTTTGACTCCCAATCCTTTGCTATGTGACCTGAGCCAGATCTGCGTCTCCATTTCCCCATCTATACAGTATAAAAGTAATTAAAGTAATTCTTACAATAGAGAGAATAAAGTGAGAATGAGCGCATTAAGAAAAAAATCTGTAAATGCCACATCTATAAACCAGTTGTGAATTAAAAGAGAAATAGAAAGGACTTTCTCAATTTTTAAATTCCCCTTCCCTTAAGTCTTCACTGCTTTTATAATTTTTAATACATGAACAAATGTGTATTAAAATTCCCCTTCCCTTAAGTCTTCACTGCTTTTATAATTTTTAATACACGAACAAATGCACAATAAAGTACTTAGGGTTTTATCGTCAACTAGGCTCAGAACTATTTTCTAAGTAAACATGTCCATATTGATCCAGATAAAGTGCAACTCCAGACCTTGACAGTCACAGCAATTCACGATACCCTAAACTACTCTTGCTGGCCCTTCTTCATAGAGGTGGAACAAAATGATTCATGTTATGTCTAATTTTCAAAGTATGTTTAAAATTAGATTTTAAATTCATGGAGTACAGGGAATGTATCTTCTTTGTTTAGACCCAAATCTAACCATAGATAAAACTGTTAAGCAGGATAAGGGTCCTGATTGCCTCTTCTTCCTTGTTGCAGGTTCTCAGTAGCCACCACCATTCCAACATGTGTTCAACTCAGAGATCTAGGTTGGGAAGCTTCTGTGTCCAATTCAAACCAATGTACAAATAATAAAGCATCACCCTCGTTCTACTTTGCAAAACTACTTATTTCCTCCGTCAGGAAGGTCCTCTAACTTCCCTGGTGGTCCAACGGCTAAGATTCTGTGCTCCCAATGTAGGGGGCCCGTATTCGATCCCTGGTCAGGGAACTAGATCTCACATGCCACAACTAAGAGTTTGTATGCACAACTAAAGACCCCGTGCAGCCAAATTAAATTAAAAAAAAAAAAAAAAAAAAAAGAAGGTCCTCTACCCATTACTTGGTGTGCTCTTTTTTAAATAAATTTATTTATTTATGGCTGCGTTGGGTCTTTGTTGCTGTGCGCAGGCTTTCTCTAGTTGCGGTGAGCGGGGGCTACTCTTCGTTGCTGTGCACGGGCTTCTCATTGCAGTGGCTTCTCTTGTTGCCAAGCATGGGCTCTAGGCATGTGGGCTTCAGTAATTGTGACACACAGGCTCAGTAGTCGTGGCGCACGGGCTTAGTTGCTCCGTGGCATGTGGGATTTTCCCAGACCAGGGCTCGAACCTGTGTCCCCTGCTTTGGCAGGCAGATTCTTAACCACTGCACCACCAGGGAAGTCCTACTTGGTGTGTTCTTAATTCAAATGTTGCCTTCTGATTACACGGACCAAGACAGAGGTGGGCCCAGCCACTCCACGCTCCCAAAGCAACTCCTGAAGATTTACATTACTTTTTTTTTTTTTGGCAATGCCACGTGTCTTGTGGGATTTTAGTTCCCCAACCAGGGATTGAACCCAGGCCCTTGGCAATGAAAGCGCAGAGTCCTAACCACTGGACTACCAGGGAGTTCCCTCCATTACATTTCTTATGAGAACTCATTAGTGGTAGAATTCCAAGTTGTTTTTTGTCTGACCCCCATGTAGAACAATGAGCTACATAAGGGCAGAGACTAAGTATTATTCATCTGGGTAATCCCAGCAAACTGCCATAGTGCTTGGATATGGGAGGTAATCAAAAACGATTTCTTGAATAAATGAATAGAATGTTATTCCTAGAATAGGAATTTGCAATTTAATAAGGTCCTACATACCACACCCACATAGGGGAATCACCTACTTGGCTGGCCATCTACTCTGTCAATAGGTTCTACAGAAGCTAAAGCAAAACAAGAATGAAGTACACATGGAAGAATTAGATAAGCGATACCACTACAGTTAGATAATTTTGGTGACTACAATTAAATCAAAGAAATAATGGATCTTTAAAGCTTAAAAAAGCCAAATGACTAGCAAAATAAAGTATACTTCAAAAAAGTGTGAACTAATTAAGGAAAAGAAATATGAAAAACTGATAATCAACGACCGAGAAAATGCCAAAGGACAAGGATTCTAAAATATGTAAACTCATAATTAACAGATGCACTTGATTGGAGAAGGGTCAGCACTATCTTTAGCCAAAAACACTCATGTGACAACTGAGTGCCTACCCTGAGTGACACTCTACTTGAAAGTCTCGTTTCCTGCGCTGGAAGAAGTTGGTATCTAGGGGAAGACAGAGATACTGCGATTCAAAACTCAATGGAGTAGGTCAATGATAGACATATGTACAAAATAGTAAAGAAGTACAAAAGTCTTTGGAGGTGGGTGAGTAGGAGGAAGCAAAGTTCCAGAAAGGCTTCCAGGAAGAGCTGATGCCTGATATGGGCAGTTCACCAAGAACAGTAGGAAGAGATTCCTGAAACTATAAACACAGGCACTGAAGCAAGAAACAGCATGGATTTATGGAGCCACCCTTGGATACAAAGGCCACAGGCTTTCCTTGAGACTTGTAGCATCATACTGGGGTTCAGATAGTTCATTACAGAAAGAATTACATATCTTCATTCATATGCCCCTCTAGGTTGTAAAAGGGAACCATACCCTGGCTTAGAAGTCTTACTTTAAAGATATCTGAGGGATGTAGTGTGGCAATGTAGAAAGTCCTGGAGTCAGCCTAAATTTTAAATCCTGACCCTCAATCGTTGAGTGACCATAGATAAGTTACTCTTGAAGCCTTAACTAGTTTATCTGTTAGTGGGAATGAACCTCATATATTTAGAGTTGTTACAAAGATATCAAGACGTATGTAAGTTAATTGTGCCTGGCATTTACCAGACACTAATGCATGGAAGTTCCATTACCCATTTTCATGGTTAGTTCCAAACCGAGTTTTCCTTCCCTTTCCCCAGATTGGACCTCATTGGCTGGGTTCCGCAGTTCACTGCCCAGTCTATGAACATTTTTCGAGCATGTCTCCTTGAGTGTTGTGCTAGGCACTGGCGCCTTGTCCCTCCCTCCCCATGAACCTTCTATCCATCTCCTAATCTCTTCTTCACTCTGTCTTTACATAGTAATTTTCTTTCTTTTCTTCTCTCACCTAGCCCATGGGTGAGTTATTTTCTTGTCTATGTCCCAGTGAACATAGCTGTCAGGGGCTACCAGTATGTCCCATGAACATCAGCACTAAGCCAAGGCCCTTTCGTTTCTATAGTGGTAAAAACCCTGTGGGGGTCACACTAATTACATTCACTGCATATATAGATATCTGCAAGTGAATCTCATATATGTTTGGTATTCTGGTGACAGTCAACACTGCCAGGTAAGTAATTTACCTGCCCAGAGGGAGGGCTCTCCAGAGACGTGTGGCATTCGGACCCACGAAGTCACAATTCTCTAGCTTTTCCAGAGAGCCAAGATGAGACGCTAGCTCAGCCAGGGACGTTCTGCTACTGAACCAGTTCGTATTTTACTGATGAACTGATAAATGTTTGGGGGCCTTAATCTGAATGCTGGATAAAACATTAACTTATTGGATTTGGCTTCACTTTTGAGGAGGTACAAAAAAAGCCTCCCAGAAAAGAAATGTTCACAATTAAAACAAGTGGAAAGAGGAAACACTGCCCCAAAGTAAAACCTAGAAGGTTCTCTTGGTTCAAACAGCATTTATCTGATGGATGTTTTAGTGATAGATGTTTACTAGACTTACTGTGGTGATCATTTTGCAATACATATGTACATCAAATCACTATGTTGTACATCTGAAACTAATAAAATGTTGTATGTTAACTACATCTGAATAGAAAACCCCGGCATTTATTAAGCACATTTATACGTCATGTACTCTGCCAGATGCATATATATATATGTATATCTACATCCTCATCTATATATATATATATATATATATATATGTATATATATATGCCAGATGCACATATATGTATATCTACATCCTATATATATATATATATATATATATACATATATATATATATATATATATACATCCTGTTCTAAAGATTAAAGAAGGATTAAAGAAAATTTCTTAAAAATATATATAACAGTCTTGTGCGGTAATCATTTCTATTAGACAAATAAACACATAAAGACTAAGAAAGGTGAGGAAGTGACTTGTCTGCGGCCACAATGCTTTTAAGTGATAGAATGAAAATCTGAACACAGATCTGGCTCAAAATCCAGTGTGCTTTCCACTGAACCACGGTTGCATCTATTCAAACAGTCATATCCCTCCTCAACAATAATAATGTTATGATAATAGTCATCACTAACATTTATCTAGCTTTTCTCATGTGGCAAGCCCTGTGCTAAGAAATTTACGTATATGATCTCATTTAATCCTCACAATCACCCTATGAGGTAGATTTATCAAGATCTCCACTTCACAGTTGAGAACACTGAGTTTTATAGCAGTTCAGCAATTGCTTTGTTCCCACAGCCGGTAAAGAGCAGGATCAGAGTAGAACCTAGGTCTGTCTAATTCCAGAACCTATCCTCGTAATCATTACACTAGACTGCAGGAAACTCAACTTTAGTCCCGACTCCAACCAGGCAAGTCATTTGATAGTTCTGTCTCATTTTCCTTGTTAATTAAACGGGGATACCGTTACTCGTCCTTACCTATTTCACAGAGATATTGGGGTTATAAAATGAGAAAGTGTAGAAGCTTTAAGAAGGGAAATTGCTATATAAATCTAGGCTTGTCACAAGTTTCACTCAGATCTTCCCTCTCCCACGATCATAAAGGGAATTAGCTGACATCATTAGCTCTCAAACATCCTCTGAAGTGGGTAGTGAGTATTATTATCTCCACTTATCAAAAAGCTGAAGCACAAGGAGATGACGTAACTTGCTAGTCAGTGACGGAGCTTGGAATAAAACCCAAGATTCTAACTCCCACTGCTTTTGTTCTTATGGTAAATCCTATTTCTGCATTTCAAACTTAATTGTAAAATAGACAAGGGTGGAAATATTAGTGTCCACTTAAAAACACAGATTAAGTTTTCTACTGAGGTGACACTAACATAATCCCTAAGGCTCTTAATCCTCACATTCTAAAGAAACCTCATAAAGAATCAAAAAGAAAAAATTTTCCATTCCCTTAGTATAGACTTCGGCTCCTTAGTTTTCTCAAGTAACTTATTAATAATCAAAGATTACAAAACCGGGTGACTCATTACCTAGTTTCAACTATGCAGTGAGTCTGTAAACTTCCAAAGGGAATATAAACCACATTATGAAATTGTTGCTTCATAAAATCAGAAAAGAAAGAAGCATCAAATACATTCTCACATCATAAACATCTAATATAACTATATAACCTGACTTGGAAATTATTTTAACATACCAACAATACACGATACCCTGAGCTCAAAATTCAAGTTCCAAAGTGAACATCAAAATTAAAATAGTAACAAAAGTACACATGGTACCTTTATGATCATTCTTCTCCCATGCTCCCCACCCAAGCCTCGCCACCAACACAACACATACCTTAATATAAAATAAAAAGTAGTAATGGGGCCAGTTCTCTGTCTTCAGTTCTCTAGCTTAAATAAGAGAGTGCTCAGGCTAGCTCCCAGATTATCAGTTCCTCTTAGTTCTTGTTTTCTAGAACAACACAATGATCTTTCAATTATTAATAGTTTAATAATCACATATTTTGAAATTACCACAGGGACCAGAGGAGAAATAAGAGAAAGAAATTTCCACTCTCAAAATTGAATTTAAATACTGGAGTCCACAGACACTTGATTATTACTCTCTCTGACTCTGAATGAATTAGACTTACAAATGAAAAACCTGTCATTGTGTTATAGGGACAAAAACTAAGTCAAAAACGAAGTCAAACTAAGTAGAACTAAGCTGTTGTTCTACTAATGTCAAGGGAGTTTGCTTCTTGAATGCCTTGAGATGTCTAAATTCATTGCTGGCCACATAACAAAAGTCCTACGAACCTGAACATGTGCTACGAGGTGAAAGTAAATGATGACATAGGACTCCCAGTTTTTTCAGAGGTTGCTCTAATACATTAGTCTATCTTTCCTTTGAGAACAATCTTTGTCTTGGTTTCTTCCATAATTGAAACCAACTGTATCTTCTGCAGGGTCAAGAGCTCTAAGGTCTCTTGAACTTTGATGTGAGAGTACAAATTGCCTAGATATCTTATTAAAATGAGGAATATGATTCAGAAGATCTGGGACTGCATGTCCAATAAGCTCCCAGGTGATGTCGATGCTATTGCTTGAGGCACCACTCTTTTGAGAAGCAGGACTCTAAGGAATGTTTCCAAATAGAAATAACCTCAATCAAGTTTATTCTCAAAATATACAGTCTCTACCAAGAGTTTATAATATTCCAGAGCCTAAACAATGTATCTGCTCCCTCTTCTGTGATTTTTACCAGCTGCTTGTAAACTCAATGTAATACTATAAGGGGCAACTTTTAAGAATGACTTTTGTGCCGACAATTTATTGGGGCCTATATGGATGAACATAAAACCTCAAGTTTTGTAGTGAAAAGGTTGATTCAAAATAAATATTTTAAAATTATGTCAAATACTAAATAAGTGATATTTACAAATAGTTTATAAGAGAATCATTTGGAATTAATAATTTTCATTTCCCCCACAAAATAAATAGCTCACACACTAAAGAAGATACTTTTCCTTAAGCAGGAGGAAAAAAATGCCAAGAAAAATAAAGTCATGCTTATGGCATAGTCATAACATTTTTAGTGAAGAAAATACCAAGATGAGGACATACAAAAGTATATGAGGAGAATTACATGGTAGCAAATTTGCCCTAGGACCTGGGGGAGGGTTCAAGGGAAAGGGACCATCTGGCAAATCTAAAAAAAGACTCTACTTGGAAAAGATTATACATGAGAGCAAGAGTCCATTCCCCTCAAAAAAACCAATAAACCCCCATAAACTTTCATTTTTAGGTTTTCAATAATGTTTTCTTTTCATATGGCCATTGGCCCAACCTCCCCCACAAAATTCAACCAACCATCATAAAACTAAGTTGGTAACAGGTCAAGCTGGCTATATTCCATGTGTAAACTTAGATGCATTCCAAGCCAATGAGGGTAAAATTCTCAGTGGAAGGAGCAAGTAAAAGGGGAACCGCTTCTCTCCACAGAGAAGGATCCCCTGTCTTGAGCATCTCTGAGTGCCTGGCAGTGGAAGGTGCCTCAACGCTTGTGTGCGCTCTTCAGCCCCATGACTGTGAAGGTAGCAGCCGTCAGTTTCTCATAAACGAGGAACATGAGAGCAGCAGTGAGGGCTGTCTGCAGCAGTTTGGCTTCAAGGCCTTTGTAGAGTCCCATTATTCCAAAACGCCTAAAAGGAAAGAGGTGAGAAAAAACAAAAGGTTTTCAAAGAAACAATACTATTTTGCAAAGGTTTATTCTTAGGATCAAAAGAAGCTATGGAAGTTTTAGATATAACGGACTTCTGTTGTGTAAGTACTTCTTATCTTTAAACGTATTTGGGGATTGATGAAAGTTTAGTATTTCTTCACAGCCACCATTAATTAGTGGAATGCTGACAGTATCCCACAGATAGGGTACAGATCCTAAAATCCTAAAACCATTTTTATGCCAAAATCTGGGATCTAACAAAGAACTTTTAGATCTTGACTTTAACACTCTCCCAACTCAGTTATTTCAACCTAACAGTCCCTAAGTGGTGGCAAAGCTGCCAATTGGTTTAGGTCACTGTAGCCGCAACAAAACGAGAGAAAGTGACAGAAATGAAAAGCTCTCCAATTCTGAGTCTTCCCATACATTTGATCTTCTTTTTTAAAAAATTAATTTATTTATTTATTTATTTTTGGCTGCATTGGGTCTTCATTGCTGTGCACGAGCTTTCTCTTTGCAGCAAGTGGGGGCTACTCTTCGTTGCGGTGCGCGGGCTTCTCACTGTGGTGGCTTCTCTTGTTGCAGAGTACAGGCTCTAGGCGTGCAGGCTTCAGTAGTTGTGGCACGTGGGCTCAGTAGTTGTGGCTTGTGGGCTCTAGAGCGCAGGCTCAGCAGTTGTGGTGCCTGGGCTTAGCTGCTCTGCAGCACGTGGAATCTTCCCGGACCAGGGCTCAGACCCGTGTCCCCTGCATTGGCAGGCAGATTCTTAACCACTGAGCCACCAGGGAAGTCCACATTTGATCTTCTAACCAAGTGGTTCTCACATCTAGCATACATCAAAATCACTGGAAAAGCTTGGTGAACCACAGATTGCTGGGTCCCCTCCAGAGTTTCCGATTCATTAAGTCTGGGATGGGACTCAAGAATTTGCATTTCTAACAAGCTCCCAGGTGATGAGGATGATAAGGCCAGCCTGGACACCACTAGGACTGAGCCCTTCCTTAACCTGTGGGATCTAATGCTATCCCCGGGTATGCAGCATCAGAACGGAGTTAAATCACGGGATGCCCGGCTGGTATCACACAGAACTGCCTGGCGCGGGGAACCCCCCACGCAATGTCTGGTGACTGGAGGTGCCAGAAGTGAAGTGCTCTGTGTCAGTAGTAAAGGATCGATTTTCTTCACATCCACTCACATCAGAATCACCAGGGTCTGTTTAGAAATGAAGATTGCCAGGCCCCACTCCAGAGGGGCGGCATGAATCTGTATTTTAATAAGCACTTCAGGTGTTCTTAATCAATCAAAAGTTTGGAGAGGCCTGGCATGGTATACTGCACTGTCCGATATGGTAGCTACTAGCCACACGTGGTCATTTAAATTTAAATAAAATTTAAAATTCAGTTTCTCAATTGTACTGGCAGTATTTCAAGTGCTTAATAGACACACGTGGTTGGTGGCAACCCTACTGAACAGAACAGGTATTTCCATCATTGTAGAACGTTCTAGTGGATGAACACTCATTCAATGGTCCCTGAGTGCTTACTGAGCGTATGAGTTTGAACATCTGGCTCTGCCTGCATCTGTCTGGTGTTGGGCAAGTCATTTTCTCTAAACTTGCTTCCTGATCTGCAAAAATGGGAATATAGTCACCCTTCCACACGCACAAGGCTGAGTGAGAACCAAGCAAGATGAAAGATGTAAAAACACGCTGAATTTCAAAACTATATAACTCTAAAGATTTCCTGTTGACACTACCTTCTTAATTTTCTTAACTACATCTTTCTTAACTCTCACAATGCTGGCAGAAATGGAAATGGGTATCATCTTTTTGGGTCAACATGGCAATACCTATCAAAATTTTGTATGTTTAAACGTTTTAAGTAATTCCACTTCAAGGAATTTTCTCTACAATTATAATAACTGAGGTATACAAAGCTGAATTTATGGACTATTCATTTGTCAATGTTTGTAAAGGCAAAAACCTGGAAACAAACTAAATATTTATCATAAGTGTATTGGTCAATAAATTATGGCATATTATATAACAAAAAATGCAGTCATTTAAAAAAAAACTAGATAAATGTACAGATATTGATGTGAAGGATTGTTTGTAACGTTTTTACAAAAAGGCAAGGTACAAAACAGTATTACCATATGATTCCATTTGTATAAAAATGAATACCCAAAATATATGTTTTATACAGTATTCTGGAAATACATGCACTTTTTGTTAACAGTGACTAGCTCTTGGTAAAGAGACAGGAGAGAAAACACAGTAGGTGTGCACGTATTTATAGCTTTATTGAAGTTTAAATGACTTCAATTTGATGAGTTTTGACTGATGGGTACACCCATGAAACAATCACCACGTTCAAGGTAGTGAACATATCCATGACCTGGAAAAGTATCCTCACGTCCCTTTGCAATCACTCTCCCTCCACCTACTCTGGCCCTAAGCAACCACTAATATGTTTTCTGTCACTGTAGATTACTTGCATTTTCTAAGTTTTATATAAGTGGAATCATACAGTATGAAATCGTTTTCATACTGACCTCTTTTACTCAGAAAAATTATTTTGAGATCCATCCACATTTTTGCATGTATCAGTAATTATTTCTTTTTCCTTTCTGAATAGTATTCCACTGTATAAGTATACCACAACTTGTATCGACTCATCTGATGATGGACATTTGGGGTGTTTCCAGTTTTTGACTCTTACAAATAAAGCCGTTATTAACATTTATGCGCAGGTCTTTGTATAGATGCATTTCATTTGTCTTGGGTAAATACCTTGAAGGGGAATGGCTGGGTCTATGGTAGGTGTATGTTTAGCTTTATAAGAAAATGCCAAATTGTGTTCCAAAGTGGTTGTGCCATTCTAAATTCCCACCAGCATAGGAAAGTTCCGGTCGCTTCACATTCTTGCCAACACTTGGTATGGTCAGCATTTATTTTTTACTTTATACCAATTCTTTATCTTTGATTTTATTTTTTATCCCAAGTATATTCTATCTTTATAATAAATTTATTTTAAAATATCTTACATCTAGAAACAGTAATAAAGTTACAGCAGCTTTTGCTTCAAAGGTGCTGATCTATTTGACTTCCCTAGGGGTCAGTTTCTTTAAACGAAACGGGGAAATGACGACAGTACCTGCCTCATAGGGCTGTTGTTAGGATTAAGTGCGATTACCCAGGTAGAGCGTCTGGCTTAGTGTCTGCCACATAGCAAACACTCAACAGTGTTAGCTGCTCTCATCACCATTATCACTGTTGTCATCATTATGATGATAATTGTTGTAACTCTTCCTACTCTTGCCTCCCTTTCCCGCTATGACTGCTGCTCTCTAATAGCTGCTTATTTCTATCTATGAGAGGTCATAGGATATGTCATCGATGGAGGACTACTCAGCAGAGTGGTCTCTATATTAGATTACAGCAGGGCTCTCTCTCTTTTTTAAAATTATATGTTTAAGGGATACAGCATTATAATTTGACATCTGTATACACTACACAGTGATCACCAACACAAGTCCAGTAACCAACCATTACTGTACAGCTGACTCCTTTCAACCATTTTGTCCACCCTTGAATCCTCTTCCTCTCTGGTAACCACTAGTCTGTTCTGCCCATCAATGAGTTTGTTTGTTTGTTTTTAGATTCCACATATGAGTGAAATCACATGTTTGTCTTTCTCTGCCTGACTTACTTCATAATACCTTCAAGGTCCATCCATGTTGTCGCAAATGGCAGGATTTCATAGGAGGATTCCCTTTCTAAAGGAGTACTGAATCTTTGTAACTAACAAAGAATAAGGACCTAAACTCTTCCATAATTTCCCAAAATGCTGTCATATCTCACTTAGCCCCTAAAGTCAGAAATGTCTGAGCACAGCAGGCAAGGGAGCGGTTTCTAGGCTGCCACTGCCAAGGCAGAAGTGCAAGGTAAGCAAATCCAACCACTTCTTGGCAGAGAGGGCTGTTAAAAGAGAGGACAGAGGGCTTCCCTGGTGGTGCAGTGTTTAAGAATCCGCCTGCCAGTGCAGGGGACACGGGTTCGAGCCCTGGTCCGGGAAGATCCCACATGCCGCGGAGCAACTAAGCTTGTGCTCCACAACTACTGAGCCTGCGCTCTAGAGCCCGTGAGCCACAACTACTGAGCCTGCGTGCCACAACTACGGAAGCCCACACGCCTAGAGCCCGTGCTCCGCAACGAGAGAAGCCACCACAATGAGAAGCCTGTGCACCGTAACCAAGAGTAGCCCCCGCTCACAACTAGAGAAAGCCTGCGCGCAGCAAAGAAGACCCAACGCAGACAAAAATAAATAAATAAAATAAATTTAAAAAAAAAAAGAGGACAGGATGTGAACTATCTACAAAGCTCACCTTACTCGTTGGTGAAGAAGATAGAGAATGTTCCGAAGACTCCCCAGTGTTCTGTTTTCTGGGTTCAGTCTGTGATGTCCAAACTGGGGAAGAAGAAAAAAAGATAAATAATTACTGCTTGCTACCGCTTTCTTTATCTCAATTTCAGCTTTCTTTATCTCAGTTTCCGCTTGCAGAGGAAATTATGTTGGAGTAACATGTTACAGCATATGGTAATAAAAATATCCATCAGTATTTAGATTTAATTAATCCTTTTATTTCAATGAAATAAGTGAAAATAAGAAATATTTTTTCAATGAAGCAAGCATGAGAATTTTCATTTTACAAAGAGTCATGGGGAAAATTCTACCTCAAAAGAAAAAGCCATGCCCACGATGAAGATTTAGATATTGATGGTATGGCTTCCAATCCTTTAAGAAGTTATGATAAACACTAATTAATTAGAATCTCTGCAATTTGAGCTCTTCACATTATATGTTTCTATTATAAAAGTGTCAAAATACATTCATTTGACTGCTACTGAATTTCTTTATATTAAGTACCAATTTTAAAATAGTACATTAGTAAAAATACTTTTAACAGAAGGGAATAATCTTTTTGAACTGAAATACTTTCACTTCCACCTTCATTTTACCCATCAGTAAGTCCTTTGAATTTTTTCTCCCAAACAGACCTTGAATCTCTCCTCCCCACTGCTACCACCATAGTCCAGGCCACGCTCACATCTTACCTGTATGACTGAAATAGCCTCCTAACCTGACAACCCCCCTTTCTCTTAGCCTTCTGACCAACTCACCACTGAACAGTCACAGTAATCTTCTCGAATTGCAAATCAGATCACATTACTCTCCAGTCTAAAGCCTTGCAAAGGTTTCCCACTGCAGAGAGAATAAAATCTCGTCCTTACCTATAGGCTCCCTGCTCCTTTTCTAATCTCCTCCTGAGCCACCTCCAGCCACAATGGCCTCCTTTCAGTTCCTAGGATTCACCAAGCTCTCGGTACATCGTGTTCCCTCTACCTGGAATGCTCTTTCTTCTGCTCTTTGCACAGCTGGATCCTTACCTTCCTTTAAGTCTTAATTTACATATGGCTCCTCAGAGGAGCCCATCTCCAATCATGCCACCTGAGAAGACCCCCACCATGCCCCTCTCCACTAAATCATAGAATGCTGTTCACTTCCTTTATAGCTCTTTCCTCAATCTGCAAAATATCAAATAATGGAAAAAATGCATGAGGAATGCTCCGGACTACTTTATTGCTTTAGTAAATAACATTGCTTCAAGCAGGGAAACCAAGTATTTTAGAATGTTGTTTGACTAAATGCAGGGAGAACCCTGGCGCTCACCCTCAGAATTGACTGTACTGTCTGCAGAGGATAGGTGACCGTGGTGGCAATGGCTTTGGCTATTGCACCAATGATGAACACGTCCACAGAAGAAAGCTGGAAAGCAAAGGAAGAACAAACTGCATCAATCTAAACCGCAAGAAGGTGTCAGGGATTGTCTGCTGCTTTCAGAATCAGGGCTTACCTTCATTCGTTTCTTTAAAAGCTGCCGTTTTAAACCTTCATAGAACATGAATTGGATGGCAGGATTGAAGACCAACAGCAAGGAGGGAAATGTGCCATTCCATAAAGCCAGGATTCCTTCATCGCGAATGATCTGGTGAAAAGCATCTGAGCAAGAAATCAAGGACCTTTGATGACAATCCCCTAACTAGAGAAGACAATGTACCCAGAACACAAAACTCATTCTATCAGTATTCTATCATACTGATTCTATCAAGATTTCCTTCTCACAATGACAAGTTAATCAGTTAACTACTTTTGAATAATCATCAGATACTGACCATCACCAAGTTATTGAGAGACCAATTTCACTCATAGGCAACCTTTCCTGACAAATCTGGGGTTAGCATGTCAAGTTTTCCTAAGTAATCATCACCACCACTGGGAACTCTGTACTACACAGAATTGTGAACTGATAGCCCATGTGTTTCACAACAAAGGTCAGTACAGAAAAAGATTAGAGGCGACTTCCCTGGTGGCACAGTGATTGGGAATCTGCCTGCCAACGCAGGGGACATGGGATCGAGCCCTAGTCCGGGAGGATCCCACATGCTGCGGCGCAACTAGGCCCGTGCACCACAGCTACTGAGCTACTGAGCCTGTGCTCAGTAGCCCGCGAGCCACAGCTACTGAGCCTGTGTGCCACAGCTCTTGAAGCCCTGCTGTGCAACAAGAGAAGCCACCACAATGAGAAGCCTGCGCACCACAACAACGAGTAGCCCCCATTTGCTACAACCAGAGAAAGTCTGTGCACAGCAACGAAGACCCAATGCAGCCAAAATAAATAAATAAATAAATGTATAAAAAAAAGATTAGGTAGTTCTCTGGAGTCCATTTTATAGGATTGTCTTATAAGAAAACCCCTGTTCTCATTACAAAGATGGAAGCATGGGAAAGGAGAAGCTGGCAATGTAATACTATTAAAAAGCAGAAGCTCAAGGATATCAGATGCTAATCTGGTATCCTTATCTAAAGAAAACACTAGGGAAAAAAACGTAGCAGATTGCTCTTCAGAAATATTCATTTCTTCCCACCTATGCTCCATGGGATATACTCCATGGGTATATTTCTCTACCCCTTATCTTGGGGCTTGGCCATTGGTTGTGCTTTGGCCAAGAGGATGTTAGCAGACAAAATGCAAACAGGGGCTTGAAATATGCTTGTTATGATTGGGCATGTCCTCTTGTGCTTTTGCCATCACCAAGAGAAGAATATGCTCAGGTTGGTCCCAGGAAAAGGAAGAGAGACACATGGAGCTGAGACTCCTAGGCTGGAGTCAGCCTAGATGAGTCAAATCCCTGTCAATCCAGAGACACATGAGCTAAACAAATACTTACTGTTGGGCACTGAGATTTGAGGTTGTAGCATTATCATGGTGATAAATTCCAGATACAAAGAGAAAAGAACATCTTTACAAAGGAACTCACCCAAGAGACACTCACCAATAATACCATTGTAGTTGGTTGGTACAATGTCTTCATTCCTAAATTTTGCCCCTTGCAGCTTCAGTCTGGTGTTTACTACCCAGAGTGGAGTTGTTAGCAGCACATTCACCACTCCTTTAAAAAGAAAGGGGGAGAGACAAAGGGAAAGCAAAATGGAACCTTTTAAGCTTTGCCGTCTTATGTTAAAGCTACACACCAATGTTTCAGTTACACGTCTGCCACTGACCTACTAGGAGACCTAAGGTAAGGTGTCCCTTTGTGCCAGGGTACAAAACAAACCACTACTGTTAGAAGCAATTCAGAAGCCTTGCTGATAGCAGAATGGCTGGCAGCAGCACTTCTCCACATGAAGAGAGTACTGAGTTTCCTCATTTGTATAATAGGAGGCAATCTGTTTGTCAATTTATATAACCACCAAAGTAGCAATTTTGATATAGTTTTAAGTACAGTTTTTAAAAACAGCTTTAAGACTTGTTGATCACATGCTAAATAAGTCCATGACAATATCACATAAAACACACAATTTACAACTCTCATGTAAGTAGCTCACATGGTTTTAAGTGAGTATGGATCTAGTACAATAAATGAGAGAAAGTGTGACATTTGAAAGTGCTTCAACAGGGACTGGAGGCTCACAGAAGACTTCTTCATCACTTGGGGAATTAGGATAGGCAGGCAGCAAGCAGTAGTTATGAACCATTACAAAAACACCTGAAACAGTTTCACAAGCATCATAATCCTTACAAGTTTAAGGATGGGGATCTTGGCTGCCCAAGGTGGCCTCAGAGTGGAACAATACAATGAGCCAGGTGCTTCTTTTTTGAAAACACATGATCCCAATTTAATACCACCTTGAGTTATTAAAATATTCCTTATCAGTCCTGAAATGATTAGAGAAAAATACCAGACAGACTTGTAACAAAGTGCCTGACACACAGTATATACTTTATAAATGTTTGTTAAATAAATACTTAACAAGTAAACTAATGAGCAAACTCAGCAAACAATGGTATATCAAGCTATCTGGCTCTAGCCATACTCTGAAGAACCAAGAGGCACAATTATAAGGAAGAGAAATCTTCTTTTACTAAAAGCCATTTAAATACAACAGGATTAAGAATGTTTTGATTTAAGG
Organism: Monodon monoceros; assembly: GCF_005190385.1. Classification (NCBI taxonomy): domain Eukaryota; kingdom Metazoa; phylum Chordata; class Mammalia; order Artiodactyla; family Monodontidae; genus Monodon; species Monodon monoceros. The sequence continues at coordinate 92,874,720 of NW_021703783.1, forward strand.
AATCTCACAACATACTATATATAGAAAACACCAAGGCTAAGCTTGGTGAAAACACCAGGAAATTCAAATTCTAAATTTTCATTAGCTGAATGCAGTTGCAAAAGTAAGATATTTTGGCACCTCTCTCTTAGAAACATCGTGAGAACACATTTCTCAAAATAAAAGACATTATCAAATAATTTTATGAGTTGTATTTGTTATATTTTTCCACATAACACAAAGGAGTCATCTTTAGTTATGACTCAATATATTCATACATTGTCACTTGAGGCATTGATCATAATCTGAAAAAGTCTTAACTGGAGATTCTTGCTAGTCTCATTTTACAAAAGCACAAGTGCCCAAGAGGCCAAGATAGAAGACTATCAACACACGCCCATTTGCCCAGACTTTATAATGTATTCCTATTCAATATAATGTACACATCACTTAACAACAAACGATCAACAGCCAGAAAAATCAGACTAGAAAGTGCTACTGAGCAGTCTACCGCTTTTTTTTTTTTTTAAAGATGAAGACAGGAGAGCTCAGAACCAGAGATCACAAGCTTCTGGGGATACTGTAGACAGGCACAGTGTACATACATTTCTAAACAAATGAAATAGGTTGCCCATTAAATAAATTCTCTGGAAATCAAAATTCCCTTCATGTTCTATTCAAGAGGTAGGCACACACAAAACATTTCAGAGGCAATGCAGCAAAGATTAAGATTTAGCCACTATTTAAAATTCTGCTTACATATCCCCATTATTAACACAGGCTGAAAGATGGAGAGGATTCTAAGGACACTGTCAAGTACAAAAATGCATCACATCATTTAAAGAAGAGAATATAAGGTCCTTGTAAGAACACTTTGTATTTCAAAGCTTTCTTTCTGAGAAGTTCTTTAATGCTCTAAGCCAAAATAGATGGAGAGGTATTTTTTAACCACTATCATTTTATGAGTTCTGGGAAAATACCTGAGGATCCAAACTTTACTAAAAACTTGCAACCTATATAATCAAGCAAAGGACAACATTCTACGGAGGAAAAACAAGCTGCAAACGAACGATGAGTGATTCCGACTCTGACTAAATCACGGTGGATATGGCTGCAGGATAGAGAAAGCTGTCTGCTTATTTACATGTAGAAAATTCTTCTGCCAGTTCCAAGCCATGGCTGTTCCTTCAGCTCTAAGATGGGAATATTAATACCTTACCTACTTAAGAACAGGAAATTGTTTTTCTTCCAATTCAAATGATTCTGTTTTCTTTCTTCATAAAAAATCATTTATAAGAAAACAGAACCAAAATTAAAAGATGAACAGTAACTGAACACACTCACTAAAATCACTCACTGATTCAAGGATAAGTGAAACACAGCTGTTTACTTCTGAAATATTAAACACAAAGTTTTATTAGTAGTGAGTCTCCTGAGTTAAGGACAGAAAACAAAAATGGAGAATGCTAATTGGGTGCACTTCTGGGGAACACGTGCAATGACCACTGAGATAAGAAAATGGCAGATCAGGGTCATAAATCTAAGTGCTTGGCTCCTTACAAAGGAATGCAACTTGATACACTACAGGAACAAACCTGCCTTACCAGATTTAGGGCCTAAGGACAGGAAATTAATTTCACTGTCACAACAATGATAACACCGTTGGCATTCAAAAAGAGTTATTGATAAAAATTCCAATTTCATAAAAATGGCAAGTATCATCTTCATTTAAGTTACCTGTAAGGTTCTGCTCTCAAATTCTTCCCCAGGGTATTAAGCTATTTGGGCTTTCTTCTGTGAAAATAAAATAAATAGTAATAACTCTCTAAGTTCCCAGAAGTGGAGTAACAATAATACTACTCCTAGTTCTCCCTGGCGACAATGCAACTCATTCCTACAGTGACTGGAACACAATGGCAGGGTTCACAGCAGGAAGAGAAAAAGCTGTTTTAATTATCGTAAAAATGCGGTAAGCATTAAGATATAAAAACATGAGGAGTTTAAAACTCGCAAAAGTGATTTCCAAGGAATTCCCTACCTTCAGAAAAAGAAAGGACCTATAATCGGAGAATCACAGAATTATAAAGGACTATAAAATTCATTTGATCAAGGGTCTCTCAACTGTGACATTACTGACATTTGGGGCTGGATAATTTTTAGTTTGGGGCAGGGCAGGGGTGCAATTGTGTAGGATGTTTAGCAGTATCCCTGGCCTTCTACCACTAGATGCCAGTAGCATCCTCCAGTTGTGACAACCAAAAATGTTCCCAGACATGGTCATATGTTCCCTGTGCATCCACTGATCTAATCCAATCACCAGGTGATTATTCATTTTATTTTTGAAAATCTCAAAAGATAGGAATTCATTCTCACCCCAATAGCCTATTTTTTACAAGAGCTGTTAGAAATTTTATTTTTACTGATACTAAATCTACCTTCTTAAAGCAATTGGAAGCATATAAAACTAGCTAATAGGTGTTTTTTATCCGAGGTATGAATTAGCAATTCTTAAATAACTTTATGTGTATCTTAGGATAAGTAAATTATTATGACCTGCAAGTCCATGGTCTGCTCATCAAATACGTATTGTGTGTCTAGTATGTGCTAAGTAGGTGCTGATGATACAGAAGTAAATAAAAAATGAAAATCCCTGCCCTTTTGAAGCTTATGTTCTAATGGTGTAAGACAGGATAAATGAGTAAAATATGTAGTATGTTAGAGGATAAGGTTAAGGAGAAAATTTAAGCAGAGAAGGGGGATAAAGTTTTGCAGGGTAGAAGGGGGCACCATTTTCATCAGTGTGGCCATTTAGGGAAAGACCTTAAAGGAGGTAAGGGAATGAACCACGCAGTAACCACGCAGAGGAAACAGCAGGTACACAGGCCCCGAGGCAGAAGCATGCCAGGAGTGTTCATGGAGAAGGTCAGTGAGGCTTGCAGTGGAGTGAGTAAAGAGGACGGGTGGGCCAGGTGACACAGGGCTTTGTAGGACAAGGTAAGGACTCTGGCTTTTACTCTGAGTGAGAAGGGAAGCAATTGGAGTCCTTTGAACAGAGAAATAATACAATCTCACTTATGTTTTTAAAATTTATTTATTTATTTTTGGCTGCGTTGGGTCTTCGTTGCGGTGTGTGGGCTTTTTCTAGTTGCGGCGAGCGGGGGCTACTCTTTGTTGCAGTGCGCAGGCTTCTCACTGCAGTGGCTTCTCTTGTTGCAGAGCATGGGCTCTAGGTGCATGGGCTTCAGTAGTTGTGGCACGTGGGCTCAGTAGTTGTGGCTTGCAGGCTCTAGGGCACAGGCTCAGTAGTTGTGGCACACGGGCTTAGTTGCTCCGTGGCATGTGGGATCTTCCCGGACCAGGGCTCGAACCCGTGTCCCCTGCATTGGCAGGCGGATTCTTAACTACTGCGCCACCAGGGGAGCCCTCACTTATGTTTTAACATGAGCACACTGGCTGCTGTGTTGAATACATATTGAAGGGGACAAAGGAGGAAGCAGGACATCAGTTGGGAGGCTCTGAAGATAATCCTGGCAAGATTTAGTGGTGGCTTGGACACAGGTGGTAGTGGGGGAAGGGGTTGAATTCTAGAAACCATATGAAGAAACAGGCAATAGGATTTGCTCACAGACTGGAGGTGGGGTCAAAGAGAAAGAGGATGAATTTGACTTTTGGTAGGGCAACTAGTAAAATGATGAAGATTACAGGAGGAGTGGTCCTTTAAATTGAATTCATTCATTCAACATTTAATCAGCACCTTCTGTGTATCGGGCACTGGGGATACAGAGATTTAAAACAATGTAGTCTCTGCCCTTAAGGAGTTCACTGTCTAATAAAAGATAAAGACAAATATGCAGACTATTGTTATCCAGCAGAGTAAGCACTGAGACAGAGGTATATACAGAGCTGGAGCACAGAGGGTAGGCACCTAACCCAGAATACAACTTGGGGGTGGTGGACATGAGAAACAGGGAAGCTTCCTGAAGAGGAGGTGGCTTGAGATGAGAATAAAAGGATGACTAGGAATTAATAAGATAAAAAAAGCAGTAAGGCTGCTTCAGACTGACAACAGCAGCTGTAGAGGAATGAAGTTACTAAGGGCTCGGTCTATTCAAGGAATCACAGTTTGGCACAGGAGAACAAGAATAGAAAAGACCAAGATAGGGAGGTAAGCAGTATCACAGCAGATCTCGTATGTTAGGCGCTTATCCTGCACGTGTACGAGGGGGGCCTTTTCTGCTGAGGGTGCCGCGACTCCATCCTACATGCAAGCGGCAGACACTGAAGGGTTTGAAGCTGGGCACAACATAATCAGATTCGGATATTAGAACAGCAGTTCTCAATCATTTCTCTGACAAGACATGTAACAGATGATGTTCACAATCAACACAGACCCACGGGTTCTCCCTGGACGTCAAGCGTAATTCCATTCTTTTCTCACGCTCTCAAGAAAACATTTCAGAATGTAAGTGAATTAGAATGATATTAATACAGTGGGATCTCTTTTAACCAGTTCCATATAATGGACTCACCAGATAAACCTGTGTTCCTCTTTCCCTTTACAGGACACACCGACAGATGCCACAGCACGCTGATACCTACGGCCAGTAGGCTACTCCCTAGTGTACCCATGCTCTTCTACTTCCATCCCACAGGGGTTCAGGCTTACCAGGAGTGAATTATGTCTTTTCTCAAACCTGCTTATGTCGGTCATATCTGTTACAGTAGGCAAAGCATTTACAGGTATGGGTTATACAAGAAAAAAAGTACAAAACTTCCATCAGTGAGTGGATATGTCTTGGCCATACAAAAAATTGGATAAGTATATATTCACATATCTTAGGTTAAAATAAAATACTTAAGGCATGTAGGCTATTTATGATAGTCCCTACTTCCATTGACTTTTTAAAACTAACTGCCCTACCATACCAGTCTAGCTGTTTTAGGTATGGGAGGATCTATTGTAATTATAAACTGCATAAGAGTTAGAAAGAAAATGAGCAGAGCGCAGTGAGAGAGAATAACAAGGGGTTGTGTGCACCTAGTAGATAATGGGATGCCAGATACAGCAAACAAACAACTTTGGACACCTAAAAAGAAGAAGATTTAATCATATATTTCATAAACTAGTAGTTTCGTGGGAAGTTATATGAGTTAGTCTCTGACAGTGAGTCATAACCTTTTAAATGTAAATACATATGAACCACAGTAATCTAAAAAGTATTAAGGGACTTCCCTGGCGGTCCAGTGGATAAGACTCCACAATCCCAATTCAGGGGACATGGGTTTGATCCCTGGTCGGGGAACTAAGATCCGGCATGCCGCATGCCACACAGCGCGGGCAAAAAAAAAAAAAAAAAAGTATTAAAATCAAGGCATTACCAATACTTGGTGTCAAGTATAAAACATCATACCAGATTGCCATTTGTTGCAATTACGTAAAAAAGAAGATTCCTCCTCTACAGGTTGGATCTATTCTGATATTTTTTCAAGTGAACAAATCTCAAACTTGAGTTCTTTGAATTATGACATTGCTTGAAAACCATTCTTCTAGAAAGGCTACTTGAAGCAGAACTATGCAAAGTATGTTAGTGAGAAAGACTTGAGAGGCAAAGAGATCAGAACAGAGCAATGGTCCAAGGGAGAGATGATGGAACTTGATTTTGGGAAACGGCTATGGACATGGAGACGAGGGAATGGATTCAAGAGATATTTAAGAGACAGACTGATAGTTCATGAAGACCAGGCAGACATGGAGGGTAAGAGAGCAACCTCTATGAAGACTTCCAGATTTCTATCCTGAGTTACCTACCTACAAGTATTCATTTATTACCCCAGAAAATGAAACCCTGTGTGTTATACTCTTTATGTGAAAGTTGGTCTGGCGGGGGTTGGGGGTGAGGGTGGTCAAAAGGCACAAACTTCCAGTTATAAAATAAGTCAGTCATGGGGATGTGATGTACAGAAGGTGACTAGACTTAATAATACTGAACTGCATATTTGAAAGTTGCTGAGAGTCGATCTTAAAAGTTCTCACCACAAGAAAAGAAAAAAAATTGTAAATATCTGTGATGATGGATGTTAACCAGACTTCTTGTGGTGATCATTTCACATTATACACAAATATTGAATTATTATGTCATATACCTGAAACTAATAGAATATTATGTCAATTATATCTCAATTAAAAAAAAAGTTGGTCCAAGTGAAAGTTCATTATATCAAAATCAACTTGAGACTAAAATGAGAGAATTAAGCATAAGAAAGGCTCAGAGACCAAATAAAAAAACAGCAGTGGTCTCATATAGGTGAAGAGGAAGAATTGGGGGCCATGAATACTCCTGGCCTGGTAACTATTTTTCAATCAAATCATTTTCATTTCAAATGGACATTTACATTATTCAACTGTGTGGCTCCCAAATCAGTAATTTTTCAAAGAATATATCAATAAGTGAGTCCACAAAATACTAACACTAAACATGCAACATTTAAATAAATTAATTTAGATATAGACTAGATAAACACAAAAAACCCATAGGAAAGAGATCTACTTTTTTCCCATCTCTTTAATAAAACCCTGATTAATTCAACAAATATTTTGTTTATTTAGCAAATATTTATTGAGCTCCTACTACATGTTAGGAATTGTTCTTACTGAAAATTTAGCAAGGCAGGGGGGAACAGATATAGATATACACATATGCCACAAAAGCAGGTATCATATGTATTCGTTATCTTATATATGTATAGATATAACAATTACACATATAGAGATAAATTTATAACTGCAATATATATTGTCTAATTGATGTAATATATATCTTTAACTTTCTTTTTTTTGGCCACACCGCGCGGCATGCGGGATCTTAGAGTTCCCTGATCAGGGATTGAACCCGTGCCCCCTGCACTGGAAGCACGGAGTCTTAACCACTGGACCACCAAGGAAGCCCCTATATCTTATATATATAAAGTATATATAAGATACTGCTCTGCATCTTATATATATCTTTGATATACCATATATAGATAAAGATACCTGCTCTTATAGAGCTCATATTCCACTAAGTAGAGACAGTAACTAAATATTCACAATATCAGGTTAATGGCTCCTTAGCGCTTCTGAAGTCTCAGATGACAAGGATCCATAGCCTTCTAAAATTGGGCTCCTATTCAACTCTCCAACTTTATTGCTCATGTTCCTACACTCACTTCACTCACTCACAAAATCATAGAACTCACTGATCTAAATGTGGTCCTGTATTCTCTCAGTTTGCTACCATTCTCTCCATCCAGAAACCGTCGCCACTTATCTCCAAGTGTTACTAATTCTGCCAAGGCTCAGCTCAAGAGGCACTGCTTCCTATAAGGAGATACCTCCCAGCCAAAAGTGACCTTTCTCCTATGAACCCCTAGGGTACTAACGACTATGGTGATACTGACTACACTGGGCTGTGCACTAAAAACTCTTTGTCACATCTGACTAAATGCTTTCACGCTCATGGTGGGCTTCACGAGTGTGTAACCTGTCTTGTGCTTGGTTTAACGCTTTAGTGTCAACCATCTTGAAATGCTTAATAAATTGTGAACAAGGAGTCCTGCATTTTCATTTTATACTGGACCCTGAAAATTATGTAGCCAGTCCTGTTCATGTTAAACATTGCATGCAATCCTCAGTCCAAAAAAACAAAACAAACAAACAAAAAAATCCCCAAAAAAATCCCCAGAAAGTAAGCAGGAAAGGTATCGTAATTTTCATTTTTTAAAAAAGAGACCTTATGTCCATAAATTCTGGGCACAGGCTGCTAAACAGGGATAACTGACCCTCCTCTCTGGATTAAGAAGATAAAAATAAGCCAGGTCAGCTCAAAATTAAAACTTTGTGTATATGGTCAACTGATCTTCACAAGGGTGCCAAGACCATTCAGAGGGGGAAAGGACAGTCTAGTCACATCAACAAATGGTATTAGGAAAACTGGATTTCCACATACAAAAGAATGAAGTTGGATCCTTATCTTACATCACACACAGAAATTAACTCTAAATGGATTAAAGACCTAAAACTATACAACTCCTAGATGAAAACATAGGAGGAAAGCTTTCATGGCATTAAACTCAGCATGATTTCTTGGACATGACACCAAAAGCACAGGCAAAAAAGGAAAAATATGCAAATGGCACAATATCAAACTTAAAAACTTTTGAGCATCAAAGGACATATCAACAGAGTGAAAGGCAACCTACAAAATGGGAGAAAATACGTGCAAATCATATATCTGATAAGGGGTTAATATCCAGAATACATAAAGAATACTTATAGTGCAACAACAACAAAAACTCAAATAACTCAAAAAATGGGCAAAAGATTTGAATAGACATTTCTCCAAAGATGCTCAACATCATAGGAAAAGATGCTCAACATCACTAATCATCAGAGAAATGCAAATCAAAACCACAATGAGGGCTTCCCTGGTGGTGCAGTGGTTGAGAGTCCGCCTGCCGATGCAGGGGACATGGGTTTGTGCCCCGGTCCGGGAAGATCCCACATGCCGCGGAGCGGCTGGGCCCGTGAGCCATGGCCACTGAGCCTGCTCGTCCGGAGCCTGTGCTCCGCAACAGGAGAGGCCACAACAGTGAGAGGCCCGCGTACCGCAAAAAAACCCACAAAAACACAGTGAACTATCACTTCGCCCTCATTAGGATGGCTACTATAGAAAAAATAGAAGATAACAAGTGTTTGTAAGGATGTGGAGAACCTGGAACCAACTGCTGGTGGGATTTTGAAATAGTGCAACCAGTGTGGAAAACAGTATGGTAGTTCCTCTCAAAATTAAAAAAAAGAACTACCATATGATCCAGCAATCTCACTTCTGGGAATATATCCAAAAGAATTGAAAGCAGGGACTCAAAAGAACTACTCATACAACCCATGTTCATAGCAGCAACTATTCACAGTAACCAGGAGGTGGAAACAACTCAAATGTCCATCAGTAGATGAACGGATAAACAAAATGTGGTATATACATACAATAGAATATTATTCACCCTTAAAAAACCAGGAAATCCTGTTACATCCTACAATATGAATGAACCTTGTGTACATTATTATGTTGAATGAAATAAACCAGTCACAAAAAGACAAATACTGCATGATTCCACTTATATGAGGCATCTAAAGTAGTCACATTCATAGAAACAGAAAGTAGAATTGTGCTTACCAGGAGCTGGCGGGGGAGGGTGGAAAGGGGAGTTGTTATTTAGTGGGTACAGAACTTCTCATTTATAAAATGAAAATGTTCTGGAGATCTGTTTCACAATAATGTAAGTAAACCTACTACTGAAATGTACACTTAAAAATTGTTAAGATGGTAAATTTTATGTTATGCATTCTTACTACACACACAACACACACACACAGAGTCAAGTCAGAAAACTAATTACATTCTTTGTAGCATTACTTTGTGTTAAAATAACCTCTCGGGGTATATGGACCACAATATAAACAACAAAATATAAAAATATCTTATATTCAGAAAACTTAGTTACCTGCAACAAATCCAACTACCAGATCTTTTCCAGTAGTAGAATGTTGACCTTTGACCCAGACTGCTTTGAGGCTATTAAAAGTGTAGAAATAGACAAAATTGGAGCAGCAGAGACTGGAGATAACTGGAAACCACCCTCGATATGGTGCCAGGCTAGGGGAAGAACATAATAAGCAAAGTAAAAATGCTGAATAAAAGGCACTAGAAATGAGAGTCCTAGAAAAGGCTGATCATCATTCACATACCCTCAAAGTTCACTCCTACTCTACAATGTACTCCAAACTGTACACATATTCTACATTCTGAGGATGCCCAAACCAAGAATTCTTTTCTAGCATTAATGATACCAAAGAAACAACATACATTCTATGACTGATTTATTGATTTCCCCCCTCAATTTCCTTTAGTAAATTACTATGTAAAATTAAAGACAATTTCCTCGTGGCTGTTAGTTAATATAGCATCATTCACATTTTATTACAGGGCAAGAACATTTAAAATGAAGTAAATATAGAAGTGCAAAAAAAAAAAAGTGATGGGGGTATGTTATAAGGGCACAGGAACCAGACTGAAGGAGCTCACACTGGCCACACCTGGGACAATTTGAGCACCAAAATAATTAAGTAATTAATTGTAAACCATTGAATTTCTGAGTCTGTATGATACTAAATTATTTCCTCATAGACTGCTTATAGTTGGAAAAGAGGAAAAATAAAATTATTCAGTGCTAACTTGAATCTAAGAAATTATAATTAACCAATGGAGGGCAAGTGGACAATATGTGACTCCAATGTGACGTCCTAAGGAGGACACAATTTCACCTATACATTATTCTGGCCAAGAATGCATAGACTCAATCTAATCATGAAGAAACATGAGGCAAACTTAAAGTGAGAAAAATTTTATTTAAGGAAAAATAAGGGGAGAAGGTCCACATCTTTGAAAATGTCAGTCGTAGGGGTAAGGGGCTTTGATGTATGGTATGTAACTTACTCTCAAATTAATTCTGAAAACATCTGTGTGTGGTGTGTGTATGTGTCTGTGTAGTAAAGAAAGAAGGAGGGAGTGGGGAAGGGAGGGAGAAAGCATGAGCACAAACGGAAGAGTGTTAACAACAGGTCGATCTGGTTAAAACACATACTGGTATTCTTTGTACTATTTTAGTTTTGCAACTTTTTGTAAATTTGAAATTATTTCCAAATAAAAAGTTTTTTAAAAGGTACACAGGTCTGAATGCATCTGATAGGAGTGAGCTAAACAACTATGACCTTCTTCAGTTTATTGTTCATTGGTTTCATGTAAGACGTCATGATCAAGAATCAAAATGGTCAACCACAGAACTTTAAGGAAATGAAAACAACTATGTATTTACTTACAACTCAGGCAATTACAAATTCACAACACCGTGAGGCTTTGAGAATGGATAGAAAGTGAGTGTAGGTATGATGGACGCCCAGGAATCTCCTAATGAGCTGCTCTACCTAACAAAGATGAACAAGGTAGTACTCACAGGCCTTCTTCTTTAATGATCTCCAGGAGCACCATGTGTGTTGTTTTGGACTTTCTTTTCTCATCAACTACAAGACCAAAGAGTACATGTTTAAACTAAATCCTTTGAGAATTGTTATCTTCAGCATCACAAGTTTCACTGAAATGCCATTTACCTCACCTGAGCAGTCTCTCACCCTATTCTTTGAGCTCCCTAGTTTGCCTCAGAACTCAATGATCCTCCTGTGTTCCCATGTGCTAAATTTCCTACTATTGATTCCATGGTTTCATCTGTTATTCATGAACCATAAAGCGTTTTAATTCAATACCTAATTTCCAAAGTAAAAAATGTAACAGGAGAAATTTATTTCTTATATTTCATAGGGCTCTCTAGTTTTTTTTCAAAGTTATATATTCTCCTTTTTATCTTAATATCTTATAAAGTAGAGAGGAAATAAATTACCATTTCCCTTTCAGAGAAGAGGTTACAGACACAAAGCTGTGAAGGACACATGTAGTTGGCAGCAGAGCCAGGATTAAAATTCAGGTTTACAAAGTTTTAACCTTGTGCTCTGTTCCCTAATCTAAAAAAATAAAAGGTCTCAAAAAGATGGGAACTCTGCTTTTCTTGGCATTCTAAATGAAAACAAAACGTACCTTAATTAACTTCAAATTTCCTACCCACATCTGAAGACTATTTTGAAAATATAAAAATAGGAAAATGAACCGATTTCTTAATAATTAAAATTGGTACCTTTATGGCTCATGGGATGGCAAATTAGGAAACCCCTGTACAAGGCAATCTAACAATAACTATCAAAATTACAAACATTTGCCCTTTGATCAAACAATCCCATTTCTGGGAATTTATCTCATAGAACTTACAGAAACAAATTAGCATATGGGGACTTCCCTGGTGGTGCAGTGGTTAAGAATCCGCCTGCCAATGCAGGGGACGCAGGTTTGAGCCCTGGTCCAGGAAGACCCCACATGCTGTGGAACAACTAAGCCCGCGAGCCACAACTACTGAGCCTGCATGCCACAACCACTGAAGCCTGCGCGCCTAGTGCCCATGCTCTGCAACGAGAAGCCACTGCAATGAGAAGTCCATGCACTGCAATGAGAAGCCCACGCACCGCAACGAAGAGTAGCCCCCGCTTGCCACAACTAGAGAAAGCCTGCACGCATCAACGAAGACCCGATGCAGCCAAAAATTAATTAATTAATTAATTAAATTTATTTTTAAAAATCTAGAAACAATAAATGCTGGAGAGGGTGTGGAGAAAAGGCACTGCACTGTTGGTGGGAATGTAAATTGATACAGCCACTATGGAGAACAGTATGGAGGTTCCTTAAAAAACTAAAATTAGAAATGCCATATGACCCAGCAATTCCACTACTGGGCATATACCCTGAGAAAACCATAATTCAAAAAGATACATGTACCACAATATTCATTGCAGCATTATTTACAGTAGCCAGGACATGGAAACAACCTAAATGTCCATCAACAGATGAATGGATAAAGAAGGTGTGGCACATATATACAATGGAATATTACTCAGCCATAAAAAGGAATGAAATAGAGTTATTTGTAATGAGGTGGATGGACCTAGAGTCTGTTATACAGAGTGAAGTCAGAAAGAGAAAAATACCATATGTTAACACACATATACGGAATCTAAAAAAACGGCACTGATGAACCTAGTGGCAGGGCAGGAATAAAGACCCAGACATAGAGAACGGACTTGAGGACATGGGGAGGAAGGGGAAGCTGGGACGAAGTGACAGAGTAGCATTGACATATATACACTACCAGATACAAAATGGACGGCTAGTGGGAAGCTGCTGCATAGCACAGGGAGATCAGCTTGATGCTTTGTGACGACCTAGAGGGGTGGGAGAGGGAGGGTGGGAGGGAGTCTCAAGAGGGAGGAGATATGGGGATATATGTATACATATAGCTGATTCACTTTGTTGTATAGCAGAAACTAACACAACATTGTAAAGCAATTATACTCCAATAAAGATATTTAAAAAATGCTGTTAAGTGAAAAATGTAAGATATGGAACAGTGTGAAAAGTATGCTTTTTGAGTAATAAAGAGAGGAAATTGAGACTATATATTATTTGCTTGTTTTTCTACATAAAGAAACTCTCAGGGCTCTTTGAGAGACTAATAGAGACATTATCTACAGGGGAGAGAAAAGGAGACAGTGTAGAGTGAGATTTTTCACTGTACTGCCTATCTTTTTATGTATTTTGGTTTTTGAGTCATATAAAATTATTACCTTTCCAAAATCTCTAAAATTAATTGAAAATAGTGGTCATGAAGGATTTTAATATAGGAATTAGTTTATTCAAAGCTAATCTTACTCTTATCTCTTAATCTAAGTTCTGGCATAGGTTTATAATTTAAAGTTGAAAAATACTGAGGAAAGAACAAGCAGGAGTTACAGAAAGTTGCATAGCCCTATAAAGTGAAAGAGGGAGACTAGGACTACGTACCCACGTGAGCAGTGACAATGGTATCTGGCTCCACCATGTTTCCTATTCTCTGTTCTCTTTCTAGAAAATCTACCCCCAGTAAAAAAAAAAATTCTCTACATTGTGCCTTTCAAAAGTCGTATTGTTTATTAGAATGAACTGTAATGATTCAAAATTACTAATGCAAGCCCACTCAGGTCTCTCAGATTAGAAAATGGCTGAGGCTATGACTCATTCACAAACATCAAAAATAAAAGTTTAAAGTTAGTGAAAATGGACAACAGATTTCTAATGAAATGGGAAATCCTATGTTAACTTAGAACTTAGTAGAGAAGTATGTTTGCTTCCTGATACCAAATGAACAGGAATATGATGACAATAAGATACTTACCTTGAAGTCGAAGTCGAGCTGTATCCAAGGGAAAAAATACTGTCATTGCTGTCATGCTTCCCTGAAAAGTTTGAAAAGCCTTTAGCCATTACAGTATCACAAAAATAATGAGCCACAACTTTTAAATGAACAAAAAGTTCACTATTATCAATGGGTCAGATGAAATTTTCAGTGAACAAATATACAGAATATTTTTATCTATTGGGATCATTAGTGTTCAAACTTCTGTAGTTATATACTTGAACAGACATATTTAATTTTCCAGAAGAAATCTCTTTCTCTCTGATATTGAAAAAGAAAATGTAGTGGGTCCCTGGAGATGACAAACTTAGGGATTTACAACCTAGGACACATGTCAAAGACAGCAGGTAAATGGATTTTTAACCTTTTACTGGTCAGCTACTGCTCCTATGCTCTCCTCTGATACCCCAAGAAACCAAAAAATCTAGTGATCAAACAGATATGTATTTCTATACTCTCTGCTTAATCAATATATTCACCACAAAGTAAAAGGGGTTTAAAAATCATATTGCTCTTTAAAACAGTTCTGTTTGCTTGTGTTTTAAAAAAGAGGGACAACATCTTTGCTAAAAATTCTATAAATAATTTATCCAAGATAACACGACAAAAATTATCACTGGAAAAAAAAAGAAGCCAACAACCAGTCTTTTCATTCATAAGGCCCTGTGACAGATAAAAACCACAAGTATATAGTTAGGGATAAAATTATATGCATGATATCTCCAGGTGGGTTTATGGTTCTCAACCTAAGTGCAGGCCCAGTGGTATATATTCTCAGGCATAAGGTCAAGTTTTAAGCTACTGATAGAATAACAGTAACATACATATTTTTATCATGATAACAATGGGAAACTAGGTCAACTTTATAGATAAGAACAAAAATGTGCTAGGTCTCTTATGTATTTAAATAGATCAGCCTGTTTGACAAGGAAGAACACTGTATTGTCCTATTAGTTACTCTTCGAAACTCAGATTAAATGTTACCACCCCTACCCATCAGGTTCCTCTGTGTTCCCACAGCACTTGTTTATATGTCTCTTAGAGCACTCATATTGCAGTGAAACCTAACTCTTCCACGGGATTGTAAGAATATCCATTTATCTTGTGGTATACCACAGATTCTTAAATAAATGTTTATTAAATTCACTCTACTTTCAGTTATTTATACAATTTAGATGGCTCCCACATAAATGATCTTTCCTAGTAAGAACTAGATAATACTTAATATTTCAAGAAACACTGGATCTGTAAAGGTTTACAGTCTACAAATCTATTCTTCCGGCATCCTTGCTCACCTTACAGGCAATTTCCAAGAAAAATGGGGGCTGCAAAGCTGGAGAACGCTTATCAAGGTTATTAAGGCCTTTACTTCCTATCACGTGGTACTAGCACGCCTATGCAGAAAAGTCCTGCCTGGAAACTACTTTTTCAAACAATTGGATTACCTCCATCCCTCTTCCCTGTCAGCTTTAAATAGACACCTGAAGTTTCCTAACTTAGAAGACCCTGTCCTACCTACCTTGAAATCTTAAAGTACATTTTACACCAAGATAAAGAGAACAGTCTGTCCAAAGAGCTCAAAGATCTATTACCTCCTCAAGGACTAGCATAAAAAACTCAAATCTGTAAAAATAAAAAACACTTAAAATTGTATTAGTACTGGAAAGACTGGATCTAGATGGTGAACTGAAAACCTTCCATTGCCTCCTCCCCATTCCAATCACTAATAATGAGAGAGAAGATTTATATATAAAAGTGTTGTGTAGAAAAACAAAAGGGGTCTGAATGGTGGACCAGAAATTAAAAGGATAGCAGAGTGAGGCTGTTCTGAAAGAAGAAATCACAGACCGAAATGCACAGACAATAGCTATGGCAGGCAGAAAAATGGCCCCCTGAAAGATGAACACATTCTAATCCACAGTACTTGTGAACATGTTACATTACATGGCAGGTTGCTAATTGGCTGATCTTAAAATAGGGAGTTTAGTCTGGATTTTCTGAGTGGGCCCAGCGTAATCATAAGGGTCCTTAAAAGTGGAAGAGTAGGTCTTCCCTGGTGGCACAGTGGTTAAGAATCCGCCTGCCAATGCAGGGGACATGGGTTCGAGCCCTGGTCTGGGAAGATCCCACATGCCGTGGAGCAACTAAGTCCGTGCGACACAACTACGGAACCTGCGCTCTAGAGCCCGTGAGCCACAACTACTGAGCCCGCGAGCCACAACTACTGAGCCCGCACACCTAGAGCCCGTGCCCTGCAACAAGAAGCCACCACAAAGAGAAGCCCACGCACCGCAATGAAGAGTAGCCCCCACTCACTGCAACTAGAGAAAGCCCGTGCGCAGCAACCAAGACCCAACGCAGCCAAAAAAAATAAAAGTGGAAGAGGGCTTCCCTGGTGGCGCAGTGGTTGAGAGTCCGCCTGCCGATGCAGGGGACACGGGTTCGTGCCCTGGCCCGGGAAGATCCCACATGCCGCGGAGCGGCTGGGCTCATGAGCCATGGCCACTGAGCCTGCGCGTCCAGAGGCTGTGCTCTGCAGCGGGAGAGGCCACAGCAGTGAGAGGCCCGCGTACCGCAAAAAAAAAAAAAAAAAAAGTGGAAGAGTAGGTGGGAGTGAGGCAACGGAGGACTCAACCCATCATGGCTGGCTTTAAGATGGACAAAGGGGCCACTAGCCAAGGAATGTGGGCAGCCTCTAGAAGCCAGAAAAAGGAAATGGATTTTCTCGTAAGGGCCTCCAGAAAGGAACATGACCCAGTTGACACCTTAATTTTAGCTCAGTGAGCTGTACATCAGACTTCTGACCTACAGATATTAAACTTGTGTTGTTTTAAACCATTCAATCTGGTAACCTGTTACAACAGCAATAGAAAACTAATAAAACAGGATTACTACAAATGGTGGGGACTAGCCCGGGGAAGCAGAAGGGAGCTCTGGCGTGACTTTCCGGTTGACTAGCTGGTACCGTGACAACCACAGCCAGGCAGTCCCCATCCCAGGCAGTGACTGTGAATATGGAAACCTGAACTTGCCTGAGGTGAGCAGAAACGCTGAGACCTAGCCACTGTCACACCTTGCCAGAACGCATGCCACCTTTATACCACAATTCCTGGAAGCCGCCAGCAGTAAACAAGTACAGGCAGGGGGAGGGGCGCGCAGTGGCAAGGAAATAAAAAGCTTACTAGTTTTACCCTATTTAAGAAGAGGATATACACATACACACATGAATTTATTCTAGGTTTTGGCAAAAAACCTAAGTTTAAATGTGAGAGTTAAAGATGTAAGGGTGAAATGGGGGTTTCCACTGTCAGCAATATGCTGGCATACACCACACACTACAAAATACCTAGAACTGTCAACTAAAATATAAAATATTTAAAAATTTTTAAAATAAAATATAACACGTACCCTTTAAATGATTAGCTGAACCTCCTTGGGGCCACAAAGAAGAGTAGAAACCCATAGGGTTAAGCAGCCTCCTTGGTGTTCATTGAGAGGATTTTTTTTGCGAGTCTAAGTGATCAAGGGGCTTTGTTATTATTATTTTTTTAACTGAAGTGGAATTCCCATAACATAAAATCGACCACTTGAAAGTACACCATTCAGTGACATTTAGTAAGTACATTCATAATATTGTGTAACCACCACTTGTATCACGTTCCAGAATATTTTCATCACCCCGAAGACAACCCTGTGCCTGTTAAGCAGGCATATGCCCCACTTCCCCCTCCACTCAGCCCTGACAACCACTAATCTGCTTTTTGTCTCTACAGATGTACATATTCTGGACATTTCATATAAAAACAATCGTGCAAGATGTGACCTCTTGTGTCTGGCTTCTTTCACTCGGCACAGTGTTTTCAAAGCTTATCCACTTTGTAGTGTGTATCAGTTCTTCTTTCTTTTTTATGGCCGAGTAAAATTCCCTTGTATGTATAATATGACATTTTGTTTATCTATTCAAAACGCTTTGTAATGAGATAGAGGTAATGGTTGCACAACATTGTGAACAGACTAAATACCACTGAACTGTACAATTTAAGATGGTTAATTGTGTTATGTGAGTTACATCTCAATTTAAAAAAAAATGTAATCCTCACAACAACCATATGAGGTAAGTACTATTATTCTCTCCATTTTATAGATGAGGAAAAAGATACTAAGAGGTTTTGCAACTTTTCTCAAGTCATACACTTTGCAGGTGGCAGAATCAGTATTTGAACGTAGTCCGTCTGGCTCCAGAGTCCATACTTAACAAGCGTTGTAATTAAAACTTAAAAATGTACTAATATAGAACTAAAAATTAGCTTTAAAATAAAGGCAATATAGTAATATGGGACCTACTTTATGTGTCAAAAAAAATTTTTTTTTATGGACTAGTCTGGAAACCCAGCAGAGAGCCTGGCATAGCATAAGCCCTGAACTTGTTAATAAATGTATGACTGTATCCACCTACAAATAAACTTAGTATCTATGAGAAAGTGTATTGCAAATGCTAAAGGTAAATTTAGAACATAGCTATTCTGTACATTGGGGATTTGCTATATTTGTCTCCTGACCAAGCAAACACACAGACAGATGACTATTTTCGTAAGCAGCTGTTACCTGAAGGAAAATATTTATTATATATGCAAGTCTTATGCTAAGCTATACAATCATATGAGTTTTCAGAATTTGAATTAAATTCCTCTTTTCATAAATACTCAGTGTTGCTTTTTTTCTCTAGGACTGCCTGTTTACTTATATAAAATTAGAAGGCAAAAACTAGTAAGAAGGTGACTACAAGGTAAAATACTGTTGTGCCAGAGAGGCATACCAATCAACCCATTATTTTGAGTCCCACAGAATTCTAACCATCTGAGTGGGAGTTCTATTGCTGACAACAATTACAATTTAAAAGACTCTATTTCCAGAGAAACAACCTTCTTGTATCTCACCAAAATCAAACATTTTTAGTCACAACATTCTACCATCCCCTCCTGGCATTTAACCATTTGGTGCTGGGAAAGCAAATGAATTCCTACACCGCACTGGCACCTGGAGCTGGAAAAGCCTTCAGAGATAACCTAGCAGTGCAGACCCTTCCCCTGTGAACTGAGAAGTCTTGGACAGGGTTGTTAAGAGGTCTGCCTAAAGCCAGAGTGGCAGAGGCGGAGTTAGAACCTAGCTCTCTTCAACTCCAAGTTCTACTGTTCACTGTTCTACCTAAGTTCTCAACCTTTTTGCAATCAAGATATAAGTGACTTTTCATTTTTCTCTTCTAATTGTAAAAGTATACACAATACAAACACACACACACACACAATCCGGGAAATTCTTAACAGGGACTATACAAGGAGAGGAAGGAATGAAAGGTGGCTTCCATTTCTCTTGTGATGCATCTCTGTATAATTATTATTTGTAAACAATAAGTACGTGTTAGTTTTAGTTTTGAAATTAACCATTTTAAATTGTACAGTTCAGTTTAGTTTTGAAAGTTCTTTTTCAAACTTGATTTAAATGCTACTCATTTCCCTCGAGGTACTTTAGCTGTATCTGACAAGTTTCTTTCTTTACAACTCAGTGGTTTTTCATATATTCACAAAGTTGCACAACATTCACCACTACCAACTCCAGAACATCCGTTGCGGAGCACAGGCTCCGGACGCGCAGGCTCAGCGGCCATGGCCCACGGGCCCAGCCGCTCCACGGCATGTGGGATCTTCCCGGACCGGGGCACGAACCCGTGTCCCCTGCATCGGCAGGCGGAGTCTCAACCACTCCGCCACCAGGGAAGCCCCTCCAGAACATTTTTATCACCTTAAAAGAAAATCCATACCCATTAGCAGTCACTCTCCATTCTCTTCCTCCCACACCCTGGCAACCACTAATCTATTTTCTGTCTCTATTTTGCCTCTTCTGCACATTTCATGTAAATGGAACCAAATAACACATGATCTTTTGTGGCTGGCTTCTTTCAAGGCTCATCCACGGGGACTTCCCTAGTGGTCCAGTGACTAAGACTCCATGCTCCCAATGCAGGCGGCCCAGGTTTGATCCCTGGTCAGGGAACTATATCCCACATTCCACAACTAAGAGCCCACATGCCTCAACTAAGGATCCCAACGAAGATCCCACATGTCTCAACTAAGACCCAGTGCAGCCAAATAAATAAATAAATATCTAAATACAAAAAACAAAAAAACTCATCCATGTTATCAAATCAGAACTTCGTTCTATATTATGGTTGAAAAATATTCTATTATATGGATATATCACATTTTGTTTATCCACTCATCTGTTGATGGATTTGGGTTGTTTCCACTCTTTGGCTTTACGAAAAATGCTGCTACGAACATTCCTGTAACAAGTTTTTATACGGATGTCTTCAATTCTCTAGGAGTGGAATTGCTTGGTCATATGGTTCTATGTTTGACATTTTGAGGAACTACCAAACTGTTTTCCACAGTGACTACATAATTTTATATTCCCACCAGCAAAACAAGGTTTCAAATTTCTCCATATCCTTTCAATACTTGTCATACCTGTGCTTTTTGATTATAGCCACCCTAGTGGGTGTGAAATAGCATCTCATTGTGGTTATGATTTGCAGTTCTCTGATAACTAATGCCATCCAGCATTTTTTCATGTGTTTATTGGCCACTCATATAACTTCACAGGAGAAACGTCTATTCATATCCCTTGTGCATTTTTTAATTGGGCTATTTGCCTTTCTATTATTGAGTTGTAAGCAGTCTTTACATATTCTGGATACCAGACGCTGTATCAGATAAATGACTTACAAATGTATTCTCCATTCTGTTGTCTTCACTTTCTTGATAGTATCTGAAGCACAAAAAGTTTTAATTTTGATCAAGTCCAATTTACATATTTTTTTCTTTTATTACTTGTGCTTTTGGCATTATATCTAAGAAACCACTGCCTAATCCAAGGTCGTAAAGATTTATACCAATGTTTTCATCTAAGAGTTTTGTAGTTTTAGTTCTTACATTTAGGTCTGTGGTTCATTTTGAGTAAATTTTTGTGTATGATGTGAAGTAGGGGTCCAACTTCATTTTGTTGCATGTGGATGTCCAGTTGTCCCTGCACAATTTATTGGAGACTGTTCTTTCCCCATTGATGTTCCTTGGCATCCTTGAACACAAATTTGTAGGTTTATTTTTTGGACTCTCAATTCTGTTGTTGATCTACCTGTCTATCCTTATGCCAGTACCAGTCTCTTGATTACTGTAGCTCTGTACTAAGTTTTGAAATTGGGAAGTATGAGTCCTTCAACTTTTTTTTTCAAGATTTTTTTGGCTATTCTGGATCCCTTGCATTTTCATATATACTTCAGGACCATCTTATCAATTTCTGCAAAAAAGCAAATTGGTATTTTGATAGGGAGTACACTGAATCTGTAGATCCTTTTAGGGAGTATTGCCATCTTAACAATCTTGGCCTCCAATCCACTTATTCAGAGGGTGCCTTCCCACTTACTTAGGTATTTTAATTTTTTTCAGTGATGACTTATTTTCAGTATAGCTACAAGTTGTAGTATGCACCATCTGTGCTATCACTCAGTTTTAAATGCATTCTTATTTCCATTATGATTTCTTCTTCTTTAACCCATAGATCATTCAGTAATGTGTTTAATGCTCAAACATATGTTTTATATATATATGTATATATATATATTTATATTCTAAAGTTACCTTGTTACTGGTTGCTAGCTTAATTGCACTGTGCTTCAAGCATTCTGTACTATTTCAAAACTTTTTCAAAATTTAAGTTTTGCTTTACAGCCCAGTAAATCGTCAGTTTTCATAACTTTTCCATGTTTGGCTTGAAAATAATGTGTATTTTGCAGTTGTTGGGTACAATGTTCTGTATGTATCTATTAGGTCGTTTGTTAAATACATATTCAATCTTCTATATTTTTTCCCTCCTTTCTTGTTCTATAAATTACTGAAGGATATATTAAAATCTACCACTTTGATGACGGGTTGGAGATTTCCTCTTAAAGTTTTATTAATTTTTGCTTTAAAGATATTGAGACTATATTATTAGATGAACACAAACTTAAAACTGCTTTATTTTCCTGACATACTGAGCCTTTTTCTCTATGATGTCATTCTCTTGATCTCTAGTAGTGACATTGCTGTAAAGTCTATTTTGTCTGATGTTAACAGTTTTGGCTTAGTATTTGTCTAGCATGTCTTTTCTCACATTTTTACTTTCACACTTTCTGTACCCTTTTCTTTTAGACATATCTTTTATAAATAGCATTTTTCCCTTTTGAAAACCAATCTAGCACAATTTCTTTTAACTGAAACACTTAGTTCATTAACATTTATTTGGATTTATAGTTGTCATCTTTTTTATAGCCATGCCATGTGGCTTGTGGGATCTTAGTTCCCCGATCAGGGACCAAACCCAGGCCACAGCAGTGAAAGCTCAGTGTCCTAACCACTGGACTACCAGGGAATTCCCAGTTGTCATCTTATTTTGTGCTATGTGTCATACATGCTCTATGTTGCTTTTTCTGCCCTTTACTGCTTTCTTATTTGACTAGAGTTTCCAATAAATTTTAAGTTATAGTTTCTAATTCTTTTACAAGCTATCTAGTAATTACAACATATATTCCTAACTTATCAATTCTAAAAATATTCATTAGGTTTAGAATTTCTCCAAGTGAGGATCTTGCTAGTGGCAAACTGCTTTTGATGATCTGAAAATGTCTCTATTTCGTGTATGTTTTTAAACTTTTCACTGGACATAGCATTCTAGGTAGGAAGTCATTTTCTCTCGGCAAAATGTAGAAAACATTCCAGTTTCCTGACTACAATCATTGCAAGTGAGAATCAGGTTTCAGCTAAATTATCCTTTAGCTCACTAATTCTACCTTCAGCTGTGTCTAATATGGTATAAAAACGCTTGAATTTGAACCCATCACTCAGCTTCAACAATGATCAATTCATAGCTATGCATTAAATATTTTAATTTTAAATGTTTATTTGATCAAAGCAGAGCATGCATATACTTTAAAAAGTCATGTAATATAAATGACAAAATAAGTAGTTCCTGCCCATTTTATACAATCTTCCTCCCCAGAGGAAAGTATTTTCTTTTAGCTGTATCGTTTGTAATTTACACATCTCCATATAACTTTAAAATATCCTGGTATCTTTTGATTAATCAATTTTAGACATTATTCACCTTCTATTACGGAGGGTAAGAATTTAGCTCTCATATTTCCCTCTGCTTCTTCTGCCAGCCCTCTAAGAGTTTTGATTTTTGCTTAAATCAATATTTAGTGTTCCCATGACTATCACACAATCAATTTTTAAATTTCAATTATTTTACTTTCTATTTCTAAATATTCTACGTGGTTAATTTTCAAATCTGCTTGGCCAATGTTAGTTTCTTGTTCTTTGCACATATTTTCTAGCCTTTTAATTTTTATACAGACTAAATAGCTTTTTAGATTGTGACTGAGAAGTCCATTTTCTGATTGTTGCTCCTGTCTACTGTACTTGTTCACATTGCCTTGTTTCTCTGTTAGTTTGGTTAGTTCGGATTGAGCTGCTCATTTCCCTTAAAATTTTATTTTTGGGCTTTTTTTTAGACCTGATAAAGGTAAGTACCTCTGGAAAGGATTTCTGCCAGGCACTCTGGGGACCCACCAACCTGGAATCGCTCTAAGTTACTCACTTTAGGTTTTCCAATCAAATAGTGAGAATTCAGGCTGCAACCTAAGGGAGGACCTGTGGCTTCAAAATGTCAGTGGTGATTTCCTCTCTCAAATTAGTGCCAAGGTTGGAGCCACCCGATTTTCCTGGGGAGGAGTAAGTTTATTTCCCATTTACCTTTATAGCGCATTCCTTTGGGATTTCAGGTTTATTCGGTGATCCCCTACTGGACTTATCTTGGACAGAATGGACTCTTTCTTTTCTTCCCTGTATCTCTGTAAGCTACAAATCTAAAGCTTGTGTCTACCTGGCTAAGCAATTCCTACAGGGCAAAGACTGCTCTCCGTGACTCTGGGTCCTGACCTCACTCATTCTCTAGTTCTAAAAGTTCCTTACCTTCCTGTCACCTTATTAATGCTTTTAAGAAGTAACTGTTCTGGGCTTCCCTGGTGGCGTAGTGGTTGAGAATCTGCCTGCTAATGCAGGGGACACGGGTTCGAGCCCTGGTCTGGGAAGATCCCACATGCCGCGGAGCAACTAAGCCCATGAGCCACAACTATGGAGCCTGCGTGTCTGGAGCCTGTGCTCCGCAACAAGAGAAGCTGCGATGGTGAGAGCCCGTGCACTGCGATCAAGAGTGGCCCCTGCTTGCCACAACTAGAGAAAGCCCTCGCACAGAAACGAAGACCCAACACAGCCAAAAATAAATTAATTAATTAATTAAGAAAAAATAAGTACCTGTTTTTTAAAAAATATTTTATACAGATTTTTTTAAATTATAAAGGGAAGTTTTCAGGAGAAAGTTTGATAAGCTCCTTAGAAACAGGAATCCCATTTTAGGTATTTTACAATGGACTGTTGCTAGTCTTAGCAAATAAATATTTAAAAATATTTGTGAGTGTGTTTATTCCTTTGCTATTTATTCTATTTTGTTCTTATTTCATAAGATTGTATACGGGCAGGTTGGTGACATATTCACATTTTGAATCTATTACCCCACAGCATCTACCACCTCTCTTCTATGTTCCTTGGATATTTAACAAGTGAACTAAGAAATTTATTCTTAACTTAATCACCCTGCCTCCAAAAATTTATAAAATTTTGTAGTGAAACAAATAGTAAACAAAAGCAAATCAGAACAAACATAAAATAGCTACCATTTCACCTGGACGTGAAAATTAGGAAAATGACAAAATCAGGGAGAAAAAAACCCCAGAAATCTTAAATTAGGCCCTTTGTACACAAGTGTCTGATTAAAAGACACACCAAAGGCCTTTTAGGGAGCCATCCAAGTAACCTTAAAAGCTTTCAACCTGAAAGACCAGAGCACAAATACAAACACTGCTTTACCAAAGTACATCTGACTTAAAATACTAAGGCCTTGAATCACTTTGAGTGGTGGCTAGGAAAACGGAGAAGGGATATCTACCAGAAGAACTAAAAAAGAACTATAAAAGAAAGAATCAGGGGCTTCACTGGTGGTCCAATGGCTAGGACTCCATGCTCCCAATGCAGGGGGCCCAGATTCGATCCCTGGTCAGGGAGCTCGATCCTACATGTCAGAACTAAAAGATCCTGCATGCCACAACTAAAAGATCCTGCACCAGCAACGAAGATCCCGAGAGCTGCAACTACGACCCAGCGCAGCCAAATAAATATGCAGTCAATAAATATCCAGTCCACCTTTTAATCTGGCTGACACAGACACACGTGGTGTTGAACTGAAGCACCCAACACCACAAAGTCAGAAGGAAACAGTAGGGCAAACTCGGTCAAGGCTTGGCTCTGTGAGCGTGTGCCATCTTATGGGAATGACAGACAGGGACACACATAAATATAGAAGCAGAGTATCACGCCCTTTAAGTACGAACAATGATGGCCTACTAACCAAATTCAACCATTCCCAAAATGCTACTTCACCCTTGAAGGATGAAAAATAATCCAAAAAAATGCAATGCTAGTTCCAAAGTCAATTTCCAGAGGAGTCCAGAAATGGTGGTTGAGTCACAGGAGCACAAATGAAATCAGTGTACAGCACCTCCTGATGGAGTATATGGCATTACTGGACAGAAGGTTATTTTTAAAAGAAATCAACTAAAATACACGGTCAGTGGTAGATCTGGAGCTAATGAAATTCCAAAGATGAAAGCCACTTATTGTGGCTTTCACATTCAAAAATGTTATTCACCTAATCAGAGTTAATGTAAGTCTTTCCCCTGATACAACAAACAAGCTAACTCTCATACCCATTCAAAGATACACAAATTAAACAAAAGGCTTAATAGATAACACACCTGAGTGCCCAACGGAAAAAGCATGGGCCCTGGAATAAAATAAACTGGGGTTCTGGTCCCAGCTACAGTACATACTGTACAATAAATTACTTCAAATCTCCATGCCTCAATCTTCCCATTTGTAATTTGGGGACCAATAAAAAATGTGGAGGTTGCTGTGAGAAGTGAGAATTAACTTATGGAAAGACCCAGCATCATTCCAAGTACACAGTTGGCATTCAACAAATGTTGCTTCCTATATATCCTTTTTACAGCATTTTTTAGCAGTGGGGCTCAATATTAATCAGGGTCCTAAAATTAGCAACGGTTACTTACACTCCTTCCAAAAGAGCAACTGTCATTTAGTAAAAAATAAAGGGACTTCCCTGGTGGCACAGTGGTTAAGAATCCACCTGCCAATGCACGGGACACGGGTTCGAGCCCTGGTCCGGGTAGATTCCCACATGCCGCGGAGCAACTAAGCCCATGTGCCACAACTAATGAGCCTGCGCTCTAGAGCCTGTGAGCCACAACTACTGAGCCTGTGCTCTAGAGCCCGCGAGCCACAACTACTGAGCACGTGTGTCACAACTACTGAAGCCCACACACCTAGAGCCCGTGCTCCACAACAAGAGAAGCCACCACAGTGAGAAGCCCGCACACCGCAACAAAGAGTAGCCCCCGCTCGTCACAACTGGAGAAAGCCTATGCGCAGCAACGAAGACCCAATGCAGCCAAAAATAAATAAATAAATTAATTATTTTTAAAAAAGAATAACTGCTCTTTCAGAAGGAGCTTCAAGAAGGTAGGAGGGTCAACAGTGTAAAATACTACAAAGAAGTCGAATCAAATAAGAATGGAAAAAGAGTCAGCAGACTAAGTCAGCAGAAAGTCAGTGATGGCCTATGGAAGAGCACTTCCAGCAATCAGAGTAGGATGAGGAGGAGAGGCAGGAAGTACAGATAGTCATTAAATAAACTTAGCATAAAGGGAAGGAGAATGAGTGGCACCTAAGAAGGCAGTGTGTAGACCCGATTGGTATGGCTTTATTACAGGTCAGGGCTGAAGGGAAAAACAATGGAAAAAGATTAAAGCTATAGGAAAGAAGTGAAAATGAATGGAGCAAAGTCCCAAAAGATAACTGTGGGTAGTGTAAGTTGGGCGGGGGGGAGGGGGGGGCCGAATCAAGATAGCAGAGACCAGCCACATCTGTTTTTCCTGAGATCAGCACAATGTAGGAAATACTGGGTACAATTGCAGTTGATTCTGTAATAGAAAAAACAGAAACGTTAGAAAGCTCATCCCAAGTAGCCTCTATTTTATCTAGAGCAAAAGCCGAGATCATCTGTTACAAGTGAATGGATACAGTTGACTATACAAGATGAGAGAAAATTTCAATTCCACTGAATTTCTAAAATTGGGTACAAATACTGTATTTTCAAGAATATCTCTGAGGGGCTTCCCTGGTGGCACAGTGGTTGAGAGTCTGCCTGCCGATGCAGGGGACGCGGGTTCGTGCCCCGGTTCGGGAAGATCCCACATGCCACGGAGCGGCTGGGCCTGTGAGCCATGGCCACTGAACCTGCATGTCCGGAGCCTGTGCTCCGCAACGGGAGAGGCCACAACAGTGAGAGGCCCGGGTACCGCAAAAAAAAAAAAAAAAATCTCTGAAAAAGAAACGAATAATTATGGCCTTACTACACTATTACAGGTATTGTAATAGGTACTCCACAAGTGTTACCACATTTGCTTCTCAAGAGAACCCAGTAAGTAAAGTGTTATTGCTTTCATTTTATAGCTCAGAAAACTCAGGTTCAGAAAGAAAACATAAATGACCCAAGATGACACAGATAGTTATGTCTTACTCCAAATCCCTTTTTCAGCTATTCTACCATATTTGTTCCTTTAAAAAGATTAAGTCATATAAATACCATATGAGAGCTCTTATATGTGGAATCTAAAATATGGCACAAATTAACTTATCTACAAAACAGAAACAGACTCACAAACACAGAGAACAGATTTGTGGTTGCCAAGGGGGAGCAGGGAAGGGAAAGGGATGGGCTGGGAATTTGGGGTTGGTAGATGCAAACTATTACATTTAGAATGGATAAACTACAAGGTCCTACTGTATAGCACAGCAAACTATATGCAGTCTCCTGGGATAGACCATAATGGAAAGGAATATTTCAAAAAGAACGTCTCTATGTGTATAACTGAGTCACTCTGCTGTACAGCAGAGATTGGCACAGCATTGTAAACCAACTCTACTTCAATAAAAAAAATTAAGTCATAGACTACTCAGGCACAAAGCAAATTAAAGTTAGAAAAATAATTCCAATCAAGACTACATAAGAACCTTTAAGATGAAGAGAACTGAACTGAAATGACCCTATTAGCTAAAAAGTTTACTGGGGTGAGGGGGGGAGATGAACAGGCAGAGCAGAGGATTTTTAGGGCAGTGAAAATAGTCCATATAATAATGTAATTGTGGATACATGTCATTATAAAATTTATCCAAACCCACAGAATGTACAATACCAAGAATGAATCCCAATATAAAGTATGGACTTTGGGTGATTATGATGTTCCAATGTAGGTTCATCATTTGTAACAAAGGTACCACTCTGGTGGGGGATACTGATAATGAGGGAGGCTGTGCATTGGCCGGAGGGGGGTGCTGGGGGTGCCCAGAGGATACACGGGAAATCTCGGTACCTTCCTCTCAATTTTGCTGTGAACCTAAAATTGCTCTAAAAAACTAAGTCTTGAAAAAAAGTTTATCAAGATATCAAGATATATTTTGGATGATGAGTAGTGAGGCAAAGAAGTCCTAAAGATTAAAAGCTATATAAGAATTCAATCATAATTTAGTGGAAGCCTAAATGAAATAAAACAGCAAGGAAGTAAAGACAATGAAGACTTTTTCTAATTACCTCCTTTTAAGGTTTCTAAACCAAAGTAATACAACGCCCTCAGATGTATACTAACCTAAGTTAATTCTATGAGAATCTGACTAGATTCAAACTATGGGTCTGGATGAGCCAGCTGTGGAAAAGAAAACCCTTCCAAAAAGAACTTAACATTTAAATTGTTAGATATGTGGTTTAAAGTGCTCCTGATGAACAATTAATGTCCAAATGCCTCCAGTTTGATTATACATGTATATATGTAATATTTAATGTCACTTTTTTTCTGAAAATCTAAAGATATTCAGGGGCTAGTTTTGAATTAAACAAAGGGATGGGGAAAAGAGACAAGAAGTATGAAGGAACAGGCAGCTAGGCATAGCAACAGAAGAGTAGCAGAGAAGGGAGACCTGGGTTCTTGCCCCAGGCCTATGACCAAATAACTTACTGGTAATCTTGGCAAAAACACTTAACATACCTGTTTCCATTTTCTTGTCTCTGTATGAGAATAAAGATACTTGTCTAAGAGCCTCGGAAACAACCCTATGAAGTGAGTACTATTATCTTCCCCAGTTTATAGATGAGGAAACTGAGGCAAGAGAGATTGAGAGACATGCCCAAGGTCACACATGTGATAAGTGGCAAAGCTGGGATTTGAACTCAGGCAGTCTGGTTTCAGAGGACATACTTTTAACCACTTGTTATACTGCCTACCTATCAAAGTTGTTAACAGATGTGAGAAGATAGGGAATTCTATAAGTACTAAATATTATTATTAAATCTAATATTAAATTAACTAACTCAAACAAGTTAGGATGCATAGAAAATTAGAAAACATAGTTGTGGACAAAAATATTAATGGCTTTCACTTATTGGGCCCCTATTATGTGTCAGATAGTATAAAAGCTGTTTTAATTAAGTTATTTTATTAATATTCACAGAACCCTGTGAGGTTGTTGGCATTTAACAAATTAGAATCAGAGTTAACTAAACTGAATCTGAAAATTTAGGTTTTTGTTTCTAATCTATAAATCAATGAGTAACATTAGGAAAGTCACTTAACCAAGCAATCCCATAGTTTCTTCATAATGGGGTGCTGGGAGGTCATATTACCATCTATACTAAATATTTACCACAGTGAAAAGCTAGAAACAACGCAAATGTCCATAAATTATGGGATACCCATATGATAGAATATTTTATACTAAAAAGCCAATGATTTTTCAAGTCTTTTTAACAACATGATATAGTGGATATCTGATGTTTTGGGCCACACAGCAACATTCCCTTTTCCTGATTTTCTTTACCTCTTCCCACTGTGCACAGTCTTCGTAATATGTCAACCTTGGGGGCTTCCCATTATCTTCACAGGGGCAGCCCACCACTTCTTCCTAGGTACCACCAGGGGTCTTATCCACGCCACCACTATACACCTAAGAAGAGCTTTCTGAGGACAGGGACTTTTCCACTGATAGCCTTCATATCCAGAAGGCCTTGTACAGAAAATCAACAAGTTCTACTTGGTTTCTGCTTCTAAAAGGCAGGTAGTGAGTCTATATGGTAGAAAGTCCACTGTAATGTTAAGTGTATGAGTATGAGCTACAGAGTCAGATAGTTGGGCCTAATTTTCTCTTTTGATACCAACTGGAGAAAAGTGCTCTGAATAAGCCTTCTTACACAGTTCTAAGGAGAGGTATGTCTGGGATTTGAGTCACAGCACAATAATAGGTAGAGTGGAAGGAGAAAGAACTCTTTCATATCTCTGTATGACTTGAATTTTTTAATGGTCAGCATTTATTCAATGAAATGTAATTCTTTTAAAACAAATTATGAAATTAAAATTGAAAAAACAATTTAAAAATAAACAATAGGGAAAAAAGAAGACCCCTGAAAGTTACTGATTAATAATTATCATTACAATTCCAAAGTCTGTTTTGGCATCTAAACCCCCTAGACAATTCCAACCAATCTCACTTTTCAAATTCTAGACTAATAAAATCTCTTTTAATTACAAATGTACACTTCTACAAATAAAATCTATCTTTGGAAGCTAATCTGAGAACCAAACATATAAAATTATAAACCTAATTATACTCAAAATTTTGAGAAGTATTTACATGCGAGGCCATTAACTGTATCAGACAATAGTCATCAACTGGAGATAAAGCATTCTCCTGAAACAGCACAATTCTGATTTTCAAATACTTGAGATTATCTGCACTTATACCAAAGTGAAGCATAAAACACTCAAAATCACTAATCTGTTTATTTTAATTTTTAAAGTGTGTGTGTGTTTGTGTGTGTGTGCACACATAACACCACACTTGGGGTGAGAAAGTGTAGAACCTGGGAAGAAGTGAATAAGCAAACATGAAACATGTCAACTCAAAAAGGTTGTAGGGGCTTCCCTGGTGGCGCAGTGGTTGAGAGTCCGCCTGCCGATGCAGGGGACACGGGTTCGTGCCCCGGTCCGGGAAGATCCCACATGCCGCAGAGCGGCTGGGCCCGTGAGCCATGGCCGCTGGGCCTGCGCTTCCGGAGCCTGTGCTCCGCAACGGGAGAGGCCACAAAAGTGAGAGGTCCGCGTACCGCAAAAAAAAAAAAAAGGTTGTAAATCAACATCTTAAACAATGACCCAACAATCTTTTGGGGAGAAGCCACAACTAATTACTCCAGGCAACTCTGGAGTTTATACCAAATCCTGACGTTTATGCCAGGATTCCGACCCAGGCTGCCTAGCTCAAGTCAGGCATTCAAATGCTTTTAACTACTATGCTCTCCTGGATCATCTCAAAGCTTTGGTTGAACATCATGGCAAAGGCATTTAATTAAACATGAGCCATTCATTACCACAGTACTATACCATTAAAAGCAATGCCATTTTTCTCGTCAAATGTCTCATCAAATGTAGTGACAGTTTGTGGTGAAATTGTTTTCCTTTGGTAGCAACCAGAAGAAAGCAGGGTCCATGTTGTGTGGTGTATCCTTAACTCAAAAATTTGCAAAAAGAGTTTGAGAACCACTCTTTGGCATGAAAATTCAAAAGAATAACAAAACACAATGCAATTTCTCATTTAGACATGTGCCAGGAACAGTACTGCCCCGAGGGAAGCAAGAGAAAAAAAAAATATTTTTACAAAAGTATATCTATTAGATAATCTAACATAGCTTATGGGAGAAAGAAAAACCACTGCAAATTCAGGGTGCATAATTTCAAGCAGAACTTTTAACAAGAGAAAAATAGGCAACAGGAGAGAAAAAAAATAGAAATGTCTTTGCAGGTTAAATAGAGATAGTATCACCTCTACCCCCAATCACTGTCTATAGCAGGGCTCAGAAAACTAAGACCAAGGGCCAACTTGATGCACTGACTGGTTTCATAAATAAGATTTTATTGGAACACAGCTCTGCCCATTCATTTACTTATTGTCAATGGCTGCTTTCAAACTATCATGGCAGGGTTGAACAGCTTCACCAGAGACGATACACCTATATATTTACCATCTGCCTCCTTAAAGAAAAAGTTTGCCAACACTTATTTTCTTTCATAAAACTTAAAACTATCTAAAATTATTTATTTTTTGATTTACTCAATTATTGTCTGACTTCCCCATTGGAATGCAAACTTCATGAAGAAAAAGACTTTGTTCTCCACTATACTTCTAGCATCTAGAACAGTGCATGGCACGTAAAAAGCACTCAGTAAAGATGTTGAATGAATGGCATTTATTGAGAGAAAGGAGGACAAACACTTCCCATCTTCCCATTTTCTCTTTGTTGCACTATTCTCCCCCCTAATACACCAAAACAAGTCCTCTCAATTAACCACTGGATTTATCATGTTGATAAATCTAATGGTTAATTCTCAGTCCTCATCTTATCTGACTCAACAGCAGCACCTGACCTAGTTGGTCTACACCCTTCTCCATGCGACTCTCAGAACACCACATTCTCTTAGTTTTCATCCTACCCTAGTGGCCCTTCCTTAGTCTCCTTTGCTGGTGCTCTCATTTCCCCAACCTCTTAATGTTGGCATGTTTCAAGGCTAAGTCTTTGAGACTTTTCTCTCAGTCCACACTCATTTCTTTGTTAGCTCATCTAGTCTCATGACTATTCTTAGGCATTTCAAACTTAACTAGTCAAAATCCAAAACCATTCTCATCTTTCCCCCAAAAGCTGCTCCTTTACAGTCTTCACCATCTCAGTAAATGGGAATATCATCCTTCCAGTTGCTCAAGACCCAAACTCTTGGGAGTCAACCAACTCGCATCGTGTTACACCCAACATCCAACCTACCATCAAACCCTGGTGGCTCTATCTCAAAATATATTCCAGGTTCATGATCACTTCTCACAACCTCACTGCTACCATCTTAGTCCCTTGACAGTTTCCCTGCTTCCACCCTTGCTCCCGTACAGTCTACTCTCAACAGAGCAGCCAGGGTGATCACGTTTAAAATGTACATCTGCAAGTTGCTGCATGCTCAAAAGAACTTGCTCTAATAGCTAGTTAGCTGTCTTTCACACTCAGAGTTAAAATTCTTACACAATTTGGTCTCCTGAAACCATTTTGCCTCTTCGTTCCCTCCACGCCAGACACACAGGCCTCCAATGCCTATCCTAGAGCATATCAAACAAGCTTCCATTTCAGCGCCTTTACACTGGCTGAAAGCTTGATCTAACTGAATGAACCGGGACTCCTGAATCAGGCACTTCCATGAACTATTGTGTCATCTAATTCACGTAACAACTCTGTGAGGTAGGTGTCAATACCCCCACTTTACAGATTAGGAAAGTGAGGTTTACAGGCCACCCATCTAACAAGTGACGAGTTGGGGTTCAACTCCCATTATCCTACACAGAACACGAGCTCTCAGTGCACTTTTGGGGGCCTAGGAGAAGAGGACTCAGTCAGTGATATTCCTCTGAAGTCCCAGTGACTCCACGTGCGTGTTGACAGCTAGAGAAGGATGTGAGAAAGGGTAGGCAGAGAGACAGGACGAGAACCACAGAGGAAGTTACTCAAACCAAGAGTGGAAAGTTTCAAGGAAAAGGGAGTGGTGTCAAATGGAAGCGAGAAATCCAGAAGCCCAAGCACCAAGCACATTCCTCACAGTAAACCACATATGTGGTAGACAGCGACTCTGATCTTGATTTAATTTTTTAAAAAAAGTATCTTCTCCTGCCAATGATATTGGCCAGAGATATCCCTGCTAGGTACTGCCACTTGTCTGCAGCAAGTGTGTGAAAATAGGCTGTAGTTAAGAATGTGATTCAGCAACACAGCTTCACACCTAGGTTTTCCTCTGGCCCAGTCAGACAAAGTTTGGGCGTGCGGTGGGGTGGGTTTAGGGGGACGACTGCCCTTTAAATTTCAGAAGGCAAAGAAAACGGCAATGATCTTCTTCCTGACTCCCTGTGGCGGTGTGGGATCACCGCTGCCTACATCCCAGATATTCTGTAAGAGGTCAAAGCGGTAGCCAGGGGCGGAGGGTGAGTGTCGGGCCTCGCCCCAAATTCTTCCAGCAACATTTCGCCTATGCTTCATTCCTCTATGTCCCAGTCACGATACGATCTGCTTCTCATCCCCCCCCCCCCAGCCATATCCCGGTCTGGCCCCAGAAAAGCCCCACACCCCGCAGTGGCCCGGGCACAAAGATCCCGCCTCACCACGGCTCCCGCCACGGCGTGGACCAGGCTTTCGTAGGACAGCACGGAAGCCATAGGTGCGGTTCCCGCAGACCTGGCCACAGTTTTCTCGCAGGAGCCGCAAACAGGCGGTAACAAGCACCGGAGCCCCGGGCGGCAACGTCACCAGCTCCAACCCCTCAGGCCCACCTCCTCCAGAACTACTTCCGGGTTGCAGGGCGCCCGCCCAGTCTCCCGGCCTTAGGCCGCAGGGGAAGGAAGAGGGAAAGACGGGACTGGGAACGCCCCTTGGCTCTGATTGGTCCCCGGGCCTTGCGCGGGGCGGGGCAGCACGGTGCTGCCCCTACCACGCGGAGCGGTGGGTCGGGCCGAAATTCAGTACGGGATGGGTCAACTTCGACTTCCGCTACGTTCTCGGGACCTGGCCAGTCGTACTTCACACCTACTGCAACACTGGAGACTTCAGGAAACTTGGACAGCCTCATTTTTCTCCACTTCTCTCCATAAGACAAGATGGAGACAAGCAAGATGGGGGACTCATCTTCCTGTTTCTCTTTTGAGACTTTACTCGTATTTGCTCTCGCTAGTATTTTTAGTCACATTTTATTTAAGAGGAAATAAATGTTGATTGGGCAAGGTTCTCCCCTCTGAAAAACCCTGGTGGGAAGAGAACTTGAGCTTCAGGAAATCAAAATGATCAGATGGAGGTGGGGACAAACTAGTAGGCACCCAGGAAAATCATTTGACCTCTTGGTTTCCTCCTTTGTGGAATGACAAGTGTTAATACCGTGAGGATTAGAAAAGTTAATTTACGTAGACGTACTTTATAAAATACCGAAAAAAATTTTCCATGTTACAAAGCGAAAACCCAAACTACACAGAACTAGAAAAATCACATTGTACCCCTCACCCACAATTACTCGACCACCATAGCTTTGTGCGTCTGCATGTTTCAGTACCAGTAAGTTTACTTTTATAATATCTTTGCTGATAGTCCTTGACTGCTTGCTACAGCCAGGCCCAGTGCTTTACGCCCTTTATCACATTTACTCCCAGGAAAGGGCCCCAACAATGTTTACCTGGTCATGTTTTCACAAAACTTGCATACAATATTTTAAATGCTATTGGTTAAGATCCCTTTCCACTTAAACTCCCTTTCATTTACAGTGGTGCTACAGTGACGACAGCTAAGTTAAAAGAAAGTTTGGGCACACAGTTGGATTTAGAGATATTTATATGTATTAATACAGGTTACTGCTAGACATCCTATGTTAGGAATCGCTTCCAGGAATACTCCCACCACTCCCTAAGGTCATGACATGAGGTGCAGGTCCAAAAGTCAATTGAAGATAGGAACATAGAAGCTTGTCCGCTGTAAAATTTAACCAGAGGACTCAGTTCTCACAGACTCCTACTTAAATTGGAAGCTCTCTCAAGAAAAAACTGGACTATGTAGCATACAGGTTTATAAACACACTTTACAAATACTTTCCCTTTATGATGGTAATTGAACACAATACTTTTCAGAATTACCATGTGTCGGGTATGACCTAGAGCAGACAGCACGTCCATATGTGTGAAATCTTCTGCATCCCAGCTATCAAAAAATATTTTGATCAAGATGGAATTATCTATTCTATTGAAAACACAAAAGTCATATAATCAGAGTAGGCAGCAGAAAATGTAGCAATTCCATAGGTATATCATTTATTAAATGGAACTATCTCTATAGTTGTGATGCTTGAGAGATTTCCAATTTCTAAAAGTAACATTTTGCTCATTCTGAACATTCACTTTCACATCTCAGTATTCCTAATTATATACTGTTTTTCTTAAAGAGGGCTCCCTGAATTATATAAGCACTAAGTCCCACACTACATAAACGATATACTAGAAATTTAGCATCATTCTGTTCACACCCATACCATCATTACAAAATAGTTAAAAATAACCTAGCCATAACTGATTACCTTCCTATTTGTTTATACACTGCCATATGGTCAGGTTACTTACACCGCAACCTGAAAATGTCCTCGTGATCTGCGAGTGAACTACTTAAGGACATCCTGATTATATACCAGATACCTAGAATTTCATAGCACTTACACACGAGTTTATGCTAATTCTATTTACCTCCTTACTACTCTGGTTCCACCTAATACTTAGAATCCAGTTTTAAAACTTTTGCCAACACGATATGCCTTACTCAGTTTAGATTTGACTTCTTGAAGTTTACCAGCTATCCTTAACTATATTTTCCTATGTACTTTAGGCGACGCGCCCCCAAATATATGCACTCCAAAGTATGCTTTATTGGTTATAAATATTGGTACATACTAATTTTTTAAAATTACGGCACCAAACTTTTTTTAGATGTTGGGGGCAGGAGTTTATTAATTTATTTTTGCTGTGTTGGGTCTTCGCTTCTGTGCGAGGGCTTTCTCTAGTTATGGCAAGCGAGGGCCACTCGTCATCGCTGTGCGCCCCGGGCCTCTCACTATCGCGGCCTTTCTTGTTGCGGAGCACAGGCTCCAGACGTGCAGGTTCAGTAGCTGTGGCTCACGGGCCTAGCTGCTCCGCGGCATGTGGGATCCTCCCAGACCAGGGCTCGAACCCGTGTCCCTTGCATTAGCAGGCAGATTCTCAACCACTGCGCCACCAGGGAAGCCCGGCACCAAACTTTTTAAAACTAATTATTTCTTGTCCCTCTAATTGGGCCCATCACAAGTGGACTAACAGCACAATTATGCCATCAGACTTCTACTAAGAAAAACCCCTGTGGAGGTGCATTGTCAGCACCAATGATATGATATGCCTTATTTAACTAATGCCCTTCAAATGTACATTTAGTTTTCAATTTCTTAAATGAACAGTTCTGCAAGAAGCAACCTAGTACACAGAGAGGAGGCAGCAGAGCATAGAATTTAGGAAAAAGACATCTGAAGCCACACACCTGATGAGAATCTCAGCTCCACAAATCAACTATGTTATCTTGGACAATTTACGTAAGTGCTTCAGTTTCCTCATCTATATAAAATGGGGAGGAGTACTCACCCTTGTGGTCATTACCAGAATCAAGTCAATACTTGCAGAATAAAAGTGCTTGGCACAGATTACTACTCACCTGATGTATGTGCCTACTTGGGTGCATTAATTTTAGATACGAGCAAATCTCTAAAATACTGCTTCTCCCTTATTCCATTAGGCCAGTATTTCCTAGTGTGGCAGATTGCTAGTTGTTACTCTGGGTCTTTTCTCCATTTCTCTGTAGTAGTAATTATTTTTGTTGGGCACATGACCACACAGCTATGGAATATTTTCTAGGTTTACTTGGAGCTAAATATTGTCTCAAAACAAAAATGACCAATGGGATATGAGGACAGAATGTTACTTCCATGGATTAGCATCAGTATCTCAGCATACACTTCCCTGGTGCCTTCTCCAGTTTTTGGGGGCTAGATGAGCACCAGAGCAAGCACCTTTGAACACAGCAATGGAAGCTCCCTTCTAAATACGGCACAAGTGCTTACCTCTGAACTGCTACCTGAAGAAATGTAAAGCTCTATTTTACTTAAGCTAATATATTTTTAGGGGTCCTTGTTAACACTGTATAATCTAAAGTCTACTGTGCTTAGTAAATACCTTAGGGTTAGTGATATAGAGACATAAAAGAAATAGAACATGTGCTGAAAAAAAGGGGAGTGGTGGTGGGAAGAGTCAATATCCAGTCTGAAGCCACACTTTATTTTTAACGTAGCTAGAAATATCCAGTAACTATATATATATATATATATATATATTTATTTATTTAAATAATGATGCCATTGATCACTGTGAATCAGCCAGGAACAAAGATCGCCATGTGTTTTTCTTTTTTTTTTAAACCCCTCATTTAACTATATATATATATATATATATATATATATATATTTTTTTTTTTTTTTTGGCAGTACACGGGCCTCTCACTGTTGTGGCCTCTCCCGTTGGGGAGCACAGGCTCCGGACGCGCAGGCTCAGCGGCCATGGCTCACGTGCCCAGCCGTTCCGCGGCATGTGGGATTTTCCCGAACCGGGGCACGAACCCACATCTCCTGCATCGGCAGGCGGACTCTCAACCACTGCGCCACCAGGGAAGCCCCTAACTATATATTTTTAAGCAGAAAAAAAGTCCTTTAGCTTTCCTTCTTATAGCATCATTGGCACAAGAACAGAACATTTCTGGTTTAGAAATGATGTTCAGTTTCTACAAAAATGAAGATGTACTTTGTATTAACTTAAAACTCTAAAAAGCACAGGATACATTTTCAGACCAATTTTACTTTTACCCACGTATGGTAATATGTGCAATGTTAGAATGTACTTAGGTAATGTGTAAATCAAATGAAAATTCCAGAAGCAGCTGGTCCTAAATTACAGCACACACTGGAAATTTTGAGAAAGGAGAACACATATTAACAAAAAGAACACCAGCAAGCTCACACTCAAGTTTATATGCTGAGTATTTTTAAAGGGTTTAAAAAGCATAATCAGCATACAGCTTTTTCTCACTTAACAGATGCATTTCTATTTGCTTGCATACAGCAAAGGGTAAAAACTTGAATCAACTTACTTATTTCAGAAATGTATTCCATGGAATTTACTTCACTGCTCCTACCACTGATTCTTCAAATAAGCAAAGTACAGAGGGTCTCATCCCCTGAAACTGCTTTTAAACTAGCACTTTACATTGAAAAATAAGTAGAAACCTAGCAATTCCTGGTACAGTGCCTGGACTTAGCCTCATTTAATATAAGAATTGGATGTACAACAAAAAATTTATCATTTTCTTTATCCTTGGAGGACAGGGAAGGAATAAGGAGAGGTGGGGACATGGCTGCAGTATTTAAGAGCTGAATAGAACAATGCATCTTTCACAATGCTGAGAACTCCACAAAGAAGAACCACCATGAATCTCATCAACTTTTTTAGTTCATGCTGGATTAGGAATTTAGATTCCCCTCTTTGTGTATCAATTAATTCAAACTTCTCCCAAAATTAATACTACAAGATAAACTCTAACTGCAATAGGTATTTCCTAAGTAGGAGACCAAACACCAAAGGGAATCCCTTCTTCCAACATCTTTTGGTATGTTAAGATTTCACCAAAGAGGAAATCTAACACTTAAATATGAAATCTCTTGGCCAAGTAAGAAACTACAGCTATTATGGGTATTACCCTACAATATTACATATTAAGTATTACATATTAAATTAAACCCAGCGTTAAATATGCTTGCATAATTATGCTGTGAATGATGATAGCAGTGATGACGCTAGTGAAAAAGCATCAGCTTTACCCCAAGAAGAGTAGGATGAAAAAAATGTGAAAACAAGTAGAAAGCAAAGAGTTGGGCATTTTCTGATCTGAAAAGAACACTTTAAACATAGAAATACAAAAAGAAAAGTATTCCCTTATTTCCCCTGTGTGGAAATGTGAAACATTTATTTTAGATATCAGACAAGAACAGAGCGAAGTAATCCAATTTTACTGCAGCAGTATAAAAATCATCCTTTCACCACAGTGTAGGATTTAAGCCATCTGCACAAGGGTACACATTATATAAAATGTAGTAAGATTACTGCTGCCCTGCCAAGTACTTCCAGTCCCTACCCAGGTCCTACTGCAAGACTGGTGGTCCCAATAGTTTCATGGAAGCAAATCATTAAAAAAAATAATAATAAAGCAATTAAAAAGACAAATCAAAATGCCTCAGTGACCATATATCCAACTCAAACTTTATCTATTTAAATGTTACATTTGCTTCCCACTAATAAATCTTTATTTCACTCAAACTTGAACAATAAATCTTCCATACTGAAGTATCTTCCTTGCCTAACTAATTCAAAGGAAAAAACCAAAATGATTAGTAAAGAAAAATGTAGGGATTAACACACCCTTTTGTTTTAAATATTTTTAAGGTTTAAAAATTGTTTAAAGTTTTAAATTTCTAGTAAGAAAACATTATCTGAATGAATACCCTAATGGCAAACCACTGTAAAATGTTTCAGCTGCATTTGGAGCAGAGGGGTAGGGATTATCTTCAAAGCACCCCAGCTTTCTTCATGAGAAGATCAGAGGTACACTGGTTTGTATTATTGCGACATCCATTAGGTGATCTAAGTTGCTTTTTCTTCAGCAGGGGCTTTATTTGTCAGAAGGGCATTACGCTTGACCTCCAAATTTGGCCGACAATTTACTGATGAGATTCATAACCTTTGGGTTGCTCTGATATTTTGACATATTTGCCGGGTTCTGAGCCACATCCTGGAAGGCCACCATAACTTCTGGATCCTGCAAAGAAAGGTATGTCTGTGTATATATATATGTGTATACATATATATATATTTAGTATGAAAAAAATGTTCTATGGGTCATCAGTTTTGTTATCCTACATCCTATCTCTTAATTCAGACCTTCAAATTTGTCATGGCTAAGTCAACTCAGGTTTGGACAAGTCCCTGAAGCATAAACATTATTAATGTGTACTTCCAACTCCAACTCAATGATGTCACTTCAGACAATGAAAAAAAAGATATACAATTTTGATACAAAGAAAAGGACAACAGGATATAATTACCAACTATTACAGAGTATTTCCCTATAAACCACTTTTAAAAACTTAAGCTACTCATTCTGAAAAAAAGAACATGAATGTCACAACTGCATGATAAGCTATTTGGTAATTCAGCTCAATAAAATATGGCCAACAGAGTAACCTTAACCTGTCTCCACATAGAATTATGAAAGAAATGCCTCAGTGATATAAAGTCCAACTTTGTTCTTCCAAGTCTTACCTGCATGGCTGCAAGAACCTCTGGATCACTAAGAATTTCATTGAGCCCAGGCATTCCTGCCATTCCAGGCATGCCCCCTCCCATTCCAGGCATTCCTCCAGGAAAATTACCAGGCATTCCGCCAGGAAAGCCACCTACAAGAATAAATGAAAGATCTGTACAGACACCAAGCATATTCCCAAGCAGTCTGAGTACACTATTTCCTCCTGATTAAAATAACACATGTGCATGCACAAAGAACAAGAGTGCTACTAAACACAAAGTAGTCTGAACATTCTAACTGGATGTAACAAGACATAATTTTTAACATTATTTAAAAATAAGGCTGTAAATATTTTTTTCCTAGTAACAAAACTTTAAAAAGAAAACTAGTCTTACCTCAGAGAGAAAACTAACAGTCCCTTGGAATTATAAAATTAAAAAGTCTCGTTAAGTCACCTTGTATCTTATCTTCTCATTCTTTAATATTATTTGTCTGTTTCAATTTAAAGTTAATTCATAAGAGTTTAGTGTGGGTTTTTTTCCCCCCAAAAAAACTATATTCCCCTAAGCTAACTGCTTCCTTCAAGAACTACCTGAAATGCTTGTTATAAAAAGCTGTGGATTTTTGGGAGTCCCCTGGTGGTCCAGTGGTTAGGATTTGGTGCTTTTCACTGCCGCGAGCCAGGTTCAATCCCTGGTCAGGGAACTGAGATTCTGCAAGCTGCAGGACTCAGCCAAAAATTAAAAAAGAAGCTGTGGATCTTAGTCTCCACCCTGACTGCCTCAAAATTTCTGAAAGTAAAACTGAAAATCTGCATTTTTAACAAGCAGTCCTGGTGTCTCTTTTTTACACTGAAAACAATGCTCTAGTAAAAAAGATTTAATTCTCCCAGTATATTTTTAGATTACAAATCCAAACTCTTCTACTCAGTTTTTCACTACCATAAACCTTTATGTCCACTGGAGATATCCTAAAATCACAATTAACACCAACATAGGGACATCCTAAAAAGAAATACAGGTAACATTAATCTACAGATCAAGGGTCATTACAAATAAAGCTATCATAAAGAAGAAACACCTATAACACAGTGATTTCCATCTGTCTCAACAATACAAACGTGCCCATAAGTAACTAACAATCACAGATAAGGAGATCTAATCGGGGGCCTGAAAACAACTTCTAGCTTCTTATGCTACTGCTGACTTTTTAAAACTACTTTCTACAAAAATTACTGACCCAAGGCAACAATAGTTAGCCAGTCTGCTTGTCAAATCCATATAATAAAACCCACATAACAAAAAATTATCTCTAGTACTAGTCCACATTAATGGTCATTTTCTAAAACAAAGGTACCTGATATAAGATATTATCTAATAAACAGAAAGTAAGCTATGAGCTAAAATTTATTTTCTTGCTTTTTCTCCAAGTCATCCCCAATGTATGTTCCTTCCTTTTTTTTTTTTTTTTTAGTTGCTTGCACATGACCTTTCAGATTAGAGGCTACCTTTCCTAGCCTCTGACCGTGTGGTAAATTCTAAGCAAGGGAAGCATAAGTGGTGTGCAGCTGCCTCTATAAACCTTTACAAGAAAGCTAGTTGCAGCTGCTGATC
Source organism: Monodon monoceros (assembly GCF_005190385.1). Taxonomy (NCBI): domain Eukaryota; kingdom Metazoa; phylum Chordata; class Mammalia; order Artiodactyla; family Monodontidae; genus Monodon; species Monodon monoceros. Next base: position 92,917,556 of record NW_021703783.1, read on the forward strand.
CCCCATTACAATTACGAACTTAAAAAAAAAAAACAACTCTCTTCTCTTTACGTAAATTTCACACCACCTCATTCTACCTGTATCGCATAGGCCTCTATCATTCAAGGCTTTGCCTCACTAGTAATTTCTGATCACTTGACATTTGCAAGAAAGGGAAGAATGTGTTGATATATTAATTCTACACTGAATGCAGAACTTTTTGTGCTTAATGATTCCATGCTTTTACCTAGTATCCTCATGAATATCAATGTATAATAGAACAAAATTCCATTACAGCCATTTAGGAATACTCTAATTAATACATCATAATAAATTCTTATAGTCTTTTAATAAAATACAATGCTCAGACCTCAGTAAATTTTATCTATTTTTAAAAAGTATACTGCTCAAAATATGAGGAAAATAATATACTGTATTTCCACTAACAAAATTTTTAACAAGAATGAAACCTTCTAGAGGCTGACATTCTAAAGACTCAGTGTTCCAGGGACTAATGGTACAAAATACAATATACATACCTGAGCCTCCAAATCAGAATATTACCCAATTATTTACAATATTAAGAGTTTTAATTTTTCTTTCAAAATACCTGGAAAAGAGCCATACTGAGCTCCTGATTGTTGTCTGGCTTCTTCCTCCTTTAATACAAAGAGGAAATAAATTATATAATAAGAAGGGGGAAGTCTGCTGTCCACGCCTACCTTATCCATGCAAAACCATGAAAAAATTGTAAAATAAGCTAGTTAGAGGACTTACAAGTTTTGACAAGTTTCAAATGGCAATGTTGGACTAAAGGAGACACCCCATCTCCCAAAAAACAATTTTCAATTGGATTCTCAATGAGTATTACTTTTGGTAATGATTGCAAGTAATATTTTTGATTTGTAACTAAAACTAAAAAATAACTAGAGTCAATTTTAAATAGCTATGAATCCACTATTAAAACGGAAGTAATCATAAAACTTAAAATATCAGGGCTTGCATCCTAAAGAAAGCAAATAATACTGCCAAGTTTTAAATTAATTACTTGATCAGGAAAAAGTCTTGATTTTAGGAGAACACAAACAAGGATATAAATTGGTGCTATACAAACTCACTTAAGAATCTGAAGACTAAGCAATGAAGGGAAGGAAAACTTCCTTTAAGTAGTATCACTATCCTACAGAACTGCAGCCAGCTCTTTTTATTTAACAAGAGCCAGGAATTAGAATGATATCCAAAAGTCACATCTACTATATTTTGCTTTAATGGTGTAAGTATAGAAACCTTACCCTCTGGGCTCTCTCATGTTCTTCCCGAGCCTTCTTGACCCTTTCTATTCTTTCTTTGATCTCTCGCTCTTCACGTTTTCGCTCATACTTTCTCCGATGTTCAGCAATTTTCTGGGCCTAGGGAAGAAACAGCCACAGAAAAATGTCTTCTCTGAAAGTTGAATAAGGTCAGCACAAATCAATGGTTTTGTTAAAGAATTACTTTTCTTTGTGGAGAGATTTAATTCAACACATAGTTGTGAAAAATGGGTTAGATTTACCCTATAGAAAAAGACCTAACTCAGGCTTTAACAAGTCCACTGTGAAACAAAGAAAAGAAGCTGGGATTTGAAGTTAGAGAAAAGTGTTAAAAATTTGAAACAATTACCTAGTGCAAGGATGACAAACAGATGTCAAATTGCATGACAATTTTTGCCTGATACCTGCCATGGGAAGGCAGAGACTGGGAACACACATACCAGTTACTTCCCACAGTCTAACTATACTGAAGTTTTCCTCATCGATAAAATGAGAGGGCAGGGAGAAGTATGTTAGTCTTAACTATAACAATCAAGAGAAAATATGTACCAGGCACTAGTACATAGTCCATGCCAAACATTTGGAATCTAGTATTTATTCACAGAATAATATAAACGTATGAGATTCATATTCAACCATTATTTTAGCTTGTTTATGATTATTTTTTAAGAACCTTGTGTTCTAGAATATCTCATCCGATAACCTTGCTGAGTTAGCCCTGTTACAAAAAGAAAGAAAATCAAATCATCTGATAGATTAAATTCAATAAAACTTCCACCATCTTAAAGCCTCTGATAGTAAATTCTTGAACTTCCCACAAAGCTGAAAGATTTACCATGTAAACGCACTAAGTTGTTTTAACTAACAATTTTAGATAGAAATAAGGACAAACCAGACTCAATCTTGGGCTGCATTTTATAAATTTTCTATTTGTTCTTTTGCTGTAAACTTGATGCCCCTTTTCCATTTCTAACCTTCTGGTTATAATTTTGCAGGGTTGCAAACAAAATAACATAGCTTGCTGTAATACTGCATGAGAAATTAAAGCATGAAAACCCAATGAGATTTCCTGAGTTCAACACAAATTTAAGTGATTACAGATTATAACTTCCAAAGATTGTTTCTTTGCATCTGTTTTGCAGTTAATTTACTGCTAGGGTGCTAAGTACTAGAGCCATTAGTAATGACTTTTCCCTTCTCTACTTTACCATACCCTTGGTTGAACTTCTTTCAGCATTGCACTAGCATCTTCATCATAATCCAGCTTACAGGCAAGGGCAAGATCATGGGCAGCTTCTTCCCAATGGCCCAAAAGTCTGAAACAGATTTTAAGTAATTTTTGGAGCCTTTTACACATATATTCACTTATGTAGCATGGTGTCTTACTTCCTTATTATAAAAAAGGACTGTTACAGAAGAGGTTTAGATATTCAACTACAAATTTTCATGAACCAATTCAATTAGTATGTTCCACTCCATAAAAATTTAGTTTAAATTTCCTCTATGGTAACTGTGAAGCTGTTCTACTAAAAAATGTTTAAAAGCTTTTAAAAAATTGTTTTAATTCACAGTATTATGATGTTTTAAAAAATTATATAGAGCCACAACTTTCAACTCATTAAAAACAGGGTTAACATGATGCGTATTCAGCATGCTACCTTCTATATGGGATAGAAAACAACATGTGTGCACATATTATTTAAAAAGGAGAGATGGGGGCTTCCCTGGTGGCGCAGTGGTTGAAAGTCTGCCTGCCGATGCAGGGGACGCGGGTTCGTGCCCCGGTCAGGGAAGATCCCACATGCCGTGGGGAGTGGCTAGGCCCATGAGCCATGGTCGCTGAGCCTGCACGTCCAGAGCCTGTGCTCCGCAACGGGAGAGGTCACAACAGTGAGAGGCCCACGTACCGCAAAAAAATAAATAAATAAAAAGGAGAGATGGGATGGATCAGAAACTAAAGGTTGGTGGAGATAGGTAAATATGGAGTAGAGGAGATAGCAATGGAAATGAGACTTCTCTGGTTATACCTATTAACTCAGTTTTAAACATGCAAATGTTTTACATACTCAAATAAGAAAATTAAATCAGAAAGGACAGAAATAAAGCAAGCCCAAACCCTGAATACAAACAGAAATAAAAAGAGGCTAATTATTTATCACACTGACAACATAAACCATACAGGAAAAATTAATTCAAGTAATTTTTAAACCAGTATTCTGACTGTATATCTTAAGTGAGACATATCCTAGGGATAAGAAAGAACTGCAAAATAAACTTTACTTAAAGGGTATATTAGTTTTAAGGCATGATTCTAGGAGAATACTGTCTAAAATACAAAATGGAAAACATTTAATGTTGAATTTTAATTGAGAATATCGGTATAAACTCAAAATTTCTCAATTTCTTTCCCTAAAATCATTATTTTTAAAGGTTTTTTCTGACTGTTAATTGAAATGACAATGACGATATCCTGGAAACAATAAACATACCTAGTGGCCAAATTTCCGTTTCCACAAAATAATCCCCACTAAAACAAACCAAGATTTTCTGGAGAAATGGTCTATTCCAAGCTGTTTTTTAATGGTTTTCTTTGATGTTATATATGTGTATTTTTAAATTTATTTTTTATTTATTTACTTTTTTGGCTGCATTGGGTCTTAGTTGTGGCACGTGGGATCTTAGTTCCCTGACCAGGGATCAAACCTGCGTCCCCTGCATTGGAATGCAGATTCTTTACCACTGGACCACCAGGGAAGTCCCTGGTCTATTCCAAGCTAAAGTACAAGATGAGTTCTTATACCAGAAGGCCAAGAAATGCTCAAAGACTAACGGGGTCGATCTCAAGACAATCAACAGCAATGCATGACCGTTCATATACCCAGAGAGCATTAATACAAATTTTCCAATCTTTTCTTTTGCCTGTATCTTTGACATGTCTTCATAATCACTAGAGCTACTTTTTGAGTCACCTAATACAGATGGTCCCAAGCATATTCATCTTCATCTCCATCCACACTTGAAGCACAGTACCTTTTCAGTCCATGTAAGATGTAAATAGCACAGGACATTTCATCCCAAACCACAAAGACTCATCTGTATATTAAGTTTTGCTTCCAGGTTTGATTACTGATCTGGGTTAAATTCACCTCTTTATTTTCCCCCTTATCTGACTCTTCAAGTGACCTAACAGTGATCGAAGTAGTCTGAAGCTAGTATATTCCTTTTTCCATAATATATTGGCTGCTTAATTTACGAAGTCTGAAAATAACAGAAAGTTTGTAAGACACTGATATAAAGCCACTCTCTTTTCTTGGAGATAACTGAGAAAAATCCTTACCTTACATTTGTCTATATGTGGCCAAAAACTGTTAACACTGGTATTCACTGAATGGAAGCACTGAAAAGGATTTTTATTTTCTTACTTGTTCCTTATGACATCCTCTCAATTCTACATACTGAGCATGTATTACATTAAAATTAAATCCTTAGGCAATTTTTTAAATATTTTTTTTTTGATGTGGACCATTTTTAAAGTCTTTATTGAGTCTGTTACAATACTGCTTCTGTTTTATGTTTTGGTTTTTTGGCTGTGAGGCATGTGGAATCTTAGCTCCCCAACCGGGAATCGAACCCACACCCCCTGCATTAGAAGGCGAAGTGTCTTAACCACTGGGCAGCCAGGGAAATCCTGCGATTTTTTTTTTTAAATAAGGTATATTAAAACATCAGGTTTAAACTTAAAGAGCTCTGAAAATAACTAAGTCTCATTATTTACCTGTGTGCTTTCCCCCGCCACTTGTATGGCTGAGCAGAATCAGGATTTATTTCAATAGCTCTGTCACAGTCTCGGATGGCAGCATTTGGCTTCTGTAATTTGATGAAGACACTAAAAAATAAGTATGATATTAAAAAGTATTCATTTCAAACAGTAACTTTTTGGGGGTTGCCACAGAAGCAATTCTATCTAAACAAATAAGCAGAAATCAGTTTTTATTTAGAATTCTCACCTCGCTCTCTTGGCATAAAGAATGGCCAAACGAGGATTTAGCTTGATGGCATCTGTGAACAAGTCAATGGCTTTCTGTAGTTCACCTAAAGTGAAACAAAAGTTTATTGAGAAATAGTGGATAAAAAATATTAATAAAAACTGTTGGTCTCTTTAATTAGCCTTTCACATTTCCCTTTTAGCCTAGTAAGACTAGTTTCTAAATTAACATACAAAACTGGCTCTTCAAAGCAAAATCTTTACCATACCTATACTGTAAATCACTCAAGACAGACAATTTTGGGGAACATAACCCCCCTAAAAAATATAAGAATACCACATTCTTGGTAGGACTCATTGGCTTTTAAATTTAGATAAAATCAAAGGATAAGTCAATTTTATTCTATTAATTACATTTTCTTGTATCCATTAAGTTAAAAGGACAGGGCTTCCCTGGTGGCGCAGTGGTTAAGAACCCGCCCGCCAATGCAGGGGACACAGGTTCGAGCCCTGGTCCAGGAAGATCCCACATGCCGCGGAGCAACTAAGCCCATGCACCACAGCTACTGAGCCTGCACTCTAGAGCCCACGAGCCACAACTACTGAGCCCGCGTGCCACAACTACTGAAGCCCACGCACCTAGAGCCCATGCTCTGCAACAAAAGAAGCCACTGCCATGAGAAGCCGGTGCACTGCAACGAAAAGTAGCCCCCGCTCACCGCAACTAGAGAAAGCCCGCGCACAGCAACAAAGACCCAATGCAGCCAAAAATTAATTAATTTCTTTTTAAGTTGTTTCTATGATAAAAAAAAGCAAGAACTGTAGAAAAAGAGATGTGGAGCAGTGAGGGTGGCAATGTCCAATCTGATTCCAAGATCTGAGAAGCTGTTTAATGCCCAACATATATCCACTGCTTACTAGAAAATAAACATGGTTATTAAAGAATGAAATTAAATATATTTTCTTTCCATTTGTATTATTTTTTTCAAACAATCACTAACTTGTTAGGACACAGATACTTATTAAATTGTTTGAACCTAACTACATTATAAACTAAACTCTTATGTATTTCTTTTGGCCTAGGAGTGCTGTGAAAAAAGTGAAAATGGTGAGGACACTATAAACAGAGCAAGTTTGGGAAACTCTGCCCCAATGCAAAGCTATCATCATTAGCTACCTGGACTACAAAAATTTCTTCCCTCCCTCTGTGGAGTCATGAAAATGCACCTTAGATTTCCTGCAGCGAGCACAACTGATGGAGAACGCCGCCTTCTAGGCTCAAGGCTATACTCCATAGGCTGCTCCCAGCTAATGACTGAATACAGGAAGGATACCCAGGTAGGCCCATTCTTGTGAGACGTGCAACTCCTCTAATGGGCAACCTTGGCTTGCCTAGACTTTTAGAAACACACACACCGTTGAAGACTTTTCCTACACAACCTTCCATCTCTCCTACAGAGGGGTAAGACCTACATGATAGCCTCACTGTCTTCCCAGACTCCTCCAGTTCTCCCTGCTCCCCCACCTTGCCTCACAGGTATTTTCCTAATATACCTCTGCCACACCAACTCATGTCTTGGCTTCTACTTCTCCAATGAACATAGCATTAATTTGCCCCTAAAATCTGATCTACACAGAGTAGCAAGAATAATCCTTTACAAAAGTAAATTCTTCTCACTATGAAATCCTCCTAGTCAAAAAACCCTCAATGGCTTTGCATAACCAAGGATAAAATCCTATATCCTTAGCATGATCTACTAAGTTCTTTAGTGAGCTGTCAAATCATCTGTCCTCCTCACCACCTTCCCACCCCCCATCTCCCACCCCCCAAGCACTTCTCTGACCTCAACTCTACCACTCTTATCCCTTCGCTCAGCACACTCCAGATAGTCTGGCCTTTCTGCTATTCCTTGAACACGTAATTGCCCCCAACGCTCTCCCAATTAACCTCTGTATTTGTTCTCCCCTATGTCCCCAAAAGCGCTTCTTTACACGGCTTGCTCCCTGCACTTCATCAGGTGCTTTCCTGACCACCTTATATAAAATACAGCTTCCATCACTGACTATCCCTTTACTCAGCTCTATTTTTCTTCATAGCACTAATTACCACCTAACTTTATATTATAAATTTGTTTATTTTTGTTCTCCCAAAATATAAAGTCTACGAAGTAAAGAACTTGGTCTGCTTTGTTTCCCGCTGTATATCCAGCATCTGGAACATGGTAAGCCTTCAATAAATATTTGTTCAACAAATATATTAAACTGAAAAAGCCTAACAGAAATACCTCTAATAATGTGACAGCTGGAAACACTAAGGTCTTAATAAGAAAAGTACCAGTACCTTAATATTAGTACCAGGTACTATTCTAGGCATATTATACACATTTACTCATTTATTCCTTATGACTCTATTAGGTAGGTATTATTATCCATATTTTACAAGGGAGGGAACAAAAACAGAGGCAGAGAGAGTAACTTCTCTAAGTTTACGTAGCTAGTAAGCCCCAGAGCTGGGATTCAAACCCAGCAACTTGGGCTCCTTAAACCCAGCGTTTAACTATATTCCTGCCTCTCCGACCCCAGGTGGGGCCTGAACCTACAATCCCTAGCTTATAATACTAGTGTTTTATCCCTGTAACATACACCATAAAATTGTACCTATTCTAAAATTAGAACTAGGCTATATTTACAAATAAACATAGCTTGGAAAAAAATAAGGAAAAACAAAAATGTGACTTATTAGGTGGTGGCTGCTTCATTTTCACTTTGTTAAACATTGCTTAGACAATATGTAAGTAAATTTTAAAAAATACAATATGCCAAAATAAGTGACAAAAATAATGAGTCGATAGTATGGCACAGTAAGATCCTGGGCAAGTCAAAACCCCTCTAAGCCCTCAGATTATTCACTGATCTGTAAAATGGGACTAGTATGAGATTTTAATGAAATAATGCACATTAAAATATAATAAAGCTGGCAGGAATGTAGAAGGCACAATTATATGCTAGGTAAATAGAAATCTTAGGTGGTAGGGAAATTAAGAAAAGATTAGTGTGGAAAAGGAATGGTCAGGAAGAGAAGTGGCGGGGATGAATTGATGGGTACAACTTAAAAGTTGAAATAGGTGAAGAAGAGCTTTACAGAGAAGCACAAGTAAAGGAACATTCTAGGAAAGTGAGGTCTGGCTGGAATGGAAGGTTAATACTCAAAAAGAATAAGGCTGGGAAGGCAAAATATAGGATCTGACTCTAGCAGGTCCAATGCTATGATGAGCTTCAAAATGTATGCAAAAGTTAGTTACAGGTTACAAGCAAAGGAGTGTGTACCAATAAAAACAAGTTCTAAATAAGAATGATCTAGGGGCAGTGAATAGAAAGCAATGAAGTAGAGACATGTCAGGTAGACAAACTATTAAGGTAACTGCAATAGTATAAACATATAAGGACTTAAGCTTAAGAAGGTGGTGGGATTACAATGAAAAGGAACCTGAACAGCAATCGATACTGAACTCATTCTAAAATAAAACTTTAGTCATCTTCTAAGTCTAAGGATGAAGTACAAATGCACAACAGCATTATACAATAGCATCTATTCAATGATGGCATTGTGACACACTACACCACACAGCTATAAAGGGGTTTGCACAGTACCCAAGTTAATAAATAATTTGTTCTTATAAATTTTAACTAATTAAACATAATACTTAATACTACCAGCACTCTCCCACTCTGATAGGATTTTCTGAAGGGGTTCTAACATGCAGAAACTAGAACAAGAGTGTTGTATTGATGGACAATATTTGTCAAGGGTGTTACAATGTAAAAAGTCGAGGATCATTGATCTAATACCATTTTTGGGGAAAACCTTTCAGCTTTTATTATTTTTTTTTTTTCAGGTTTTCCCATCAGGCTTTTATTATAAAGAAGGTTCCAAAGCCTCCTGTCAGTGGAGAAACACTAGACTATAGTCAGGAAAGTACAGTCTTTGAGTTACAATCAGGATCTGTACACGCCCTGAAGCAAGATAATTGATACCTGAGTGATTTCAGCCTCTTTATTAATGGGAAAGGGGTGAGTGGAGGACAGGACGCTTTCTTCTCCAGTACCATATACTCAATAAATTTAAGTTCCCTTCCAGTTTCCCACCATTAACAGTTACTGCAGCAGAAAAGTAGAGAAGAGAATATTCAGACTACTGTAGGAAATGTAGCAAAGAGAAAAAAAAAAAAAAAATCACTCACCATCATTTAGGGCATCAATGGCAGCCACTTTTTTATCATTTGCCTGATCCATCATCTCCTCAGTTATCTATGGGGAAATTGAATATCAACTAAGTAGTAGAAGAAAAGCAAAGGGAAGGAGGAAACAATTTGGACTTTCTTAGGGATGTGGTAGTCACAACCCCCATTTCCACTCATTTTTCTCTGGTCTCAAGGGAACAAAGAGGAGAATTATAATAAAGGATTAGTAAGAAATCTTACAGGATACATTTTAATCTTTCATACTAAATAATAAATTTCATTCTCTATACTCTGCCCTAGACATGACTTTTGCTTCCTTCCATCCCGATCTGAGGTTTTTCTGCCCTAGTTTTTACCAAATCCTTTCTAGTTATTCACAAGTATAGGCATAGCTTATTTTATTGCACTTGGCAGACAGCACAAATTTTACAAATTGAAGGTTTCTGGCAATGCTGTGAGTCTACTGGAGCCATTTTTCCAACAACATTTGCTTACTTTGTGTCATTTTGGCAATTCTTCCAGTATTTCAAATTTTTTCATTATTGTATTTGCTATGGTGATCTGTGATGTTACTACTATGACTTGCTGAAGGCTCAGATGGTTAGCATTTTTTAGCAATAAAGTATTTTTAAATTAAGGTATGTACATTGTTTTTTAGACATAATGCTATTGTACACTTAATAAGACTACAGCATAGTATAAACATAACTTCTACATGCACTGGGAAACCAAAAAATTTGTGTGACTCACCTTATTGTGGTGGTCTAGAACCTAACTCACAATGAGATCTTGGAGGTATACCTATACTAAAACCCAGTCTCTCCACAAGTGGAAAAGCTAGTTCCTAAGAGGCTTGAATCTTAGAAATGTCTCATTCTTTTGGTCCTATGAACATCTATTGAGCACCTATACTAGATAGAACAAACACCGTACAAGATGCTGACAGTACAATGATCATTAATAATGAAAACATACAGTAAACCTCCTACAAGAAGCGATTTCTTTAACAATCAAAAATCCACTCTATCACCATCACTGTAAAATATTACTGAAGGTGCTGGCTAATCATTAAGAAAATGATTTGATACGTTTAAAAACTGGAAGGAAAATACCAGCTGTCTTTATACACATACCTAGAAAATCTAATAGAACTGACAAGCTATTAGATCTACTATGACAATTCAGTAAAGTTCTCTTTACTGAAGAGAACAAGAGAATACAAGAGCAACATAAAAAACAAACCCAGAGTTCTTCCACATCAGCAACAATTATAAAATATAATAGAACAAGATACCATTCTAAGAGCACACAAGACTTTCATGGGAGGGAGCAGGGGAAAAGATAAAATTCTATTAAAGGACACAGATATATATCATGCTCATGAAAAAATTATCAACTGTATCAATCTACCCCCAAGTTACTCAATAAATTCAAAGCATTTCCAACAAAAATCCCTACAAGTTTTGGACAAACTAAAACTTTTTAAAAGAATAAAGGAAAACACACTTTCCACATAGTAAGACATCCTACAGAGCCAGGATAACCTGCAAAAAGACGACTTCAGTTTATGGCAATATGATGCACATGATACTCTGAACAAGTCTAAAACACACCTTTTATCAATAAAAGCCATCTTTGGCCTAAGAATGTAGAAATCCTCAAACAACAAAATAAAGTGAAGGCTTGAAATCCAGCCAGGTGCCAAGTGCTCCATCTGCTATCACCCTTGTGGAAGGTGTCAAACTGGGTGACCTTGCAATTCTGCTTTTGAAGATAGTGCAGGACACATGAAACAAAGTCTAGATTCAGGTGATACAAATGTATGTTGTCTAATCAGACATCCTCCAAAACAAATCTGGAACCCCAAATGCCTATACCTGCAGGCATAATGGTATATCAAAAATAAACCTGTCCCAAAGAGGGAAACCTATATAGAGAGAAGAAAAAGAAATCTCCCCTGAAAATTCATAACCACAAGCCAGCCTTTGCAGAAGTAATTCACATTACTTCTGTAGTTAAATAAGCAATGAAAAAACCATGCTGAGAATCTGAAGTGATCCTTGAGCTGGTCGCACCAACTCAGCGTCTTGATTGAAGCAAACATCTCTCTCTTTGGAGGAACACACCTTGTACTCAGGCCTCAAAACCTTTCCACAGGTAAAGTTTACAAGAACTCATGGTCAACACATACACGCGTGCATGCACACGCACACACACAAACTACAGTAAACAAAGTACCTCAATGAGCAAGAGTCAGGAAAAATAACAGGAGAATAAGACCAGTAAAACAGTCCGATAAAGAATTTAATGTGTTTAAGAAAATAAATGCAAGTTCTGAAAATGAGTAAGGAGCAAGAGACTTAAAAATAACCAAGTGGTCTTTAAAAAGAATCAAAGAGAAAGTATCAAAATGAAAAACAAGCATTCAAATTCAAACATCAATGGAACAGCTGATTAGACAAAGAAAGCATACACAATTCGTCAGTGATAAAGAGATGGAACTTAATAGTGAAAAAGTCTGTATCTAACTACGGCTCCAGAATGAGAGTAGAGAGAATGGGAAAGAAGCCATTTTTGAAAGAGATACTAGCTGAAAATATTCCAGAGCTAAAAAAAGTTAACCCTAGGATTTACGATGCCCAGTAAATCCCAAGTAGGAAAGTATTATAAACCTAGACACACCGAGATGAACGGCACCATCAATAAACAGAACATGATTAATTTTTTTAACAAATATTGACAAAGTATTTATATTCGTTATGGAGAAAAAGTTAAATTATTTAAAGACATTAAAAAAGACCTAAAAATAAAACAGATATCACATTCATGGATAATCTCAACAATGAGGAGATGTAGCTTCTCCATTTGTTAATTTAGGTTTAATGCAATTCTAACGGAGGGGGGTAACAATCTGATTCTAAAATTTATATGGATGAACAAAGGGCCAATAGCAACCAAAATTACTCCTAAAGGTTTGGGGGTCCTTGCCCTACAAGATAACAAGACTTAATATAAAGCTAAATACAACAATGTGTCATTAGTGCATGGAAAAAAATTAGACAAGTAGAACAAGAAAACACCAAAACAGACCCAAACATATACAGAAACCGTGTATTTTGGCATTGGTGAGGAAAAGGATTTTTCAATTATGGTGTTGATGGTTAAAGGTGAAAGGCAAACATAAAATTTTCAGAAGGAAAAAGCCAATATATTACAGCAATTATAACCTTAAGATAATAAAGCATATAAAAGAACTTTCAATTTAACTATATTAGAAGATTTTGTATGGGGGGAGGGATAAATCAGGAACTTGGGGTTAACATACACACACTACTGTATATAAAATAGATATCCAGCAAGGACCTACTGTACAGCACAGGGAACACTACTCAATATTCTGTAATAACCTATATGGGAAAAATTCTGAAAAAGAATTAATAGATGTATATGTATAACTGAATTACTTTGCTGTACACCTGAAACTAACAACATTGTAAATCAACTATATTCCAATAAAATTAAAATATTTTAAAAAAGACTTTGTATACTAAGACAATGTAAAGAAAGTGAAGAAAAACCACAAACTAGTAGAAAAAACTGTGGAGCACACAGACGACAAACTGTTGGCATCAACTGTTAGCAGAATATAAACTGAACTTAAAAATCAGCAAGAAAGAGATAAACCAGTAAAAAAAAAAAAAGGGAAAAGTTAGAATAAGACTTCACAAGCACCTGTGAATAACCAATAAACATGAGAATATGTCAACTTTATTAGAAATCAGGAAAATGCAAACTTAAAAGCCACAAGGACATATCATTTCACACAGTAAGGTTGGCAAAGATGAATTATGACAATATCAAGAACTGGTGAGAATATGGACCAATCTTTTAAACTGCAATTAGTATATTACAATGTTTCTCAAGCTTTGTTTCATTATCAACCCCCAAAGAGCCTTTTTAGGCAATTTTTTCTTACTTCTCACCCCCTCCATTTTAATACTGCAGATATAGTGCATATATGTGAATGTGCTATGACCTTTGGAGTACCACTAACCATTGTAACACCTAGGTTTTTTTCAAGCCCCCCTCCCAAGAACCGATTTTCACCACCTTGAGGGCAATATCTTTTGTTGGGACAAAACCATTTTAGAAAACTGGCAATAGATATCCCATTAACAGGTAATTCCACTTGTAGAAATAAATGTTAGATGAACTCTATGGTCTCAAAAGCAGTCGAACCAGATGCAAACTGAAATAGGTAAACAAAACAAGTATTTCAGAGATTGTTAGAGACTACGATTAAAAATAAAGGGAATTTTCACAAATATTTTAAAGAATAAAATGCTTTCCTAGATGCCTTAAGTCAGAGAAAGATTCAACTTGCGCTTTTCCTAGAAGAGAGATGTCATAAAATTATTACAGTAGGTAGGCTTTCACATTCCTGGCAGCAAGCAGAAAATAAGCCATTGAACTTACCTCTACATTTTCATCTCCCATTTCTTGAGGGGCATCAGTGTCTGGTTCAATCACACCTTCATTGTCAATTTCTGTTGAAGTTAAGAAAATGAAAATAAGACCTGGGCTATCCAATATAGTAGCCACTAGCCACATGAGGCTATTAAAAATTAATTAACCTGGGCTAGTGCAACTGATGAACTGAACATTTTACTCTAGATTAATTTAAATATTTTACTTTGTTAATTTTATTTAAACTGGTACACTGTAAAATATTTCCCTGTTAAACACAATCTTATTGTTTTGGTAAAATTATATTTCATTTTAATAGTCACATAATGCAAGGTATTTATTATCATATTGTAGTAGGTACTCTGGCAAGTGCATAGTTTCTATTCCTATTACATATTACACAGACATACTGATTTAGTCAGTGTCAACAAACTGATTCAGTTGAAATATTGTGTTCTACACACCAATATACTATAATGTTTTTTTAAAAAATATTTTATGCAGATAGCACAAGTTATAGTGATAATCTGATGTAAATCATGATAAAATATTTAATTTTACCATTTTCTGCCTTTGAAAACATAGTATGGATAAATTTTAAACTAAAAGTATACTACTCGTACAGAACTGACCCCCAAAGATAGCACTACAAAGAGCTATGCTGCAAACTTCATGATGGACAACTGTATAAACAAAACAAAGTAACTGTTATATATCAAAAATTTTTTAAACAATAAACATTAGGAGACATTTTTAGCAAAGAGTAAATGTGATAAAAGCAGTTTCCTCTCAACTGTCAAAAAAGAATGAAATTAAAATTGGCTACCTGAAATCAGAATTAACATCCAACAATAAATTTTTAATCAATTTTTAACAGGAACTGAGCTTGTAACTTTTTCTAATTATAAAACAGCTTGATTCCTGCACAAAATGCTTTTAGATGGAGTTAATTTTTTAAAAAATATTAGTCATGGTAATTGTTAGAACATTGTAAGACTAAAAAAATTTTACAAAAAGTAAAAGATCTGATTAAGCCCCCAAACAACAAACCCTTTCTAACATACCAAAGATCAACGGACTCAAAATTTGAAAAAAATTTGAAAAATGAGTATTTTTTTTAAGCTTTTAGATAAGTTCTGTGAATTAAGAGACTGCCCAATTAATAACTGGGGTATACATTTATAGTCTCAAAGGACCTCCAAATTTATGAAGAAATTTGTCTGTTTTCAGTCTAAAAAACCCAAACCAAACAAACAAATAAAACCCCAAGCCCATGGCATAGACATCAATTCTTCTAAACTGAACCAGTTTTATTAACACAGATGCAGGTACTAAAGGAAAATAATTTTTTGGTACTGGATTCATTTATTGGAAAACTTTTACATATGTCTAGAAAAACCTGGGTATCTGACCCAACTTATTCAAATACAAATTTCATGAAGTCTGAATACTGATCAAGCATTTCCATTAAAAAGGTAACATCTGCATTGAGATATGCTATAAATACTCTGGATTTGAAGACCTAGTATGAAAAAAGGAAAACAGCTCATTAATAATTTTCCCATATTGATTACATGCTGAAATGGTACCATTTTACATATTGTTTAAAATATATTATTTGAATTAATTTCAACTGCTTTAAATTTTTAAAACGTGGTTACTAGAAAATTTTAAATTTCATATGTAGCTCACGTTATACTTCTATTAGATAGCACTAATTTAGTCAATTCAGTAAAAATCAACACAGGACCATATCATGAGATTATCAAATACAAACTAACTACCATCTCCTCACCTAGATCACTCTCCTCACTTGATGGTTCGTCTGTCTTTATGTTTTCCTCCGCCTTCCTACTATCTGTTTTTTCTTCCTAGCAAAAGGAAGGCAAACAATGCTATCAGCATTTAATAACACACCCAACATATATGCTATTAATTTATACCAATTTATGTATAAACTATTCAGATACACTGTATTTCAGTTGTTGATGCTCTTTCTTGTTTTGTTTTGGTAAACTAGCTTTTGCTTTCTATTTTTATTTCTCTTTTTAAATTAAAGGGACTTCCCTGGTGGCACAGTGGTTAAGAATCCGCCTGCCAATGCTGGGGACACAGGTTCAATCCCTGGTCCGGGAAGACCCCACATGCAGTGGAGCAACTAAGCCCATGCGCCACAACTACTGAGCCTGTGCTCTAGAGCCCATGCACTGCAACTACTGAGCCCACGTGCCACAACACTGAAGCCCACGTGCTGTAGGGCCCATGTGCTGCAACTGAGTCCAAGCGCCTAGAGCCCATGCTCCGCAACAAAGAGAAGCCACTGCAACGAGAAGCCCATGCACCGCAATGAAGAGTAGCCTCCGCTCGCCACAATTAGAGAAAGCCCGCGCATAGCGACGAAGACCCAACGGAGCCAAAAAATAAATAAATAAAAATAAATAAATTAATTAAGTATAGGTCCAGTCCCTCATCCAAACCATTTAGAAAATGAGTTTTAGAATTTTTAAAATTTTGGATTTTAGGAAGCTAATAAAGTGGATATACCACATATTATGTAACACCCTTAACAGGCACTGTAGTCCACAACTCTCCATAATCAAACACATACTACTTTCGCAAAATAAAAATTTTTTAGCAGAGATACAAGTCAATACAATTTTGTCTTCACACATGTATCACATGGCAAAATACCTTACCTAGGGCTCAGAATCTACCAAACTCTGACAACTGACTCACCAAAAAAAAAATTACTACTTCTGAAGCTTTTACTTAACTTCTCTCATTTCACTGTTCAAAGATAAGCTAAATAATAAAACAGCAAATTTTCTTATCAATTTAAGACAGCTAGTCAGAAGACTCTGAGGAAAAAAACCTTTTAGACATGAAGGCAGAAAATAGGAGAAAAAGGAATTCCAAAGGGAGCATTCTTTTTTTAAAAAATTAATTAATTAATTAATTTATTTATTTTCGGCTGCATTAGGTCTTCTTCATTGCTGTGCACGGGCTTTCTCTAGTTATGGCGCGAGCGGGGGCTACTCTTTGTCGTGGTGCACGGGCTTCTCATTGCGGTGGTTCTCTTGTTGCAGAGCTCGGGCTCTAGGTGCATGGGCTTCAGTAGTTGTGGCACACAGGCTCAGTAGTTGTGGCTCGCGGGCTTAGCTGCTCCACAACATGTGGGATCTTCCCAGACCAGGGCTTGAACCAGTGTCCCCTGCATTCGCAGGCGGGTTCTCAACCACTGCGCCACCAGGGAAGTCCCAAGGGAGCATTAAGAGTACATCTTCCCCCACCCCCATCTCTAAACTTTAGATACAGCAACCTCCTCCTGTTTGTACACACCTTTTTGGCAAATATGCTAAAGCAACTCCATGAACCACACTCAGAAACATCCCTCAGGTGGTAGGGCAGAAAAAAAAATTGAGAGTAACTAATTTGGGCTGTTTTTCATTTACTTTCCAAATATTAATAAAGTACCTACAAAAACACTATGCTACGTGCTAAAAAACAAACAACCAAAAATGATGAATGGGAATTCCCTGGCAGTCCAGTAGTTAGAACTCAAGCACTTTCACTGCTGTGGGCCCAGGTTCAATCCCTGGTCAGGGAACTAAGATCCCACAAGCAGCACTGAGTGGCTAAAAAAAATAATAAATAAAGATGAAGACTACAAATGCACACAGACACAGAGCTTACCACTTACAGGTCATGCATATAACATATATCCAGCATTTATTCTCACTTACTCTATACAACATAGTGAACATTCAACCCCACATTCTCAGTGTTAAACCAGTTTATAGAGATTTGATGTCCAAATAGAAATTTTACAAAGATGTTACTTCCAAGCGATTTCTCAGGGAAATCAGGAATGGCAATTTGAGGGCAGAAGGTGACAAACATCCCTAAGAAACCTTATTGTACTTTATCAGTAAACATACAAATGAAATTCATAGCTTACCTTGGTATTTTCTTCCAATTTAGTTTTATGAGTAGCAGGTGGTATTTTACCCCCCATGCTTGAGAAAGATGAAAGAAAAGATATTTGTTTAGAAAACTAAAATTCAGTAAGCCAAGAAACATTTATTTATGCTGAGAAAAAGGTTGCATATTTAAATAGTTACCTTTTCAAACCTCTAAGGGTAAACTCATTTGAATGCTTCAGTATTGTTTCTTTCAGCTTAAAATTTTATTTACTTTTAGGATACTGGTTAATAAAAATTTAACCCTTTCCTTGTCTCAATAAGTCTAGTAAACTTAATTATATAGCTTCTCTGCCCATTCCCAGAGAAAAAGGAAAAGAGGTAGAGAAACATGCAATGACAAAATCATTTGTACAAGTTGTTAGAGTTCAGTAGATATACTCGAATCCAAAACTTTGAATTTTTGAATCAAAAGTTTGACATTTAGTAAGAATAGCTCAATTAAATTCAAATAGGCAGTTTATAAAATAACCGTATGAAGTCACAGTGTAATGATTCAAAACATTTGTTTCCTCTGACTAGTACCTACAAGGGTTCTTCTTGGTTATATTCATATGCCCCTCACACTGAAGATTTTCTCCTTATCATCTCTAAATTTCACCCATTAGAATTTCTTCTTGGCCTTGCAAGCCCTTCTTTCCCAAATACTCCAGGCCAACCAAGTGAGTTATACATAAATAACTTAAAAATAAGGAAAAAATAAGACCATGAAGAATTAGTGCCATATGCTCCTTCTAAGCATAAGGGCTACATGCAACAGTCCAGTGATTAAAAAATTCAGTGGATTAAGAGCACTCCACAATAGTGAGAGCTGGAGATCACCAAGACTTAACATGTGCCTTAAAAAAAAAAAAAGAGGCCATTAACTTTTATGTAAAACAAAGATATGTTAACTTGGAAAACAGAAAGGAACCTAGTCCAAAACATGTGTAAGCGTCGATTCTTTATAACTAGTTATCAGAGCCATGCTTACATTAATTTCAGTTGGGTGGGATTTCTGGACATAAGGTATGAGTATACTGGATTTAAATAGATATTGGTTTTCCAAAGTTCTTTTACCAACTTACACATCTATTACCAGTGTATGAGAATTCATCTGTTCCACACTTAGCTACTGTCCATCTTTTAAATATTTAGCATTTTTAACAGGTGTGTAGTGGTATCTTATTGTAATTTGAGTCTCTTTTCATACATTTACTGGCCATTTTAAAAACCTTTTTCGTAAAGTTCACCTCTTGTCCAGCCTTCTATTAGGTTGTCTATCATGTTTGTAGGTGTTCTTTGTATATTCCGCATATGCACATTCTGTCAGTTTTACAAGTTGCGAATGTCTTCTCCCACCCTGTGGCTTGCCTATTCACTCAATAGTATCTTTTGATAAGGCCAACATGAAGTAAAAGTATAAATGCAAAGTAACAAATGTAATGAGAAACAAAATTTGCAATTTCTTGTATGTACCATTCAATTAAGAAAAATGTGTACCTTTCCCATTCTGTTTAATGTGACAGTAACAAAAAAAATCTTCAGTTACTCAACCTTTGATAAGGAAAAACGGCTCCCATGTGCCAATCATTACACAATCCAAAACATCTAACTACGCAATTCAGCAAAGTGAAATGGTTTAATGATAGGGAACAAGCACACAAACAGGACAAAATTCTTTAAAATTCTATTCTACCGAAAAACTTTTCAAAAGAGCACAGTAATCAAATACCAGTTCTTTGCAGTTAAATTTTAATGAAGGCACCAGACTTCCTAAACTGTGTTTTTCCTAAGTTTCAAAATGCAGCATCCAAGAATGTATTTAGAGTGACATCCAAACACAGTCCTAACAGTGTAATTTATGTTAAAACTTTGGGAGGTGACAGTCCTGCCAACTAATGTGTTAAACTAAATCTAATCCTAAGGAAATATCAGACAAACCCAAATTGAGGGAAATTCTGCAAAATAACTGACCCATAATATTCAAAATTGCCAAGGTCATGAAAATCAGTGAAAGACTGAAGAACTATTTCAGAACGAAGAGACATGAGTACGAAGTGTAACATGTAATTCTCAAGATTAGATACTATTAATGTATCAGTATCAGTTTCCTGAGTTGACGGCTGTACTGCAGAGGACTGTCCTTGTTTGCAGAAAACACACCCTAAATGGTGTTGGGGACACAGTGTTGGAAATAGTTCAAGAAAAAAGTTCCTTGTACTATACTTGCATTTTGTTTGCAAGCTAGAAACTGTTTCCAAAAAATTAAAAAATTTAAAACTTGGGAGGAAAACCCAAGAGGGTTTATTCATAAACTACATTTAGAGTTTCTCACATTCCAAATTCTAGTTAACTATTGGAAGGTAACACCAATTTATAGGTACAGAAGTTTCATTTTATGATTCCAAGATTTAAAACAAGATAGTTCTCCGCCAAAAATTGCAAACTGGACTTTGCCAATATAGGCATTTATGTGGGACCACACAAGACTTCAGTCATAATTCTCTTAATTTGGTAACATTAAACCTACTCTGTGCTATATTTACTTACACACATGTACAAAACACTGGGTGCTATATTTTAAATTCACTGAGGGTACAAATGCATCCTATTCACGTCATTTAAAATATCTGCTGAAGGGCTTCCCTGGTGGCGCAGTAGTTGAGAGTCCACCTGCCGATGCAGGGGACATGGGTTCATGCCCCGGTCCAGGAAGATCCCACATGCCGCGGAGCGGCTGGGCCCGTGGGCCATGGCCGCTGAGCCTGCGCGTCCGGAGCCTGTGCTCCACAACGGGAGAGGCCACAACAGTGAGAGGCCCGCGTACCACAAAAAAAAAAAAAAAAAAAAACAAATCTGCTGAAAAGCCATGTGCCATGCATGCACTGTGCTGGAGACTAGAATACAAAGATTCTCCCTTTGATCTTAAATTGCCATAAAATAAAAGGATAAAAGTAACTGCAAGATACAAAGTAGACTGAGTTGTGATACAGGAGAAAATAGCATCAGAAAATACTTCTCCCCCTAGAAAAACAAAAATATTCCAAAACATTATTTCTTGGAAAGAATGTAGTCTCCCTGATTCCCACTGACTATTGGGCCAAAATTTTTTTCTTCATATTTCTCTTGTTCAATTTATTAAACTTATATATTCTTAAAACCAAATAAAATTTTAAGCTATAAACAATAGTAGAAATTATGGCAAATAAGCAAATGGACTGTTCTTCAATGTCTAAGCCTGGATATCCATGACTAATTTAGTATGGACTAAAGGAAAACCTGAGATGGTTTCTACTTGAGGAACCCTAAAAGTAGGATTAGGTTTAGGAATATTACTGGACCTAGGAGTCTCCACATTCAACCCTATCTCCTATAACTTTGGACTGCTTTAAGAAGGCTGATACCAAGACAGAAAAGAGAGGAACTGATACACTTCAGAGACTACAATACTTGCCAGAATTTTCAGACCATAAATCGGAATTCTCTACACAGCCACAATCACTCCAGCACAAGTTACAACACTGCTCTCGGATGCGTGTTAACTTTTTCCTCACAGTGTCCTCTACCTCTCTGGGAGTGGAACATAACATTGTATCCACTCAATATACCGCTCACTCTTGGTGCCAGATATTTCTTCCTGCAGTATAGGTCCGCTTTACCTGGAATTTTAAGAACTTATTAATTGTAGGCTCTTTTCTCCAATGAATAAGTAAGAGGAGGACAAAAGCATACAAATATCTTAAGTGACATTTTTGGATCAAGTTACTCAACAGAGAAAATGACTAAAATCTAGACCAATTCCTAGTCCTAAAAATTTTTCTGTTAAAAAGCACAATTTGCAAAACGGTATTAACTGTTAACAACTGTTATTAAGCTACTACAGTAACTAATTGTAAGTGTTCTCAGAATTTTACATAAATTAACATGAGCAAAAATCTTACAGTAGCTAGAAAACTGGTGGGGGAAAAAAGGACTGAGAAAATTCTTAGAGAAAAAAAATTACTATCCCACCCCAGACAACGTTGATAGATCTGAACTTAAGTTTCTTCGTTAGAACAAGCTCACTGGAAGAAATATTCTTTCAAATGTTGGCTAATCGTTGGTTCATCTTCCCCTATAAAAATGTTACTAAAATAAACAAATCAACGTTTAGGGTAGTATCTTTTAGGAGTCATATTGTTTTACACTATTTATCCCTTTTTACTCGCTATTTATCACCGTGAGATGCAATTTGTGTGTCATCTCTTTTAAATTCCTCACCAGGAGTACTGACTCTAAAGAATCATCTCGGGGAAGAGTTCCCTTTCTCCCTTAAGTTCCCCTTCAATACGAAGAATACTAATCTCTATTACATGCTAAATATCAAGACGAATTTCTGTACTTATCCATCTGTATCCCTAAATAGATTGTACTTAAACTGTTTCCTAGCTAGCACCTGGCACAATGCCTGTCCAATTAATTCCACGCTCGTAGCGCCGTACTCTGGAGTTAAAGATAACAAGAATAGATCGTGTTAACATGTGGGTCCTTGAAAAATCAGTTTTTTAAAAGTGTTTGGCGTGATGGCACTGCCACTACGGAGGTACAATAAGCGATTCCCAAAATAACTCTACGCACTTAGAATCGCTGTAATTGTAAAAGTAATCAAACATAGTTACCACTTTTATTGTAACTTATTAAATAACTTACACATCACACCACTTTTTAAAGGCACAGTGCGTAAAGGAGCTGCTTCGTGTCACTGCGACCTCAGCATGACACCAGAGATTTCAAGAAAAACAACTCCATGCGAAATCTAAGTCTTGCCGCTTTCACCCCTCCCCCTCACGGCTACAGTGTCCTGCTGCCCGCAACCATCTGCATCTCCGTATTTCGCCGAAGACACACCCCTGGCGACCTCAGAGCGGAGGGAACCCAGCTCTGCCTTTTCCTTCCCTGCCTCTGAACCATCTAAGCTTCCCGATCCTCCACGAGCCCCTCGAGGTCGCCGCCAGGGAGCGAGACTCGCCGCCGAGCTCCAAGTTCCTCCGCCCCGCGCCAGCTCGGGCCCAGCTCCCCCTCCCGCCGTCCCTGTTCCCTCCCCCATCGGCCCTCAGGCCCGGGTCTCACCTCTCCACCCACTCCTTCAGGAAGCGCATTTCCTCGGTGTGCAGAACGCTTGGGTCCTGCTTGCACATTTTCACAAAGGCTCGAAGCTCGCTCACTTTGCGGGGGTCCATGGTCCGGAGGCGGCGGGAGACAGCAGGAGGCGGCAGGTGGCAGCAGGAGACGGCTGGCGCGGCGGAGGCTGCGGCCCGATCCCAAGCCCGGGCTAGCTCAGCGTGACCGCGTAAAGGGGTCGGCTGCTGAGAGGCAGAACAGACTAGAACCTCCCCGGCCGCTGGCTCCGCCCACCCAACGGTCTCGTGACCCCGGGTCCTTCGCCCGTTCATTCCTATTCCTCTACCGCCGGGCTGTGCACTGGCTAGAATCTTCTAGAAGTGTAGCTGTTCGTGCTGGTGCCTGCCTCTCCATGCACGGATTCTTATCTTCACTCAGAACCGTGCTCTAGATGGATCAACCTCCTATCCGGTGCTTTCAAGGAGGCGGGAGCTGTCAGCCCCTGCGGGGAGTCATTTAGAATAGAATATTCTGTGATTGTGGCCGTTAAATGGAACATGACGTCATGACGCCAGGGTGGCCCTCCGGCCGGAGCGGCGGTCACAGCTCCGGGCGTGACGTCAACATACTGCGCCCCTGTGGGAGGAAAGCCCGTCGAGCAGCGCCGGCCGGAAGGGGAGGGACGCCTGGCCTGGTTTCCGGGCGACTCAACCCTGCCGGCGGCGGCATTATCGTCAGTTTTCCGCGTTTCCTTCCTGAAGTGCGAGCGTGGCGGTTATGCCTTGGATACTCTCGGCAACTAAGCTTGTTCCCGCGGTAGCAAGCGCCCGCAGCCTCTCAGGTTAGACTCACCTCCCACAGTGTCTCCTTCGGGGCTTGCTCTGAGAAGCCTGAGGCGCACCAGTGGGGTCCAGGTTGGTCTGAGGCGACCCCTGCTTCAGTGGACTCTTCTGCTGGGGTCTCCATTCCCAAACCCTCTGTGCGCTCCTTGGATTTCTTCTCTACCCCCTGTCCCTGGAAAAGGGTGGGCCCGGGGTTCTCTCTGCAGTTGAGGTATTGTAAGAGGTTGAAATGACTGCAGAGAGAAAAGGGTGTACTGTCTTCCCAGAGGGGCTGTCTTCAAAGTAACTCGGACTCATGGAAGTTGTGTCAGTTATCACACTTGCCCAGGCGACACAGTGTCTCACATCACGTAGCTCTTGTTTCTGTTAGGTTAACTTAAGTCGGATTTTCGTGTTTTCAAAGAGTAGACGTGAGAGCTGGCTGCAGAATGTACAGGAAACACATGTTTAGTACTACACATCCTTTGAGTAGTTCCCCTCAGAAGAGGTAATATTTGGAAATACTCCTGAGGC
This sequence comes from Monodon monoceros, assembly GCF_005190385.1. Taxonomy (NCBI): domain Eukaryota; kingdom Metazoa; phylum Chordata; class Mammalia; order Artiodactyla; family Monodontidae; genus Monodon; species Monodon monoceros. The sequence continues at coordinate 92,941,955 of NW_021703783.1, forward strand.
TTTTTATGTCTGAAAGCCTTGCTCGAAAAGGCAAGATAGTAAGTCAGGAAGAGAAAAACAAATACCGTATATTAACGCATATATGTGGAGCCTAGAAAAATGATACAAATGAACTGGTTTGCAGGGCAGAAGTTGAGACACAGATGTAGAGAACAAACGTATGGACACCAAGGGGGGAAAGCCGCAGAGGGGTGGGGATGGTGGTGTGATGAATTGGGCGATTGGGATTGACGTGTATAAAATGGATGACTGATAAGAACCTGCTGTATAAAAATATAAATTAAATAAAATTCAAAAAAAAGAAACTTAAAAAAAGAAAAGACAAGATAGAGTAGTCCAGGAATGGGGGGTGGGGCATTTTTTTAGGGTGTATTCTGTCTCGAGCAGTGAACATGAAGCTTGATCGGTGAAAGCTGAATCGTCTTTCAGGCAGATCTGCCATTGGATCATATTTTAGTTTTGGGGGCCGATAGGTGAACAATGTGTGAGCCGGAGCATATGGTATTTGACGCCAATGTTAAGTCTTGACGTGTGTTTCTTACGTTGGTATACCTGAATTTATTGAAAATGGAATGGTAATTATATCAAGACTTACTCCTTACTCTAGAAAGTAAAAATAAAAAGTAATCATTGTTCAGTGCACAGAACTTGCTCTTTGCTTCTAACACTTAAGTTCCATAAAGCTGTCCCTCTCCATGGGAGTAGGTGAATAGATAAGCAGTTAGTCAGTCTTTTTTTTTTTTTTTTTTTTTTTTTTTTTTTGCGGTACGCGGGCCTCTCACCGCTGTGGCCTCTCCCGTGGCGGAGCACAGGCTCCGGACGCGCAGGCCCAGCGGCCATGGCTCACGGGCCCAGCCGCTCCGCGGCATGCGGGATCCTCCCTGACCGGGGCACAAACCCGTGTCCCCCGCATTGGCAGGCGGACCCTCAACCACTGGGCCACCAGGGAAGCCCGCAGTTAGTCAGTCTTGATCACAGAGGCCATAACTTGTGATTTAGAGCTGGAACCATTCTTTGCTTGAAACTTTTTTTCCATTTGTTGAGGCTTTGTGTAAAACCTGATTAATCAAAATTTAGAGCTAGGTACTGGATTATACACACCAGTGTCCTGGAAAAATGTAGTCATTATGCTTCATTTTGCTTCAGTGGAATAAGTAAATTTAACCACCTCTCATATTAACATTATAATATACATATATAGGCTTTTTGAGTGAATGAATGATCTCCTTGGATCTTCACAAGTCCAGTAAGTTAGAGCAAATATCATTTTACTGATGGGGAACTGAAACTAACACAATATCACAAGTAGCAAGTCAGGAATGTTAGTTGTATGATTCCCATCTAGTCCTTTTTCTGTTATACCTCTGCTAGGTCTTACTCTGCTTAGTAGAGTCCTTTTGGACCTTTTTATTGAGCCAGAAAGAATGTATCTTCATTCAGTAACTTTTGAGTTAGCAGTCATTGTGGGTGAATCTCCACTTCCCTGGAGTTACAGTCTAGTCAGATGATAGAGAAGCAACAAATAAATGAATATATATAGCAAAGGATGGTAATAGAGTCTTGACTCAAGTGACATGGGAGCCCAAGAAAGGCAATAATGGGTTGTAAGTATGTTATTCTGGGATTTTATAAAGTTTTAGAATTTGAAAATTCCACCGACTTTAGATGTTCATAAATAGAACTTCAAATGTCTGTGGTGCTCTTGGGTGCTTTTCCTTAGGAAGACTCTGGGAACAGGGTGTTGAGTACCATAAGTAACTTCCTATTCTGTGAAAGTCATGCATTCCTAAAGTGAAAATGCTTTGGCTAATTAAGAGTGTGATTTCATTAGTTGTGATATAGTTATTAACACCTTCTAGTCATTTGAGAAAAAGCAAAATAAAGCATTAATGATGCATAAGTAAGTTTTATATTTTAAAAGACTAGATCATTTAAATATAAGTGTGAGATGAGGAAGGGAAATATTGAAAACATTAAAGAATAAGTAGAAAATAATTTTTAAAAGCCTGTTTGCAGTTAATTCTATTAACATTAATTGAGCACCACATAGGAGAACTAAGCACACAAAAAAAGTTTCTACCATCATGCGAGACGGACAAAGAAGCAAGTAATTGTGGGCTTCCCTGGTGGCGCAGTGGTTGAGAGTCTGCCTGCCGATGCAGGGGACGTGGGTTCATGCCCCGGTCCGGGAAGATCCCACATGCCATGGAGCGGCTGGGCCCGTGAGCCATGGCTGCTGAGCCTCTGCGTCCGGAGCCTGTGCTCCGCAACAGGAGAGGCCACAGCAGTGAGAGGCCCGCGTACCGCAAAATAAATAAATAAATAAATAAATAAATAAATAAATAAATAAATAAATAAATAAATAAGCAAGTAATTGTAATGTAACATACTTGTGGGGAGAAGGAAAAAGTGTTGATATTTTCTGGGGGCAGAGAGGGGCAAAGAGGAAACGTGGGCGTGACTTCAAAGGTTAGGAGAGTTGAGACTTGAAAGAAGGCTTAAATTCACCAAGCCAACTAGAGTGATGGAGCCATCCTGGCAGAGAGAATGAATGCAAAGGCCCAGAACTCTGAAACAGAATGACTGGTACAAAGCTTTGCATCATAATAAGCCTGGAGCTTTTTTGAAATATGTTGCTGGGCATGTTAGTAGCTGTTACACCAAAAGGGTTCTGTGGTCAAATAAGTATGGGGAATGCTGCATTTTATAGTGCTCATAATAGACTATTTCCACGTCTCTAAGAGGGAAATGTCTTTGGCATTAATTTGCAAAATGTATTTGACCATGGAGCCCTTTTTCTCTGGTGAGTCTTGAACTGGTATCCCTTTGAACACAGTTTGGGAAAAGTTGGGCTCAAGCATGAGATGTGTAAGAAGACACATGATAGAAAGTCAAGTTGGGAAGAAAGCTGGTGGCTGGCTCATGGAGTGTCTTGTATATTATGTTAAGCAACATTGAGCTTTTTCCTCTAGGCAGTCGGAAATGAATAATTTTAAGCTATTGAATAAGATTAAATCTGAATTTTTAGTTATCTATTAAGAATAAAATAAAAAATGGACCAGAGGGCATGTTATTGCATTCTCAAATTTTCAGAGACACTGGTTTTTGCTTTTGTTGAAAAATTGCATTTTTTTCTAAGTCTGATTAGTCCCACATGTGTAACAATAAATAAATTCTACTAAATGTCACATTTTATATAAGTGGCATTTAAAATACTCTGAGCTTTTATGATTTTATTTTCTGCAAATAAGCATTAAATGCTAATTGTCCCCAGTCTCTCCTGTAGAATAAATGAACTTTCCTCCCCACCCACCTACCAACTAAAAATCAAACAAAACAAGAGCTCATGCTTTATTCTAGCAGTCGTTTAAAAACAGTCGATTCTAGGGCTTCCCTGGTGGTGCAGTGGTTGAGAGTCCGCCTGCCGATGCAGGGGACACGGGTTCGTTCCCCGGTCCGGGAAGATCCTACATGCCGCAGAGCGGCTAGGCCCGTGAATCATGGCCGCTGAGCCTGTGGCGTCTGGAGCCTGTGCTCCGCAACGGGAGAGGCCACAACAGTGAGAGGCCCGCGTACCGCCAAAAAAAAAAAAAAAAAAGTCGATATTAGAATTTTTTCTGGTTTCAAAATTTGTTGCATTGCTATATATCACTGAACTATGTTTTTCGAAAGGTGGTTGGGTTTTAAGGGCTACTAGGTTATTTGCTCCCATCTTTTAGTCACATTAAAATTTATAGTAATTATATTTCTAAGGTAAAAGATTAATATGATCAATAAGATCTGTTTGTTAAAAAAAAAGGAAGAATTCAATGACAGGGAACATGCAGGATGCAAGTCAACGTAGGAAATTCTTTTTTTGTTGCTTAATAAATACGGGTACCTTGAATGTAGCACATCCAAATTTTAACACCTCCAGGCCTATCTCAGATTAATGGCACTTTTCTTCTTTCAGTTGCTAAGGCCAAAAATCCTGACTTCTCTCATACCCCACATCCAGTCTGTCAGCAAATTCCATTTGGCCCTACCTTTAGAATATATCCAGAGTCTGATCTCTCTTTACCACCGCCGCCTCCACCACCTTGGCCAAGCTACTGCAGTCTCTGGCCTGGATTGTGGCAGTAGCCTGCATTTCCCTGCTTTTACCCCTGCTTGCTTAGAGTCTGTTTTTAATGACGGCAACCAGCATAGGCCTGTTTAAGTATGTCAGATTATGTCACTCTTCTGCTCACAGCCTCCATTGGCTTCCTGTCTGACAATTATAACATAGTTCATACTGTGATCTAGCAGTCCCTGCATAATCTGGTCTTCTGTTACCTTTCTTACTTCATCTACTTGCTCTCATAACTGGCCACACTGATCTCCATGTTCCTCAAACACACCTTACACAGTCTGCTTTAGGGACATTTCACTTGCTAGTCCTGCTGCCTGGAATTTTCTTTGACCAAATATCCACATGGCTAACTCCTTCATTTCATTTAGATCTTTTTCCTGTCTACCTTAGCTAAAATTTCAAAACTCATTAATCTTTGCTGTTTTCTAAATTCTTAGTATCACTGTTCACAAATTCATCTTTTTCTAACATACCTAATCCAAACAGCCACTCATCAGATGTTTACAGTCCTGCTAAATAGGTTAAAAACATAATCTTAGTGTGGTATTAAACAAATATTATCTGCAAAACTCTAACAGAAACACACAAAGATGGTGTGATGAATTGGATTGACATATATACACTAATATGTATAAAGTGGATAATAAGAACCTGCTGTATAAAAATATAAATAAAATAAAATTTTAAAAAAAGAAACACATAAAGAGCTGTGTTCAAATGTTATATGAACATAATGTGTCTGAAGAGTCAATTTAATGATTCCTTTTAGTTGACTTCTTCTTCTGTACCTCTTTATGCTTCTTTTTTTTCCTCTTACCACCTTCTTTGAATCCTGCTGAGAAAATAGAGGGATTCCAGTTGCAAAAGTATATTGAGATACATGTTTGGGGCTGCAGGACTTTGGTGAATAATTGTTGAATGACCGTCTTCTCCAGCTGCATTCTTCAGCAAAGCTCTCTTCATCTGCCATACCATTTAAAAGAAAGGACTTCAACTCACCATTGTCTTTGTCTCTTTCTTGATCATTCTCAATAATTCTCTTTGTATTGGTATTTCTGCCATTAACAGTTTTACCTGAAGTTGTAACAGATATGTAGTTGCCCATCCCACTGTCGTCAAATGTCAGGGAAGAGAATGAATTAAGGCCCTCATGGCCCAGTGAACCACATGGTATATATCCTGTATCATATGAAGAAAATTTCCCGAAAGCTGGATATTCACTGGATGTAGAGAAAAAGGATCTTTCACCTCTGTTTCTGCTTCCATAGGAGCTTCTTGGATTATTTAAAAGGTCTTCAAAAAAAAAAAAAAAGGTCCTCAAGCAAGTCTTCAAAGAAATGAAATGAAAATGGGTCCCTTTTACGAAAAATTTCTTTAAAGACATCATCTGGCTTACAGAATATGAAGCCATACTCAGAAGAATCATCAAAATGACTTCTGCCTCCACCATTTAATCCTTCTTTGCCATATTTATCATAAATGTCCCATTTTTCATCATTTGATAATACCTCATATGCCTCAGCTACTTCTTTGAATTTTCTCTCGGCTTCTTTATTTTCTGGATTTTTATCAGGGTGCCATTTAAGTGCCACTTTTCAATAAGCCTTTTTAATGTCCACAGGTGAAGTATATCTCTGCAATTCTAGAACTTCATAGTAATCCACCATGTTGTAACAGATGGTTGGAAAGGGGTGCTCAGGGTAGTGAGAACCGTGGTTTCCTCTCAGCTTAGGCTCTGCTGGTGATGGTGGTAGAGGCAGTGACCGCAGATAGGCACATTTTTACATTGAAGACAATGTTATTACCATGGACCACTGCTAGGACACATTAGGATACTGATTATATGGCAAGCAGAGTTACAAGCTTATGTCAGGGAGGGCTGCATTGTGGTGTCATTATGGGGTTGGGGTAGGGACTAGACCTTCCGAACGGAGCTTGTCCAGAGTCATACCAGACCATCCTTAACCCTCTGGACTATTTCCCCTATATTTTCCTGGAAGCCTCAAACAGTGCCTTATAAACCAGTGGGAGCTGTTGTTTATGGCCACAGCATGCCTCTTGCATAATATGACCTCTGGGTTACTGAGCTTTAATAACTTCTCAATTGTTCCATGTTTTGGTTTGAAAAAATGAAGAATTTGTGAACTATGAAAAAATAAGCACTTGACATATTTATTTCAACCTTAGTAAGTCATTGTATTAGTCCTGAGGCTACCATAACAAATTACCACGAACATGTCTGCTTAAAACAACAGAAATGTATTGTCTCACAGTTCTGGAGGCCAGAAGCCCGAGATCATGTGTCAGCAGGGCTACTCTCCTTCCCAGGGCACTAGGAGAGAATCCGTTCTTCCTATCTTCCAGCTTCTGGTGGCTATACATATTCCTTGGCTTGAGGCCACATCTCTTCTGTTTCTGCCTCCATGGTTACATTGCTTCCTCCTCTTCTGTCTCAATTCTCCCTGTGCATTTCTCTTACAAGGACACATGTCATTGGATTTAGGATCAACCCAGATAATGCAGGATGATGCGTTCATCTCAAGTTCCTTAATTACATCTGCAAAAACCCTTTTTCCAATTAACAGTCACAGGTTCTGGAGATTAGGATGTGGACGTATCTTCTGGGGGCCACCATTCAAGACACTGCAGTAATAAAATCATTTTAGTGCACTGAGGCAAGCTTATTTTTAATGGAATAGGGCAGCAAAAATAACAGTCACAGAAAGAATAGTATTTAGTAAAATTTCTATATACATTATACATATATATGTCTGTATATACTAGGTTACTGTGTAAAATATATTTCTTACTGTGGGTCTTGGTTTTAAAAATTTGAAAGCCACTACCTAATATAACGGCTTTATTTCACAGGTGAAGAAATAAGTACAGAGGAGTTATGTAACATGCCAAGATCATGTAGATAGTAGAACTAAACTAGAACTAGCACTTTTTTCTACTATACCATGCTGCCTTTAATTCTTTGTCTTAGATTGCCTTCCGGAGTACATGCTTATTTCCTTCATTTTTCTCTATGGTCGCTTCATCTTTCTTTTTTTTTCAACTTTTTTATTATGGAAAATTTCAAAAATATACACAAGTAGAGTAGTATAATGAACTCTGATGTACCCATCACACAGCTTCAATAATTATCAACTCATGGCCAGTCTTGTTTCATTCAAATCCCCATTCATCCTCTCCGCAATCCACCCCACCCCCATATTATTTTGAGACAAACCTGAGATCATATCATTTCATCTGTAAATATTTCTATTTATATCTCTAAAAGATAAGTTTCTTTTTAACATAATCACAACACCATTATCACACGTTAAAACAAATATTACTTCCGTAATACCATCAAATATGCAATCACTCCCAATTTCCAGTGATCTCATAAATATAATGTATTTGTTTTACAGTTTGTTGCTTGAATCGGGATCTAGTTAAGGTTCACATATTACAGTTGGTTGATAATGTCTTTTAAGGCTTACTTAATCTATAGATTCCCCCTTCCATACCTTACCACCCCTACCTGCCTTAGAATTTATGTGGAAAAAGCTGAATTGTTTGTCTGGTAGTGTCTTTGTTGATTGCTTCCCTGTGGTGTCACTTAGCAGGTTTCTCTTTATTTTTGTAAATTGCTTGCCTCATCTTTGTTAAGCTTTCAACCTGTGTAGACTGGGCATATTCCTTAATATGTATTCTGTACATTTTCTAAAGACAGATTCCAGGAAATACTTAATATTTTGTCCTTTTTCTCATTTTCCACTATTCTTAACTGTATTTTCATACTGCCTGGAAACCTGTACCATTTTCTCTGTCTTTTTAATCATTCAAGAAGCTATAATTTTTCTCAATAACCCTTTGTAAATTTAATTCAAAGTTAATGTTTAAGACTTCTTAACTCCAAATACATACGCTGTCATTCATGCTTTATAATCCCTACTAAAACCTTTAAGTTGACCCAGACTTACCGCGTTTTGCTGTTGTAGTGATTGTATGCTCACAGGGAGATTGTACAGTACTAATTGTATTGTTGGGATTTAGCAGAGAAGACTTACTGAGTGGCAGAGTAGAGGGATAAGAGCAAAGATTTTGAAGTTAAATAAAACTGAGTTTGAATCCCAGCTTCCCTAGTACTAACTGTGTAACATTGCACAAATTACTTCTCTGAGTCTGATTCCTTATTTGTTAAAAAAAAAAAAGGCAATGATAATGCCTACCTCACGTAACAGTTAAAAATCTAATTCCTTAGTTTGGTGTACAAAGCCTTCAATGGTCTGATCCTTACCTTGCTGATCTTTTCCTCTCCCACCAGCAGCAACACTGACCTGAAATTCTCTTTCTATCCCTTTTCCCTCTACACGCACACATGGGCACATGTGAATGTGGTGCTTTCTATGCCTTCCCTTTCATAATCTCATTCATGATACCTTCAGCTCCCCTTGTCACTTTCACTGACTAATTCCTACTCAGAGTAGGCATTTATACTTCTGCAGTCTCACACAAGCGCCTGTTGTGTGCTTCTCTGTTCCCCAGATCACTGTGTCCTATCGTCATTGTACCCGTCCCACAGCGTTGTGTTAGTTTTTGTGCTCTCAAAAACCTTGTGTATGAATCTACCACTGCGTTCACAATGTAGTATTGCTCTGTCTCACCTCCACTAGACTGTATGTTCTTTCCAGACCAGGACAGATAGTCTTGTGTTATTCTTGTGTCTTTCCCAGCATGTGCCAATCACACACTTAATAAATCTTGCTGAATGAATGCTAATAATATTACTTCTTATGGGCTAAATATGATTAAGCATTTTTCAGACATTTCACTAGCTCTAACATTCCAAGATTAAATGAGATAAGATGTGCATATTTTCTGAAACTTCACATATTCTCAATAAAAATGTTAATTCTCTTTTTCTGAATTTTAGGACACAGCATAACACTACCTCAATGAAATACTTCCTACCCCCTCCCCTGCTTTTGTTTGTTGTCTTTCTTCTGTTCCCATAGCTCCTATTCATACGTTAATCATACTGTATGTATATATACCTCTATTATATTCAGGTAGACTAAAGTCACTAAAGGTAAAGATAGTCTCATTTCTGTATCCCTAAGGCCCAACACAGGCTCTGGCTGGCCCAGAGGAAGGACCATATAAATACTGAAGGAGATACTAATTTGCATTTTTCTAAAGCATCCTACTGCTGGAGGTAGATAAATGTGTATATACTGTCAGGACTTTCTAGGTACACTATTCCATTTCATCCTCTTCATCTCTCCTTCAGGATGCATGTCATGTTCACAGCGAAGGTACTCCCTGCAGCCCATCCCAGAGAGGAGGATTCCAAACCGGTACTTAGGCCAGCCCAGCCCCTTTACACACCCACACCTCCTCAGACCAGGTAAGGCCTTTTAACTGTAATGACTGTCTCTCTCTTTAGGGGCTTTGTCTAGAACTGTGCTATCCAATAGAATTTTTGCAGCAGTGGGAATGTTCTAGAGCTGTGCTGTCCAATACAGTAGCCACTATACACAAGTGGCTACTGTACCCTTAAAATGTTGCTAGTGCAACTGAGGAACTAAATTTTTTTAAATTTTATTTTAATTAATTTAAATTTAAACAGCTACATGTGGCTAATAGTACTGTATAGACAGCACCATCTAGAGCAATAAATACGATTAGCCTTATAATTCAGAAGTATCAGTGAAAAGTATGTATTTCAAGATGTTTTTAAAGAAAAATTCTGTTACTTTCTAAAACATGGTGTCTAGAACTGTGTTCTAACTATTGATTCCTTGTGAACTACTGTGTTAAAGACATTTTAGGAAACATTTTTCTTGAAAGCATTAAATGCTCATGTCAATATTAAGAAAAATATTTTTATATAGGTTACACAAGATTTCCAGATGTGATTGTCACAACTTTGAGAAGTGATAATGATGCAAAAAGTTGATAAAGGTTTACTTCACTAATTTTTTTTTTCTACTTTAAGATTCCAGCGTTCCTGCTGGAAGATGTGTCATCACTATTGTTCAAATTCATACCTAAGGTTTTTTGTTTTGTTTTGTTTTTTTAAAGACACTTAAGGGATGAACTATGATGAATGAATATCATCTCAAAGAGGTAGGCAGGGTAAAACCAAATGCTTTGGAGAAAAAGCAGTCAGGTTTTCGAGGGATATTAATTGTTGCTTCTGCCATGCGAAGTTAAATCTGTATTTACTGTGTAAGCATATATATTAATAATCTAAATTGCCTTTGGAAATATGTTGCTCTTTCACTGTCTCCACTCAGTGAATGATACCAGTGTGTCTCTCAGTGAGGGCTTCCTTTTGCTGATTCTTCATCAGACTGGAATTCCTGCTGGGAAGTCGGCTGAGACTCAGGAAATGCAGCTCACCACTGAAACACACAGGAAATCAGAGTTTTTCAAAGCTGTAAGGTAAGCTTAATAGCAATACAGTTGATATTAATTTAAGTATTTCTCCATCCAGTCAACCTACCTGTAGCTTCAATTTCATACTAAGTTTTACCAGCTTTGAAAATTACTGATTTCTCGTGGTGAGATACTTTTACATGGTGAGCTGCATTTTCCAGGCCTTGAAACTAGTAATCATATTGTCAAGTTGATGGCCTCTGTATCTAGACTGTTATTTGTGTTATGTGCATGTTAACTATGTAAAAAATGAATGTAAATAAATACACACATACAAGTTCATATATATACATATGTTCATATAAACTATGGGGGAAAAGGAATACCTATCATAATTTTTTTTTTTTTTTTTTTTGCGATATGCAGGCCTCTCACTGTTGTGGCCTCTCCCGTTGCGGAGCACAGGCTCTGGACGCACAAGCTCAGTGGCCATGGCTCACGGGCCCAGCTGCTCCGTGGCATGTGGGATCTTCCCGGACCAGGGCATGAACCCGTGTCCCCTGCCTCGGCAGGCGGACTCTCAACCACTGCGCCACCAGGGAAGCCCACCTATCATAATTTTTATTCTCCTGTACAATAGGGATTGGGGTAAGTGAGAAGGGATAGAAGTAGATAGAATTTTAAAAGAGAATTATCAGTGTTAAAGAAACCACCAGATATACAATAGCCAAAGTGTTAATCACTTATCTTTCTCCACGTAGAGAAGCAAAACTTACAGAAGTGTTAAAATAATTGAGGGGTGGAGGAAGAGTCAATTATTAAGAAAAATTAAGAGGCATTTAATACTTTTTTAAAAATCTCTTTTACAAAGCCAAGGTCAGTTTGTTAGTTTGGGGTTTAAAAGTATGTTTCTATTATGTGGTTTGCTCCAAAAGGTTTCATGTTTGGAATATTTCCCCAGTAATTGCCAGTACTTTAAACTTTTGGAAAATATCTCAGTCCCTTTCCTAATTATTATACAAGTTCCATATATATGATAGACAAGTTAGAGAATACAGATAGGGCTTCCCTGGTGGCGCAGTGGTTGAGAGTCCGCCTGCTGATGCAGGGGACACGGGTTCGTGCCCCGGTCCGGGAAGATCCCACATGTCGCAGAGCGGCTAGGCCCGTGAGTCATGGCCGCTGAGCCTGCGGCGTCCGGAGCCCGTGCTCCGCAACGGGAAAGGCCACAACAGTGAGAGGCCCGCGTACCACAAAAGAAAAAAAAAAAAAAAAAGCTCCTGAATCACTTGAAACTCATTCTTGTCATTGTGTGAGAAAACCAGATAATTTCATGTAAATAATTACTTTGATAGGGATAATGATCATCCCTATAAATTTTACTCTTTCAAGATCCTACCTGGCTTTGTATTACCAGGATGACAACCTCTTCAAGTGTAAATTATTTATTGTGGTAATAATTATAACTAATATTTATATAGTGCTAACTGTTCTAAGTATTTCATTAACTTATTAAGTCCTCCTGACAACTTTGTGAAGTGGGTGCTATTATTATCTCCACTTTACAGATGAGGACACAGGCACAGAACAGTTTGGTAGCTCTCCCCAAGTCACTCAGTAAGTTGTTAAGCCAGAATTCCAGCTCAGCAAAAGTCTGAGTCCACACTTAACCACAAAACAGCACATAACACCCATGCCAAAGAATACTATATGGGAATTTTTTTAAGTCTTTTTTTTGGTATAATATTTTTGGTAAGAAGAAATTCAAGTGAGAGAAGTCTTGATGTAAAAGTTATTTCAGCTTTAGAGAGTGGTATAGTCATCCCTTGGTATCCTTAGGGGATTGGTTCCAGGACCCTCTCAGATGCCAAAATCTGTGGATGCTTAAGTCCCGTACCTAAAATGGCACAGTATATGACTGCAATCCATGCACATCCTCCCGTATACTATAGACCATCTCTAGATTACTTATAATACCTAATACAATGTAAATGCTATGTAGATAGTTGCTCATGCACAGCAAATTGAAGTTTTGCTTTTTGCGACTTTCTGGAATTTTTTTTCCAAATATTTTTGATCTGTGGTTGATTGAATCCCCAGATGCAGAACCTATGGATATGGAGGGCCAGCTGTACTTTTTTTTTTTTAATGTGATAAAATTTACATTAGGTGAATTGCACAGAGCTTAAATATGCAATTCAGTGAGTTTTGACAAAGGTACACCAATATAACTCATACCCCATTCAAGATACAGGGCATTTCCGTCACCCCAGAAAGTCCCCTCATACCCTTCTAGTCAGTCCCCACCTCCATCCTTAACCACTGCTCTAGTTTCTATCAACATGATTGTTTTGCCTGTTCTTGAGTTTCGTGTAAGTGGAATCATACAGTATGAACCCTTTCTGTCTGGCTTGTTTTGCTCAGTATATGCAAATAAAATCCATTGAGAGTATTTTTAAATTATTTATTTGATCATTTCATTTTTTTCAGAGAGGTCTGTGTTTTACTTTATAAAGGAAATGTTTATTAGCTTTTTCTTTACCCCCATTTTCCAACTACATAGTAACAGATCATTTTATGCACTACTTCCTTATATACAATAAAAAACTCCTAATATTAAACAGAATTCAAGGGCACTGCTTCAGGCCACGTTAAAATCCTAACCTAGTTAGTTTCAGGAAATAATTAAAATACATACCTTGATTGTAGCAAAGACTTGCATATTTCCATCCATTTTCTGTCTTCATAAAACTTTTCCTCTCTGGGTTTTCTGCCTGGCTGATGAAATATGAAGAACATTTTTCTTATTCTCTCGAGAGGCGCAATCCTAGATGTCCTGGAAGAGCTTTTCTTCTTGGCTGCACAGTCTCAGGATTGATTGTGAGACTTTGTTATTTACAGAGTCCAGATTGTGACATCTAGGCATTTGATTGATTAAATAACTTGTTAGAGTAGCCCTTCTATCCTTAATTGACTCCACATGACAAAATACTGACTTTGCTTCTTAATACTTTACAATTTGACAAAGTTACCAGAATGTCTATTCAGATGCAGTTTTATCTGAAGAAAGTCAGGCTAGATGGACTATAATGGTTAGTTCTATGATCAAAGGCCATAACAACTGCCAGGTTTACCTCTAGGGTTGAAGTTCATTGCTTTATCACACTTTTTTTCCCTCCTTCAGTTGATAAGGTGTGTTTTTCCTTGGATAATTTTTCTGTTGTGATGAAGAGTTCTTCGAAATTTCAGAAGTTTGGAAGCATATAGTTAATGGTCACTGTATAATGTTTACAATTAGTAAGCTTGGGAAAATGTAGTCAGTGTTTTAAATAAATATTTCTCATATAGTCATTTGTATGAAATTAGATTCAGCAATGAGGAATGCTTTGAAGGGCGAAAAAGATGGTTTTGCAATCCTGCTTTGATTTTTAAATAATTTTATCTTTTTTTCAGAAGTTACTTCCTAATATACATATATGTATACTCTGTTATTAATGAAAATGAGAGATAACACATTGATTAATTAAGATCATTAATATTGTGAATTTTCTTATTTCCAAAGTTTTTTTAAAAACACAATGAATTGATTTTTTAAGTTTAGTTTTATTACATGGACCATAGCTGGGAAATGACCAAAAGCAAAGCACAGGATAGGGACCAAGTAAAATGACAAAAAGGAAAAGTTGGATAATCCACCAATTATAACCAGCGTCTGCTTTTAGAAAAGAGTATTTGCTGCTTGGGTAAATTAGGAAATTTCCAATATTGAGTAACAGTGGCAGACTTAACATGAATAATTATCAGGGAGATAAACAGTTAAGCTGTTCTTGGGCTCTGGTATAAAGTTCGATATTCTGCCCTAGAGCCCTAGGGGACTCTTACCCAACTCAATCCTCAGAGAAAGAAATGTGATGTGAGCTTTTCTAGGACCAACTCTGTTGCTTTGCCTGGCCTGTAAGGCCCTCTCTTATTTATTTCTTTTGTTTCTTACCAATTTTGTTAATAAAAATGTAAATTTTTATATTGTAGGTAAATAAAAGTTAAATAAAAAATTATTAATGGGATAGAACTACAGAATTTTCTGGAGAGATAAACTATGCATAGGTAAAACAACTAGACAGTTCCAAAGTAATCATAAACAGCTGAGTTGCATGTACTGAACATGAGTACTAAGAAAACTCGAAGGACTTTGATCCACTAATTTCTCTCCTGGGACTATCCCACAGAAATAAAAGCAACAGTACATAGGGCATTTAAAAGTACCCTATGTATATAAGTAGAAAGATGTTCATTATTGCAGCAAAAAGCTGAAAATAATATGAATGCCCACCAGTATGGAAATGGATCAGGAAGTTATGATACATTCCCCCAAGAAATAATATGGAGACATCAAGCAGAATGAGTTGAAGCTATACTAAATGAGTTGGTGGGAGGGACTTCTATGAGGTATTGTTGTGTTAGAAAGACAACATAAACACAAGACTGTGTAGTACCCCATTTTTGTAAAACACTAGTGACTCAAAAAACCCTAAATGCAGGTATATGTGTATGTGATTATATGAGTATTGAGAAAAATAGGAAAGGATACATACTAAATTACAAATATGGGGGTGGTTCTAATGTGGGTAGAAGGAGGGAAGGGGAGTGAGGTCTCAAACAATGAAGAAATGGGGGAAAAGTGTTTAACTATTGAAAGAGTATGGTATGATTACATTTATACACAACTATAAGATGTGTATATGAAAATGAAATAGTTGACTTTAAAAAAAATGTAATTCAAAGGAACAAATCAACATGATCTGGGCTAATCAAGAAAGCCTTTTGAATCAGAAGGGTCTAAAAACAAACATATATTGAGCTCCAAGTCTTGAGTGGAATTGCTTTGGAGGGAGAAGAAATTTTAGAAAGGGGACACACTGTAAGCAAGGTAACAGGTTGGACTTATGTAAGATATAGAAGGAATTAATTTCAGAATAATTGGGGGAATGATATGAAAAAAGTTGGCCAAGTCACCAAAGAACACATCTTGTGTGATTTCATTTATATGAAATCTGTACTATAGACAAACCCAGAGGGGCAGAAAATAGATTAGTGGTTGTCAAGGGCTGGATTGGATTCGGAGGAAACAGGGAGTAACTATTGATTGGCATGGGATTTCTTTTTGGAGTGATGAAATATTCTAAAATTGTTTAGGGTAATGGTTGCACAAATCTGTGAATATACCAAAAATCATTGAATTGTACACTTGTAAGTGGGCGAATTGTATGGTATGAAAATATCTCAGTAGAGCTGTTACCAAAAAAAGTTGGCCAGATAAGTTGAAGTCACCTGGTAGAGAACATTAAAATGTTACATTTAAATGTAAATGTTAAAGTGGCTTAAGGGTATGAATTTGATCTGACAGGCGATAAAGAACCATTGTAGGTTATGAGTATGGAGTGGACTGTCCATGGTTTCCCTTTTTTAACCTCTTTTTCTCTTTATTTGGGACTTTAATTATAAGAGTATATACTTATTGAAACAGAATTCAAATAATATAATAAATCATGTTAAATAGAAAATTTCAGTTTATGTCACTCTCCATAGGTTACCACTATAAAAATTCTGATTCTTTTCTAAATTCTTTTTTCTCTCTCCTTTGTTTTTTTTAAACATAATGAGAACATATTGTCCATCTTCTTATTTAACTTTCTTACACAGCAGTGTTTCATGGCTATCTTCCCATACTTGCATGTGGAGACTGGCTACCACAGGGAATAATAATAGTTCCCCACATCATAGAGTCATTGTAAAGATAAAATAAGTTGATACGTGTAAATAATTAGAATAGTACAGACACGTAGTAAGCGTTCAATAAGCATTAGATGTTGTTTTACTATTGTTAAGTGTAGGCTTAGGGATACAGCTTTTGTGAGTAATTGTTTTAGTAGTTCTTTTGTCTGGGAACCTAAAGTGAAAGCAGGCATAATTTCCATTTCAGAAGTGAAGCGTTCACCCAGTCATCACTGGGCTAGCAGCCAGGCAGTCTGTTAGGTACTAGTATTAAGAACTAACACATATTACAATAGCCAGGACATGGAAGCAACCTAAGTGTCCATCGACAGATGAATGGATAAAGAAGATGTGGCACATATATACAATGGAATATTACTCAGCCATAAAAAGAAACGAAATTGAGTTATTTGCAGTGAGGTGGATGGACCTAGAGACTGTCATACAGAGTGAAGTAAGTCAGAAAGAGAAAAACAAATACCGTATGCTAACACATATATATGGAATCTAAAAAAGAAAAGGTTCTGAAGAACCTAGGGGCAGGACAGGAATAAAGATGCAGACGTAGAGAATGGACTTGAGGACACAGAGAGGGGGAAGGGTAAGCTGGGACCAAGTGAGAGAGTAGCATTGACATATATACACTACCAAATGTAAAATAGATAGCCAGTGGGAAGCAGCTGCATAGCTCAGGGAGATCAGCTCAGTGCTTTGTGTCCCCCTAGAGGGGTGGGATAGGGAGGGTGGGAGGGAGGTGCAAGAGGGAGGGGATATGGGGATATATGTATACATATAGCTGATGCACTTTGTTACACACCAGCAACTATCACAACATTGTAAAGCAATTATACTCCACTAAAGATGTTAAAAAAATAAATAAATAATAAATAAAAGGAGAAAGGGCTAAAATAAAGAACTAACACATAACACTTCATAACAAAGTTTTTTTATATATATGTTTATTTATTTATTTTTGGCTGCATCTGGTCTTAGTTGCAGCACACAGGATCTTCTTTGCAGCATGCAGGCTTCTCTCTAGTTGTGGTGCAAGGGCTTCTCTCTAGTGTGGCGTGCAGCCTCCAGAGCACATGGGCTCTGTAGTTGTGGTGCACGGGTTCAGTAGTTGCAGCTTGTGGGCTTAGTTGCCCCGCGGCATGTGGGATCTTAGTTCCCCAACCAGGGATCAAACCCACATCCCCTGCATTGGAAGGCAGATTCTTAACCACTGGACCACCAGGGAGGTCCCACAGGGGTTCTTAATATGGGTTTTTTGCGTGCGCTTACAGGAATCTGAGACTCTTGAAATTGTATGTCAAAAGTTTGTATCTGGGCTTCCCTGGTGGCGCAGTGGTTAAGAATCCGCCTACCAATGCAGGGGCCACTGGTTCAAGCCCTGGTCCGGGAAAATCCTACTTGCTGCGGAGCAACTAAGCCCGCGTATCGCAACTACTGAAACCCACGCGCCTGGAGCCCGTGCTCCGCAACAAGAGAAGCCACCGCAATAAGCCCATGCACCGCAACGAAGAGTAGCCCCTGCTCGTCACAACTAGAGAAAAGCCCACATGCAGCAACGAAGACCCAATGCAGCCAAAAATAAAATAAACTAAATAAATTTTTAAAAAAATGTTTGTATGTGCCTACATGCCATTTAGTAAACAGAATACATCCATAGCTTTCAAAAGATTTTCTAGGATGTCTTCAAATCCTTAAGAACCACATGCTTTATCAAATTTGATTCTCATGACAGCCCCAAGAGGTGGATAATATTACTAGAGTTTTGAAGGATATGAAGATGGTTCTGACCATCAAAGAGGTTATGTATATACCCAGCTCACTGTTAATACAAGGTAGAAAGTGAAAAGCCCTGTTAGAAAGATATTATTATGCCTTGGAAATTCAGAAGGAGAAATTTATTCTAACTCTTGCAATTGGGGAAAGCTTTTTGGCCTTCAACTCTAAAATTACTATAGCTCATTTGACAATTATCAAATGCCTACTGTATTCCAATTGTTATTCTAGGCCCTGGGAATATAACGTTGAGCAAACAGACAAAACTCTGTGTCTTCGAGGAGCTTACATTCTTTTGGGGAAGTCTTACACAAAAAATGTGATCCTTCTCCTCACCTTATATATTGAAACTTCAGGGCAACTTGGATTATTTGCCTAACAATGCCTTCCATATAATAATGTTTAGTAAATATTTGATTGAATGAGTAAAAGAATGAACCAAAGAGCTGGAAGAGATCTTAAGGGGTCATGATCCCATTTTTCAGGCAGGACCACATGTAATTATCATTTCTTCCAAATTTTTGCAATGGAATAGAAATTTGAAACCTGGGTTATCTCCTTAATTTGCCGTGTGCTATGAGGAGATTGGGCATAAATTGAAGAAATGAACTTGGGTGTCTCCATCTAATATTAAACTCTCTTAAGTACTTTGGCACTATAGAAATGCAAAGCATCACTGTTTTTTGTCATTTCTAGGGGAGGTGACGCCAGGACTATCCCAGGTGGAATATGCACTTCGCAGACACAAACTAATATCTCTGATCCACAAGGAAGCACAAGGGCAGAGTGGTACAGACCACACAGTGGTACTGCTGTCCAACCCTACATACTATATGAGCAATGATATCCCCTATACTTTCCACCAAGACAACAATTTCCTGTACCTGTGTGGATTCCAAGAGCCTGATAGCATTCTGGTCCTTCAAAGCCTCCCGGGCAAGCAGTTACCAGCACACAAGGCCATACTTTTTGTGCCTCAGAGAGATCCCAGTCGAGAACTTTGGGATGGCCCCCGATCTGGTACTGATGGAGCAATAGCTCTAACTGGAGTGGATGAAGCCTATACGCTGGAAGAATTTCAACATCTTGTACCAAAACTGAAAGGTAACAAATGGGAGCAGAAGTCAAATCATAGGCCAGATTGGGACTAAGACCTTCCTTGCCTGTTTAGACAAAGTTCTTCATTTCCTAAAATAATCATCATAGCAGCATTGCCCTGGGCACCATGGAAAGAATATAAATCTTGGGCTTCCCTGGTGGCACAGTGGTTGAGAGTCCGCCTGCCGATGCAGGGGACACGGGTTCGTGCCCTGGTCTGGGAAGATCCCACATGCCGCGGAGCGGCTGGGCCCGTGAGCCATGGTCGCTGAGCCTGTACGTCCGGAGCCTGTGCTCCACAACGGGAGAGGCCACAACAGTGAGAGGTCCGCATACCGCCAAAAAAAAAAAAAGAATATAAATCTTTTCCACAAGACTTTAAAGATTTCATTTATTCATTTGCTAAATCTTCATTGGATTATTCATTCACAGAGACTTTTAACTGTTCTAGTTTGAAATCCCAGACAGAGAATTTTAAAGTGGAGGATGAGCATGGGCTGCTTTTCAAGATTACTGATTTTCAAGATTACTGATTTTCAAGATTACTGACCAGTCTATTGACCTTTGATTACTACTTATCTTACTGCTTTTGCCAACTCTTCAAAAAAGGGCAGTATTCTCAAAGAATAATTTATTCATCACCAGCATGAGAATCACCTGGTGATGCATTATAGAATTACAAATGCATAATAGATACTGGAAATGTAAAATCTGCAGCCCCCACTCCATACCTACTAAATCAGGATCTGCATTTTAACAAGATTCTCAGGCGGTTCGTGTACACGGTTGAATTCATGCCCCTTGAGATAGTCACTTTCTCTATGCTTATTCTGGTGAAATTATGATCACTCAGAATGTTTTGGGATTCCTTTTCTGGAACTTTTCAGAATGTACACTGCATTATAAACTATTCTTAGTGATTCTTACAAATCTACAACTCTAGTAAGCATTTTATTTTTTGAAGTGTCCAAAAGTCACTTAGATCCGAATTTGATAAATAAGATAGATGATCAAGTTGGAAAATACTTGATTTTAGACAAAATAATGTATGATCGTAAAATTTTAGTCATATTCTTGTAAGGTTTATAAACATTTCTGAAGTCAGTCTCTAAAAGAGAATTTCAAAACTGTTTCCAGTGATCATAGATTGAAAGTTTAAAAACCTAAAAAGGTTGGTCTGTGATTTTATAAGCTGACAGCAGATGGTCATGGTTGTTTTACTTTTTAAAAATTACAGCAATTAAATTTCTATTGAAAATAAGATTAGAGTTTTACCTGTAATCTACATTTAAAATCACTTTTATTTTAAAGTGAAAATATTTAGGAGATTGTACCACTAATACATATCCGATCAAAATTTTTAGGATTTTTTCCCTCTTTGGTCCCAAAGTCCATTGTATGAAACATACAAACAAACCTTCAGACTTAGATTGTCGTGAATACTACTCATAGGTTTCTTTTTTATTATTACTATTATTTTATTTATTTATTTATTTATTTATTTATTTATTTATTTTTGGCTGTGTTGGGTCTTTGTTGCTGCACGGGCTTTCTTTAGTTGCGTCGAGCGGGGGCTACTCTTTGTTGTGGTGCACGGGCTTCTCATTGTGGTGGCTTCTCTTGTTGCAGAGCACAGACTCTAGGCACGTGGGCTCCAGTAGTTGTGGCACGTGGGCTCAGTAGTTGTTGCTCACGGGCTCTAGAGCACAGGCTCAGTAGTTGTGGCGCACGGGCTTAGTTGCTTTGTGGCATGCGGGATCTTCCCGGACCAGGGCTCAAACCTGTGTCCCCTGCATTGGCAGGTGGATTCTTAACCACTGCGCCACCAGGGAAACCCCTACTCATAGGTTTCTGTCAGAAAAAAAAGAAAGGAACAAATAGAGACCTGATGTAAATGGAAAAGATTTTCATAATGAGCCTTATCTTATATCTCAGGCAAAAATTGACCATTTCCTTGAGTCTCTAAAGTGAAATGGTGAACTGTGGTTGTCTGTAATGAGAATACATGGCAGATGGAAAAGGAAGGATTTCCTGGGTAAGCGTGGATTAGCATGTATTATCAACTATGAGAGCTCCTTTCACCAATACTGAGATTGTTTGTAAGGGATGGAACACTTTTAACCATAAGGTCATGAGCTGAGTACTTTTTTCTGTCCTTCTGTGTTTAGTTATTTAATGATGCCTCTAGCTCAGTTGTGTGGAGAACAATTGTCATAATTGTTCTTTAACAGTTAATAAATAATAAAATCAAAGCTTGCATAAAGCTTTAGTCTCATCTATCATCTTTATTAAAAACACTAAAGTTTGAGGGCAGAAAAAGCTGTGTGTTCAGTCTCAGAATATCTTGCTGTTTTCAGGGAATGGCCTTTCCAA
The DNA here is from genome assembly GCF_005190385.1 of Monodon monoceros. NCBI lineage: Eukaryota > Metazoa > Chordata > Mammalia > Artiodactyla > Monodontidae > Monodon > Monodon monoceros. Next base: position 92,963,472 of record NW_021703783.1, read on the forward strand.
TGATTTACGATCCAATCCTTCAATTACTTCGGTCCTGAGAGTTTGTGTTCAACCCTTTAGAGTTCTATACTACATATTTTATAGTTTTGACTCTTGTTCAAGTCATTATGACAGGTGGTATTTCTTGTTTCTGTTTTATTTTAAATCTGTTTTAAGCCGAGACACATACACTGTGGTATGACTGGATGAGGCCCCCTCACATTCAGCTCCACTGTGACTACATGCAGCAGTTGACAGAGGTCAAAGCCAGGAGCAAGAACAAGGTTCGGGCTGTGCAGCAGCTGGTACAGCATCTCAGGCTGATCAAATCTCCTGCAGAAATTGAACGAATGCAGATTGCTGGGAAACTGACATCACAGGTATGGCTCCTACTGAAAAAGTTCTTTCCAAATTAAAAAATCTCAGCTCTTAGGGTTCAGTGGGCACCTTGAGGTTGTGTACCCAATGTAGTAATCTCATGGCACATGGACATTTAGCTTCTGCTTTGATGTTTACTGAATGTGTCTAGAGACTTGCTCAGAACCTTGCAAGGCATATCAAGTATCCCTCTTGTATCTTTTACCCATGATCTTAGTTGTTTCTCCTTGCAACAACATAAATTAATTCATTTTATTTCCTTTCCTTACCATATCTACAATAATAGCAGCAGTTAGAGTTTGTTAAAGAAGATTCGTAGGACCTAAAATGACAGTGCTTACAAATCTGCAGTTTATTACAGGAGAAGGGTACAGTATAGCAACAGCATTAATGTAAGTATACCTGTCACACCCAATGGCTGTCTCACAGCCAGGTCCAGAGAAACTGGGTGCAGACTTCTGTTGTCCTCCCTTAGGACCGGGCAAGGTGCATTTTCTCTGGCTCAGGAACCACAGATGCATGTATAGAACACCTGGGAACCAGGGAGCCCCAGATAGAATCTCAGCTAGGGATTTTTGGGTTTTGGTCTCATTGGCATATTCCTGCTAGGTAACAGAGCTCTCACAGAGACCAGGTATAAACCTTTAATCTCACTGTTATCAATACTGACAGTCTGATACAAACTGTACTGACCTGAAATGTCTTGCAATACTTTGTTTTTATTGTGGTGAAATAAATAAATATATATATATATATAAAATAAAATAAAATTTACCATTTAGCCATTTTAAGTGTACAGTTTAGTGTCATTAAATACTTTCACATTGTTGTACAATCACCATGACTGTACATCTCAAGAACTTTTTCGTGATTTCATGCTGAAACTCTGTGCCCAATAGGGAGTAACTTCTCATTCCCCGTTCTTGTAGCCCCTAGTTACCACTGTTCTACTTTCTGTCTCTATGAATTTGACTACTCTAGGCAACTCATATAAGTGTAGTCATACAATATTTGTCCTTTTGTTTCTAACTTATGATGAAGACATCATAATGTCTTCAGGATTCATCCATGTTGTAGCATATATTAGAATTTCCTTCCTTTTTAAGACTAAATAATATTCCATTGTATGTATGTACAGTGTTTTGTTGTCCATTCATCCATTGATGGTCATTTGGGTTGTTTGCATCTTTAGGCTGTTGTGAATAATTCTGCTGTGAACGTTGCAGTAAAAATATCTGGTTAAGACCTGACTTTCATTTATTTTGAATATATACCCAGAAGTGGAATTGCTGGATCAAATGTCAATTCTTTGTTTAATTTTTTGAGGAACCACCATACTGTGTTTAGCAATTCATAAGTGTTCTAATTTCTCCATATCTATGACATTCTGGGTTTTTTTTTTTTTAATAATAGCAATCCTAATGGGTATGAAGGGGTATCTGTGTTTTTTTAATACAATTTTTAAAGGTTATACTCCATTTACAGTTATTACAAAATATTGGCTATATTCCCCATGTTGTACAATACATCCTTGTAGCCTGTCTTACACCCAGTAGTTTGTACCCCCTACTTCCCGATCCCTATATTGCCTCCTTCCCTCCCCCTCCCCACTAGTAACCACTAGTTTGTTCTCTGTATCTATGAATCTGCTTCTTTTTTGTTATATTCACTAATTTGTTGTATTTATTAGATTCCACATATAAGTGATATCATACAGTATTTGTCTTTGACTTATTTCAGTTAGCATAATTAATGCCTTCCAAGTCCATCCATGTTGCTGCAAATGGCAGAATTATTTCTTTTTTATGGCTGAGTTGATTGTGGTTTTGATTTGCATTTCCCTAATGGTTAGTGATAATGAGCATCTTTTCATTTGCTTATTGCCCTCACAACACTTTTAATCAGTATGTTTCATGCCATGCCTTGACCAAAGTAGTGCCATGCAGAAATTTAGCAAAACAGCTCAAGCTAATTCTAGGAATTAACAGTTCACACCCCCCGACCCATTGTCAAGGCTTTTTCTAATAAAATAAATCCTTAGTTTGATAACAGTTACTTGCCTTACAATGTCATACAATGAGATAGACAATCAGAGTGTCCATGCTGAATCCATTTACAATATCTACAAAATATGGGGTTGGTATAGATTTAAAGAGACAGCTGAACCTTCCACTTGTACTTTCTCATGTTTTTGTACTAACCGTACAATTCTTTTGCTTCTCAGATCTATAGCTCTCTGTTCTTTTTGGCATATATTGTCTGAATTATTAAGAATCATAATCTTTCATTAATCAGCTGTAAGTATTCATCAGACCAGTTCTGCTGCATAGGGAATAAGATCCTGAGAAGGCTTTAACTCAGTCTCCCATTATATTAGATCACTATTAGTATCTACAGTGTTAATTTTACTTATGACTCCATATTATACCTTATAACAATACTGTAGTTACAGTGTAAATCAGACAAAATAGTGGTATTATCAATTTTTCCCTCCCAACCCAATCTACCTTTTCCCATATACCATGTATTATTCCTCATAGGAGTATAAATCAGAGACCATATCTGTTTTTTCAGGATTCAGAACATCTCGAGTACATAGCCAGATTTCTTCTCTCAGGTTACATGGTTTGACAGATACTGATCCCCGGTGAGAAGAGTCCTGCAACAGAACCCATTTATCTACCGCAGGAAGCACTATGATATTTAAAGTTTGTCCAGTACTCACAAACTACACTATAGGGAAAGAATAGTTAGCCCTCATTTGGGGTGCTGAAGCTGGTAAAGAGCACCTCGACAGGTTGCATCCTCTAGTTAATATCTTCCATAGACTACAGGGCCCATACGTCTCCCACAAATGCATACCCTGGATTTCTGCTATGGGAATTCCTGGCCATAGGGCTTCGGATGCCTTGGACTCCATTTGAATTAAGGAGTCTATTAACCTAGCTTATATTAACACGTAAGCTTGTTCCCTTCTCACTGCTGGGTTGATTTGGGCATGTTGTCTTAGTGTATGCTGTAATTAAAAGATTCATTTTGTGAGCACTGTGTTATTACTTCAAGTATCTTGCCACTTTTGTCTTTACTCCTGGAATAGGATGCCTTCAAGGCACCCTATTCATGTTAGTAGGTCTTTTTCATTTGTAGGTCTTTCCTCATTAAAAGCAAATCTGCCTGGCCAGTTACTCATAGCCCAGCTCCTAATTCCTCTAAGGCTCTCATTTCGAGTGGGCCAACACCAGACATGTTGCCATTGAGTACTAACTGCTTTAGTACAATTAGGAAATAAATTTGGTACCCCCAAAATGGTAATTCCTCCAGACCTAGATCATATGAGTTGACTTTGGTCTACTCTTAAACAAACTTTGGTTTGAGTTTTCCGTAGCGCTTCCCATAACCAACAACAACAAATTCCAAAATTCTCAGGAATGTAGGCCCACTAAGTTTTAACTTTTTCTTTATCAGTGATCCAAGTGTCCCAAATGTCCCTCCTCCTCTTCATGCCTATTCACCCACAAGAAAAGGGCAAATAGCTATTTTTACACATAATGTTATTATGACAGATGGGACACGTAGTAGATGCCATTCTACTATCACATTGTGGTACCTTCTTTAAACCATCATCACAATTAATGGCTACATAATGTCCATTTAGATTATTATTAATCAGTGTTTTTCAGGTTCAGCCTGTTAAATATGCCCACAGGTTTCTTCCCAACACAGGTCCTCTATAATAGATCCATCCTATGAAATGAGAATCAAAAAAGCTAGCTACATTTGTATTGTTTCACGTAGTCAGACACAGAGCTCCCATCTCTTCATCCATTTTGAGGACATATATCACTCTGGGAAGTGTGTTTGTTAGGTTGGCTATTGTCTAGCTCTCTTTTTGGCTCTTCAGAAGAGGAAGAGATTTCATCAGAGCCCTTCACCCAAGAGCTTCTGAGTTAAGGCTGAGAGAAATATTATTCTCTTGCTTTAAGCATCTCTTGAGGCACCAAAATTGTTAGATTTTCCCTTTTGTGGCACTCATTTATTGGCTCCCTTTCCCTCAGCAACAACCTTGCCTTTCCATTCATCATTAATTTTAACTCATACCTTTCCCCGCTAAAGGATAATTTTCTGGTCCAGCCACTGAGCTAGTCCATTCCCAATTACAAGGGGACAGATTGGAGAAATACAGAAAAATGGAACTGTACTGTTCCAAGAAGGAGAATTCTTATTAACAATTTGAGCTTCGGTAGGGGCCAGTGATCTATGTCATTGTCCAGTGCATCTGCCTGGCCTGAGTTCCTCCATGTCCACGCATTTCATGGACCTTTGTTGACATTTCAGCAGATCAAATTAGGCCATCAACTAGTTGATTCCAGTCACCTTCAAACCCTGGCATAGGGTTTCTTTGGTGAGCATCAACATGGCCTACTTCGTTTTACCCTCAGAGTTTCCGTAGAGATTTATATAGAGTGGTGGCCCACATGTGGGAATCTTATTCAGTTATTTATGGCCGATTGTTAGACCAATTTCAAGTGCATTGGAGTCAGTATTTACCCAAATAGTGAGGCTTTTATTTGTGTCCATTTCTTCTATCATGGCTAGGAATACAACATGTAATTCAGCTCAGTGGACCAGCTTGTTCTTTGATAAGGATGTTACCTTCTGCTGGACTCAGTATCTGCTTTCCATACAGAATTGCCTTTAGTTCTGAACTACCATCTGTGAACCAGACCAATTGCCTGGCATCCTTGGGCCGTTGGTCAAAAGGAAGGATCTGAGGAAAAAAGGCTCATAAAGATGATGAGTCTGTCCCATGGATCCCCTGGTAACATACTCCATATAGTACATTTCCATTTTATGATGGAATTCCTTTGGGCATTGCCCTTCTTGTTGGAATGCTTTCTGGCATGAAATAATACTGTAAATGTATATTGGAAACCATTCTACATGAATGCAAGTTGTTGTAGGTTCTCACTGGTGATTGATAATGAGGAAGATGCATTAACCAGATCAATACCGGATACCAGTCTCCTTTAGCTTGTTGTATCAGTTGAATAGTGTGGAGTGTATTGGGGACAGCTGAGTCTGTGTCTACTGTTAGTGACCTGGTTCATTAGCCTTCCTTATTGGCCACTGGGCTAGTACAGTGAATTTATGGACACTAATATACCTGCATATGACATTTCTTTATTCAGGGCAGTACTGCCTTCCAGGTATCCAATAATGTTTCCAGTTTTCTAATTGAGTTGGCTTAGGTTAATTCTAATGGCTCCCGTGTTGCATGTCCAGTGAGTACTGGATGAAGGGAAGACCCAAGTTATTCTTTTCTTCATATTACCCAGTAGGGGGAGGATTTTCCATTCAAACATTATATCCATATCAGTTATACATTCAGGTAAGGGAGATACCACAGTATATGCTGTTTTATCATATATTTCAACTTTTAACCAGACCTTAATTTTTTTTAAGTCTTTATTGAATTTGTTACAGTATCACTTCTGTTTTATATTTTGGTTTTTTGGCCACGAGGCATGTGGGATCTTAGTTCCCCGACCAGGGGTCGAACCCACACCCCCTGCATTGGAAGGCAAAGTCTTAACCACTGGACTGCCAGGGAAGTCCCCAGACCTTAATTTTTATTCCTTTCACAGTAGCATCCCCTTATCCCCCTGAATTAATTCTGTCATCCCTAAGGGGCTTATTTTCAGCCCTAAGCAGTACTGCACACTGTGCTCCTGTATCCAGTAGACCTAAAAGAATTTCTTCTCGACCTCCAGTCATTGACTTACACATTTGTAAAAGATCTTGGGTCCCCTGCCAGGAACTGGGTCAAGAGACCTTGGCCTTCATATCAATCTTCTTCCATTACCGCCTTAATATTGAAATCCAGTATTTTGGTATCTGACGATAGTGGCTCATTGGAATCTTTCTCTTTCTAAAATTCCTCTAAATCAGATTAATTGAGTGTATCTGCCTTGAGATTTTTATATCCTGAGGAGTTTGAGGACAAGCAGTTGCAGGTTCTCCACCTTACTGTAAAATTATCATTGTTTGGCACAATGTCATTTTCTTCCTTTTCATAACATTTTTAATTAGCCATATAAAAAATGAATTGTTGCTCCCTTATTTTCTTTCCATTTGCTACTTTTTATTGTAAAATACACACTACCATTATAACCATTTTAAGTGTACAATTCAGTGGTATTAAGTATATTCACATTGTTTTGCAACCATTACCATTATCTATTTCCAGAACTCTTTAATCATCCCAAACAGAAACTCTGTAACCTTTAAACAATAACTCCCAATTTCCCCTCTCCCAGCCCCAATAACCTCTAATCTACTATGAATTTGCCTATTCTAAGTAAGAATAGGCAAATATTCTTATATAAGTAGAATCATGTAATATTTCCCCTTTTCTGTCTGACTTGTTTAATTTAGCAGAATGCCTTCAAGATTTATCTGTGTCATATATATATATATATATATATGTATCAGAACTTCATTTCTTTCTGTGACTGAATAATATTCCATTGTATGTATAGCCTGTATCTGTATTTTATTTATCCATTTATCTGTTTATGAATACTTGGGTTGTTTCTACCTTTTGCCCATTGTGAATAGTGCTGCTATGAGCATTGATGTATAAGTATCTGTTTGAGTCCTTGCATTAAATTCTCTTGGATATATGCATCAGAGTGGGATTGCTGGATCATATCGTAATTCTATGTTTAACTTTTTGAGGAACCATGTGGCTTCACCATTTTACACTTCTGCCAACAATATACGAGGGTTCCAATTTCTCTACATCCTCACCAACACTTGTTTTTAGGTTTTGGGGGGTTTTGTTTGTTTGTTTGTTTGTTTTGATAATAGCCATCCTAATGGATGTGAAATGTTATCTCATTTTGGTTTTGATTTGCATTTTCCTACTCACTCATGGTATTGGACATCTTTTTGTGTGCTTATTGGATTTTAGTATATCTTCTTTGGAGAGATGTCTGTTCAGTTCTTTTGCCCTTTTTTTAATTGGGCTGTTTGTCTTTTTGTTTTTGAGTTGTAAGGGTTCTTTACGTAGTATTCTGAATACTATGTAAAGTATCAGATATATGGCTTGCAAATATCTTCTCCCAGTCTGTAGGTTGTCTTTTCACTCTCTTGACAACGCCCTTTGACACACAACAGTTTTTAATTTTTTTAAAAAATTTATTTATTTTTGGCTGTGTTGGGTCTTCGTTTCTGTGTGAGGACTTTCTCTAGTTGTGGCAAGCAGGGGCCACTCTTCATCGCGGTGCACTGGCCTCTCACTATCGTGGCCTCTCTTGTTGCGGAGCACAGGCTCCAGACGCACAGGCTCAGTAGTTGTGGCTCATGGGCCTAGTTGCTCCGTGGCATGTAGGATCTTCCCAGACCAGGGCTCGAACCCGTGTCCCCTGCATTAGCAGGCAAATTCTCAACCACTGCGCCACCAGGGAAGCCCCAGTTTTTAATTTTGATCAAGTCCAATTTATCTAGTTTTCTTTTTTTGCTTATTTTGTTGTCATATCTAAAAATCCATTGCCAAATTCAAAGCTATAAAGATTCAGCCCTATATTTTCTTTTAAGAGTTTTCTTTAGTTTTAGCTCATAAGGTTAGTTCTTTCATCCATTGTGAGTTAGTTTTTGTATGTGTTTCTTAGCAGAAACATAGGGGTGAATCTTCATGACCTTGGATTTAGTAGTGGAGTCCTAGATATGACACCAAAAGCACTAGCAACAACAACAAAATAGATAAATTGGGCTTCATCAAAATTAAAAACTTAAAAAAAAATTAAAACCTTTTACGCATCAAAGAATATTATCAAGAGAGTGAAAAGGCAACTTTGGAATGGGAGAAAATATTTGCAAATCCTATATCCGATAAAGATCTAGTATCCAGAATATGTAAAGAACTCGTAACAACTCAACAAGCAAAAAGATAAGGGTTCAACTTCATCCCCTTGGTGTCCTCTTTCTTACTGACTTCATTTCTCTTGTAAAGTCCTAAACTCCGTATTATCTTTTTATTATCCATATGAGGAAGTTGAGATAAAAAAATCTGAAACTACCTGTTTATATCCTCCTGAGATCCAACAGCAAAGTCATATATGAAGCCCCTGCTGGTGAGCATCCTTCATCACAGTGTCTGTTATAAATTTAGTAAGGGGCATTCCATAAGGGTGCTCATTTCCTTCATCATACAGCCAGTGCAATACTGCCTACATCTACAGCATTTCTGCAGCTTCAGTAGGCACCAACCATTTATAAGACAAGGGAGAAGCAGGGCAATTGCCTATGTCTGGATATGTATGGTGGACCCCTCCCTTAATGCATTCTGGTAAACCAGGGGTTTCTCTGAAGCTACAGTGAGCCCTAATTCCCCTCCACTCAACAGTGTTTAAAGCCAGAGACACTGCTCCTTGATCTAAAATTCTTAGGAACCATTTTTAGTTCATCAGGGTGTTGCATGTAAATCTGAAAAATGGCTCATTTCTTTCACCGAATAACCCCTTCCGTGATTTTTTTTGTCCCCCATCAAACAGTTTGCCCTACCTGAATTATCTTAGTTGTAGTGTGTATCACAAGCTTAGCTGGTTCATCAAAAATTACAGTGGCCCAGGTTCCTTTGGTTAGAGCTTTACCTGCCGCTCAAAGTGGGTGAAACTCATCTGAAGAGGATTCTGAACTTTCTCAGATCAATGCTGAAAGCCGCAACCATATCACTGAGTTTTTAACAAGACCACTATCGGTTTGCAATTCCTTTCTAGTCCATTATGCTAGCTGCTAAAGTTCAAGTTCTGTTATTTTCAGATTCCACTGATTTCAAAGCCAGTACTACTTTAAACCAGTGGTGGCTTGGCAATCATCCAAGCTCATAATTTTCTTTTTTTTCACCCTTTTTATCAGAATCATTCTTTTTCTTTCAAAATAATACCTTTACCATATATTAAGAATAATTCAGATATGCTGGAACAACTGGATATCTACATGCAAAATAATGATCTTGGACCCCTACCTCATACCATATATAAAAATTAACTCAAAATAAATCAAAGACCTAACCTTAAAAGCTAAAACTATATAAAACTTAACAGAGGGTGGCGGTTGAGAGTCCGCCTGTCAATGCAGGGGACGCGGGTTTGTGCCCCGGTCCGGGAAGATCCCACATGCCGCGGAGCGGCTAGGCCTGTGAGCCATGGCTGCTGAGCCTGCGCGTCCGGAGCCTGTGCTCCACAACGGGAGAGGCCACAACAGTGAGGGGCCTGTGTACCACAAAAAAAAAAAAAAAAAAAATTAACAGAAACATAGGGTGAATCTTTATGACCTTGAATTTGGCAATGGATTTTTAGATATGAAATGAAAATAAGCAACAAAAGAAAAACAGATAAAGTGGACTTGATCAAAATTAAAAACTGTTGGGTGTCAGAGGGCATTATCAAGAGAATAAAAAGACAACCTACAGAGTGGGAGAAAATATTTTCAAGCCATAAATCTGATAATGGTCTGTATTCAGAATACTATGTAAAGAACTCTTGCAACTGAAAAACAAAAACACAAACAGCCCAATTACAAAATGGGCAAAAGAGTTGAATAGACATCTCTCCAAAGAAGATATACAATGAAAAGATGCTTAATATCATTAGCCACTTAGGAAATGCAAATCAAAATCTAAATGAGATACCACTTCACACCCAATAAGATAGCTTATTAAAAACTAAACGAACAAACAAAATAACAAATGTAGGCGAGGATGTGGAAAAATTGGAACCTTTGCACATTACCAGTGGGAATGTTCAGTCACTGTGGAAAATACATGGGGGTTCCTGAAAAAATTAAACAATTATCATATGATCTGACAGTTCTTCTCTTAGGGATATACCCAAAAGAATTAAAAACAGGTACTCAAACAAATACTTGTACACAGATGTTCATTGAGACACTAATCAGGATAGCCAAAAGGTGCAGACAACTCACATGTCCGTCAGTGGATGAATGGAATAACAAAATGTAGTATATATATCAGTACATACAGTGGTATACTATTCAGCCATAAAAAGAAATGACATACCTTCCACAGCATTGATGAACCTTGAAACCATTATCCTAAGTGAAGCAAGCCAGACACAAAAGATCACATATTGTATGATTCCATTTATATGAAATATCCAGAATATGTAAATCCATAGAGACTAAAAGCAGATTGATACTTGCCAGGGGCTAGGGTGAGGGGGATATGTAAAGTAACTGTGTACTGGGTATGGCATTTTCTTTTGGGGTGATGACAATGTTTTTGAACTAGGTAAAGGTGATGGCTACACAACATTGTGAATATAGTAAATGCCACTGAATTGTTCACTTTTATTGGTTAATTTTATGTAATGTGAATTTCATCTCAGGTTTAAAAAATGAATGAATGAATTAGATGCCAGCTGTACTAACTATGGCAGTTAAACAGGTCAGTTGTTAAAGAAGACTCAGTGACAGTGCTTACAAGTCTACAGTTAGTACAGAAGAAGGGTACAGTATAGCAACAGCATTAATGTAAGAATACCTGTCACACCCAATGGCTGCCTCACAGCCAGGTCCAGAGAAGCTGGGTGCAGACTTCTGTTGTCCTCCCTTAGGACTGGGCATGGTACATTTTCTCTGGCTCAGGAACCGCAGAGGCATGCATAGAACACCTTGGAACCAGGGAGCCCCAGATGGAATCTCAGCTAGGGATTTTTGGGTTTTGGTCACATTAGCATATTCCTGCTATGAAGCAGCATAGCCCTTCAGAGGTCCCAGGGAGACCAAGTACAAACCATTAATCTCACTGTTATCAGTACTGACAAGCTGATAACAAAGTGCTTGGAAACTCTTCTCAACGCTGTTAGCCAGCATATTTCAGACTTCGACCAGGATCAGTGCTGAGTGGGAACTTTAGCAAAACAGCTCAGGCTAATTCCAGACCTGCTGGAATTAACCTCACAGCAGAACAGCACACAGATATTTGAAGGCTGCTTTCCTGTGTTCTACCTTAGTCTTTCCAAAGTGAAGACTTGTTTTCCTTAACTATTCCTCATTTGTTATATTTTCCCTTATTTTGGTAACCCTCCTCTGTGCTGTAGTTTGTCAGTGTCCTTCAAGTACAGTGTCCAGTGCTCTTGCCACAACCAGACCAGCAAAGACTACTTATAGCTAATTATAAATGTGATAAGCATATGTCTTTGTCTTCCTGCAATCACTGATTTTTAAAATAAGGAAGAAGAACTAAGACTAGATCTGTGGGATAATGTTAAGGGCTCCAGAGGAATTGATATCAGTCCAATGATCAGATGTCTTTGAATAAGGTGTAAAATCAGTTTTAAATCTACCTAGGAGTATTCTGACCGACACTTCTGTCACTTGTCCTCACATAGTTATCCTGAGAGACTATTTTAAGTATTGTCCTACAATTTAAAAGTATTAAGTCTATGGTATTCCCTTTATCTACCAATTCAGTAATGACGACAGACAGGGAGATGGAATTTGGCCTTATTTTTCTTTCTTTTTTTTTTTTTTTTTTTTTAAGAAATCCAAAGAGGATTTTTAATTTTTTATTTATTTATTTATTTTTAAATTTTTGGCTCATTGGGTTTTCGTTGCTGCCTGCGGGCTTTCTCTAGTTGTGGCGAGCGGGGGCTACTCTTCATTGAGAGTACTACTCTTCACTGAGCGGTGCGCAGGCTTCTCATTGCGGTGGCTTCTCTTGTTGCAGAGCACGGGCTCTAGGCGCATGGACTTCAGTAGTTGTGGCTCGTGGGCTCTAGAGCGCAGGCTCAGTGGCCATGGTGCATGGGCTTAGATGCTCTGTGGCATGTGGGATCTTCCCGGACCAGGGATCGAACCCGTGTCCCCTGCATTGGCAGGCGGATTCTTAACCACTATGCCACCAGGGAAGTCCTGGCCTTATTTTTCTTAATAAACAATTTCTAGCTGTCAGTGATTTTTATTCCCTCAGTATTCCCAATTCTAATCTAGAATGTTTCTGTAAGATTTTTGGATATTTGGACAAAATAGTTTCCTTAAGAAAAGTTATGGTAAGAAAAGCAAAAACAAAAACCCCAAAACAACAAAAAAGAATAGTTATGCTATATTTCTGTGGCTTAGCCCAAACAAAAATTTCCCTTCTTTTGGGGGGCAAGCCAAATATAATTTGTGCCTATGTGATACTAATCAGTTGGACTGTGTGGCACTCTGATTTGGTTTAAAATAAGTAAAGGACCTTGCCATTAGAGTTAAGTAATGTTTACAGACAGAGAATTGCTAGAATATTTGGGCAGAAGGAAAAGTGGGGTGGGAATCAGACTTTCTCCAGGTCTGATCTCTCCTGTGGCTGAACGCATATCCTGCCTCCTGGACATCTCTCCCTGAATTTCCTGTAAGTATCTAAACTTGTGCTCTCCCTCCACCAAACCTGACTCTCCTCCTGTATTCTTTTTCATGGTTAATAATATCAATGTTTACCCAACAACCATAGATAGAAATATGGAAATTATCCAGATAATTGCTTCTCCCCAACCCTTATATCTAATTAACTAGTCCACAAGTGCCCTCCTAGGGAGGCAGAATAGTGTAGTAGAGAACAAACCTGGGTTTAAATACCAAGCTGTGTTATTTTGACCTATGCCTAGCACAGTGGGACACCTACTATCCCTTTGCTGTCTATTTGCTTCCATTATTGCCTGAGTATAACTCTACCATGGCAGAGTGATCTTTATAAATCTGATGTCCCTCTCCTACTTAAACAACTGGGTGGCTCCTTGTTGTTTTCAGGATTACATTTCAGCATGCTCATGCAAGGCCTTTCATGGTGTGGCCCCTCCTACCTACCCTTCCAGCTTCATCTCTTCTTGTTCCTCCATATGTGCTTGACATATGTGCTGACATATGTGTTCCAGCATATGTGCTGGCCATCCTGAACTCTGAGATGGGCCACAGTCCTGTGTCATCCCTCTGCCCTGAGTGCCCTTCCCCTCCTTTCCAAATGGCACAGTTTCCTTATTCTAACCTCACCCATATGGGGACATACACACAAAACCTTTATGAAATCATTCGTGAAATGCTTTTTCTCTCCACTCTCCCTTCTGCATAAACTATACAGTATCCATTCATGATGTACTCTGATCATGAGATGCACAGGGTGAAATGCAAATAAAACCCATTTTACATTTTTAAAGAGTCAGAACACAAACATTTAAATAGCACCTAGTGGGACTTCCCTGGTGGCGCAGTGGTTAGGAATCCACCTGCCACCGCAGGGGACACGGGTTTGCTCCCTGGTCTGGGAAGATCCCACATGCCACGGAGCAACTAAGCCCATGCGCCACAACTACTGAGCCTGTGCTCTAAAGCCTATGAGCCACAACTACTGAGCCCACACGCTGCAACTACTGGAGCCTGCACACCTAGAGCCCGTACTCCGCAACAAGAGAAGCCACCGCAGTGAGAAGCCCGCACACCACAATGAAGCGTAACCCCCGCTCGCCGCAACTAGAGAAAGCCCGCGCGCAGCAACAAAGACCCAGCGCAACCAGAAAATAAATAAAATTTTAAAAAATAGTAAATACATAAATAAAACAAAGTTTAAAAAAAAAATAAATAGCACCTAGTGAGGTAAGAGAGTTAAGTGTTAGTTGGGAGTGTGGGCTACGTTGTGACAAGACAACCTAATAAGTGGCAGTCATAAAGTTTGCCCCTTGGTCTTTACAGAAAAGGTATCACACACATAGTGAGGATAGGTGGCATGAAGCACGTACCATATATACCTGGAATCATCTGTGAAGAAATGGATTCATAGGAAGCACATTGATTACAAAAAGAAGTAAAGCAAAATCAGGCATTTGACCACCTATGAAGCAAAAGGAAGTTTTCTATCTTGTTTAGTCTGCATAGCAGTGTAAAAGGGCCATGACTTCAAAACTTCTCTGTACTATTCATTAACAGTTTGAAAGGAAATAAACAAAAAGACAAATCCCTCTTTTAAGTTTATGAGCCTCAAGACTTCCCTGGTGGGTCCAGTGGGTAAGACTCCGTGTTCCCACTGCAGGGGGCCCGGGTTGCATCCCTGGTCGGGGAACTAGATCCTGCATGCATGCCTCAACAAAGATCCCACGTGCCGCAACTAAGACCTGGTGCAGCCAAAATAAATAAATAAAATAATAAATATTTTTCTAAAAAGTGTATGAGCCTCAGTAGAGCTACCATGCTTTTCCTTTTTTCTGTCGTGTTTTTTAATTTTCTTCCCTTTTGGCCGTGCCTCATGGCTTGCGGGATGGGATCTTAGTTCCCCTGTCTCCAACCAGGGATTGAACCCTTGCCCCCTGCAGTGGAAACTCAGAGTCCTAGCCACTGGACCACCTAATTAGTCCCTAACTAATTTTAATTGCTAATTCATTCAGCAGATATTTATTTTAAGTACCTCCTTTGGTGGCAGGCACTGCTTTAGGGTCTAAGGATACAGTGGTGAGCAAAACAGACTGTCCCTGTGTCCCTATCCTCAGTCCACCACATACATTACTGAGGAGAGACAGTAAACAAATATATGATATATAGTCAGCTGGAATTAAATACTGTGAGGAAAAATGAAGCAATGGAGGGGGATAAAGTGTGATGGAAAATGCTAATTTAGATATAGGGTGGTCAGGAAAGGCCTCTCTGAGGATGAGACATCTGAAGATGAGAATGAGAAAAGGCAGCAGGCCATGCAGATATTCCCATTACATCCCAGTTGCTTTTCCTCTCTTGGGCTTTATGATGATGTTACCTTGTATTAAGAAGTGTTATTGGGCTTCCCTGGTGGCGCAGTGGTTGAGAGTCCGCCTGCCGATGCAGGGGACATGGGTTCGTGCCCTGGTCCGGGAAGATCCCACATGCCGCGGAGCAGCTGGGCCCGTGAGCCATGGCCGCTGGGCCTGCGCGTCCGGAGCCTATGCTCCGCAACGGGAGAGGCCACAACAGTGAGAGGCCCGCGTACAGCAAAAAAAAAAAAAAAAGTGGTATTAAAAACATTTCTTCCTCAATTCATTACTTCATTTAACAACTTGAGAGAAATTCCTTTCTAGTTGTAGTATCATATAATCATATTCCTGTGCAACTGGTTTGTTTTTATCCCACAGACACTGGAAATTATATAGCCGACAGAGGTTCCCTTTTCGCATTGACTGCTAGAAAACTCAGAGATTAATTTGTGGCCTGTCCATATTAGCCATAGTAGTTGTGAAGGTCATTATGGTATGCCTCTTTTTGGTTTGGTTTTGTTTAGCATCATTCCTCTCAAGCCTGCCTTTTTTCTAACTCTACCATGAATTCATGCTATCTTGTATTTTATGTATCCATGTAATCTAATCAGAATCCTTTTTGGAACAAGGTACAGTGGTGAATTATAAACATGTATGTTTATAAAGGTAGAAAACATGACACATAGAGAATTACAGTACTTACATTGGTAGTATAGGCTGGTGGTTCTCAACTGAGGGCAGTTCTGTGTCCCCCAGGGGACATTTGGCAACATCTGATTATCACAGTTGGGAAATGCTACTGTCATCCTACATTGAACAGGACAGCCCTCAAACAAAGAATAATCTAGCCCAAAATGCTGATAGTGCCAGGGTTGGGGAACCTTGCTGTAGACTGGACCAGTCAATCCACAACTTCATACATTCCAGGGCTGTAGAAGCATTTTGTAATGTAAATGTCAAATGTGTTTCCATGTAGCTTATTCTAATATACAATGTATATTCTAAGTGGGTAGGTTGGGTGCCCTTCCACTAAGTCTGTCATCAGTCAGCTATTACTGAAAGCAATATTTTCCCCTTTGGAAATCTGTATTATGATGCCCACAAAGCCATAACTTCAGGTTGACAAAGTTGGGGAGAAGTGTGCTTTTCGTTTGACCGCCAGTATTTTGAACATTTGAATAAGCAGCATAGTTAAAATGAGACTATGTTCTTTTCATTCTTCATTCTTTTTGCAGGCTTTCATAGAGACCATGTTTGCCAGCAAAGCCCCTGTAGAGGAAGGCTTTCTTTATGCTAAGGTGAGCATTAAATGGCTGGAAAAGTTTTGTTGGACGCAAATGTAATTTCATTGATTTGCATATGGCATCCAGTTGGCTTTCATGGAAGTGAGCAAGATATCAGTGGAGAGGATTTGGTTCTTAAATGTCAGTGGTAATTTATTAGATGAGTCTAAAATATGTAGAGCTACAATTAGATGGAGAAAATTGCGAAGTAGAACAGGTAAAGAAGGAAAGACTTTTTGCAAGTGTGAGTTAAGAAGAATAATACTGTTTAAGTAATGTAAAGGCAAAGAATCTGAGGTGGTGTTGCAGATAGTAGCCGATATGAACCAGTCTCCAGCTCCATCCTAGGATATAATGAAATTACCGTTTCCCTAGCATCCTTTTTCACACTTCCAGAGCATGTAGGTCGGTAGCTATGTGAAAGGTTGAAATTGGTAATTTAGAGCTGTTGTTGAAAATGCAAGCCATATTTCAGTGTTGATCTAAATAAGAAAAAACAAATAGTAACATGTAAAGTATCTGACCGTTTCTCTGTGCTCAGCCCAATCATAGGTTTTCCATGTTCTCTTCTGGACTTAACAGTTTGAAAATCACAGGAAAGTTAGAGCACTCAGGAGAAAAGAACAGATTTAATAATAGAGTTGAATAACAGTATTGGGGTGAGCATAAAAGAAATGGCCTGAAGTTACAGCATAATAGTTTGGTTAAAAAGGTGTGACGAATAGTTTTCCATTGTTAACTTAAGATAAGTACTTGAATGGAGGTATGGGCTGTTGAAGAGAGCCTGTGCTGGGGCTGCCCTGAGGAAATCTCAGTCAGACTTTCAGTCGTACTTTGCTGTTGTTTTGCAGTTTGAATTTGAATGCCGGGCTCGTGGTGCAGACATCTTAGCCTACCCACCTGTGGTGGCTGGAGGTAATCGGTCAAACACTCTGCACTATGTGAAGAACAATCAACGCATCAAGGTACACAGACCCCCTTCAGTGCTGCTTCCTCTAGGTCCAGATGTCTTAGTAAACTCTAACCTCATGGTCCCCTAACCTTCAGCTTTCACAAACTAACTGCTATTTATAAATCCCTTACAGAGATGATCTCATTTGATCTGCACATTAGCACTGTGAGATAGGAACAATTATTAACATGCCTGTATAATAGATGAGGAAAATAAACTAAAAAATTAGGTAACTCGTTAGTGCAGAGCCAACTATTCTAGTCTAAAGCCTCTGCTCATTTCACTTGATAAAGCTCCTTTGCTAAGGACTTGTGGCAACAGTGGGCCAAGCATATTTTGGGAGCAGACAGGTTTTACAACTATCTTGTAGCTGTGAGGGAACTTATTTTTTATGGTTTTCTCCCCAAGTGACTATACAAGTAAAGAATCGTGTATTCCTTTATTAAGTCTATTTTTAATTATCTACTTTAATTTACAGTAAATTCAAAAAATAAATATAGCAAACATAAATTATACAATATAATTTTTTTTAATGAATACCCATGAACCAACGACTCAACTCAAGAGCCAGAACATTACCAATATGTTACATCTGCGTGAGTACCCTTATGCTCTGGCACCCTACTGCCTCCCTCCCAAAGGTCACTAACCAGTATCCTAAATTTTGTTTGTCATTCTCTTGATTTTTTCAATAGTTTTATCACATAGACATGATTCCCCAAACAATATTAATTAGTTCTGCTTGTTTATGAAATATATAAAAATCATATATTGCTATATGTAGTTTTGGGGACTCAAACTTTTCTTTTAACCTCAAGTATGATAAGATAATACAAATTTTTTCTCAGGTATTTGTATCTGTTTACACTCCTACCAGCAGTGTATAATTCTGTTCACCACATCCTTTCCATCCCCTGATATTATCAGACTTCTCAATTTTTGCCATTTTAGTTGGAATAAAACAGTATCTCATTGTGGTCTTCATTTCCATTACCTCAATTACCAGTGAAGTTAAGCATCTTTTCTTATCTTTGGCATTACTGCTTTCAACTTGCTAATGTGTTGTTTAGGATATTCTGATTTGTGTACATGAATGAGATTGTCTTATAATTTTTCTCATACTGACTTTATGGTTTTCATTTCAAGGTCAAACTAAACTCATAAAATGAATAGTTTATTTTTTAATATTGTAAAATGGTTTGAATTAATGTTTCTTGAAAATTGGGTAGGACTCTCCTGTGGAATTATTCGGGCCAGATATCTTTTGTGGGATTTTTAACTATGATTCAATTTCTTTAATATACTGAGGCTTTCTATTTTTCTTTTCCTTTATTTATTTATTTTACATTTCTTATTGTAAAATGTAACTACTGGAAAAGTACTTAAACCATAAAAGAATAGTTTAATGGGTAATTATAAAGTTAACACCCATGTGACCGTTACCCAGGTCAAGAAATAAAACGTGTAGGCAAGCTACAGCCCTCTGGGTGAAATCCAGCCTGCCACTTTGTTTTTTAAATAAAGCTTTATTGGAACACAGTGGTTTCCACTCCCCCACCCCCACCCCATGGCAGAGTTGAGTAGTTGCACCAGAGGCAGTACGGTCCACAAAATAAATATTATCTAGCCCTTTACAGGAAACACTTAACCCTTGAAATAGGACATTACTGTGACCCCCCCACCCCCAAGAAGCTTTTCCACCATGTGGTCCTTCCCTCCCTGTGATAACTCCCTCTCTCCCTGATAGGGTAACACTCTCCCAATTTTTATGGTGATCATGTCTTTGCTTTTCTTTTTATTTTACAATTAATAAAGTAGTTTATATAATTTGGTTTTGGTCATGTTTGAACTTTATGTATTTGAAATATTATGTCTGTGTCTTCTTTTGTACAGCAGTATATTGTTGTATGCCGCTGTAGTTTGTTCATTGTAATTGCTAGAGTGTAGAATAGCAGGTAGAGTATGGCCTGTGAAGTTAAATATATTTTCATAAGAATACTAAGACATTACATTATGTGCTCTTTTTCACTCTTATTTTCTCTCAACTGTACTGTGAGGTATCCCAGAGGCCTTATGACATGCAATATCACACCAACTTGAATGCAGAAGCAAAGATGAGACTCCAGCTGTCTTCTCTTTGTCTATGCTAGACAGAGATTTGCAAAAATGTAAAACACTGCCACTTTTCTAACTAAATATTTTTATTTAGAAAAATAGTTATTTTCATTAAAAATGTTATTTTAGCATGTAATTAGTGGGTTTATTGTTATTTTTAAATGAATAAATATTATAAAATTTTCTCAGTTTGAATTTCTTAATGTGATAAATATCCATAGATGGATATTTATATATTCTCCAGGTTTTTACCATTATGAACAATGTTCTGTGAACATTCTTGTACATTATTCATGGTATGTAAGTTATCAAGGTTGCCTAAGAGACACCTAATAATGGAATTGCTGGGTCATAGGATATGCATATTTGCAACTTTCATAGAAAACGCCAGACATTTCCGAAGTGTTTTTATCAGTTTATATTTCCATTCTTCTGGAGACAGTTTGGTAGATTATATTTTTGTACCATTTTGTCTAAGTTTTTAAAATTGTAGTATTATCTTACATTTTAATCTTTTGTGTTTGTACTAATGTACCCTTTTACCTTCTTTTTTTTCTTTTGTTTTGTTTTGTTTTCCCTTTATGTACCTTTTTACATTCTTGATATCTTTATTTGTTTGTTTGTTTATTTATTTTTGGCTGCATTGGGTCCTTGCTGCTGTGTGTGGGCTTTCTCTAGTTGTGGCGAGCAGGGATTACTCTTCGTTGTGTTACACGTGCTTCTCATTGCGGTGGCTTCTCTTGTTGTGGAGCACAGGCTCTAGGCACGCAGGCTTCAGTAGTTGTGGCACAAGGGCTCAGTAGTTGTGGCTTGTGGGCTCTAGAGCACAGGCTCAGTAGTTGTGGCTCGCAGGCTTAGTTGCACCACAGCCTGTGGGATCTTCCCGGACCAGAGCTCGAACCTGTGTCCCCTGCATTGGCAGGAAGATTCTTAACCACTGCACCACCAGGGAAGTCCCTTTTCTAATAAATCTTAATAGACAGTTTCTTTAAAAGTAAACAAACATATTCTCTGTGAACCAGCAGTTTCTTTTTAGGTATTTTTCCAAGAAAAATGAAAACATATGTCCAAAAAATGCCTTGTACAAGAATGTTGATAGCAAGTGTACTCATAATAGTCCAGGGGTCCATAACCAGGATATTAGATATGGAAATTACCATGTGATATACCCTTGAAATAAGAAGGAGCAAACTACAGCACTGCCAACAGCATGAATGATCCCAAAAGCATTACACTGAATAAATAAGCCAGACACAAGAAAATTGCAAACTATATGATTCTATTTATATGAAGTTCTGAAATAAGCAAAACTAATCTATGGTGATAGAAATCAGATTAGTGGTTGCTTCTGATGTGGTGTTGACTGGGTAAGGCCATGAGGGTGTGGTTACATGGGTGTATACATTTGACAAAACAGACAAAACAGACTTAATTCTGTATACTTAAGATCTGTGCAAAGAAATCTCAGCAGAGGTTTGTGGGTTTTTATTAGTCTTTTAAAACCATCTTCTCTCCTGCGTGCCTCAGTGAAGATCCCGCGTACTGCAACTAAGACCCAACACAGCCAAAAATTAAATAAATAAATAAATAATAATTTTTAAAATAAATAAATAAAAATACTAAAAAAAAAAAAACTTTCCACATCATTAATGCTATTTTGTCTTTGTTTATTATCTCATCACACTGTGCCCTGGCCTTTGTTAATTTCACTCTTCTACTCTTTGTGTTTATTCTCTTGTTCTTTTTTTAAGCTTTTTTTTTTTTTTTTTTTTGTGGTACACAGGCCTCTCACTGTTGTGGCCTCTCCCGTTGTAGAGCACAGGCTCCAGACGTGCAGGCTCAGCAGCCATGGCCCACGGGCCCAGCCGCTCCGCGGCATGTGGGATCTTCCCGGACGGGGGCACGAACCCGTATCCCCTGCATCCACAGGCGGACTCTCAACCACTGCACCACCAGGGAAGCCCTAAACTTCTTAAATTAGATGCTAAACTCTTTTTTCTGGCCATGCCACATGGCTTACAGGATCTTAGTTCCCAGACCAGGGACCAAACCTGGGCCCCCTGCAGTGAAAGCACCGGGTCCTAACCACTGGACCACCAGGGAATTCCCTAAACTCATTAATATTCATCCTTTCTTCTGTTCTAATTATAATTATTTAAGGATTAATATTTCATTATATTCCATGTGTTTTTTTCATTATATTCCACTGTTTCTTTTTGCTTTTGCTGCATTAAGATTTCTTTTTCTTTGGTATTTCTCAGTTTTATTATATTTCTAAATACAAACTTATCATATATTATAAACAATAAATATAATATACTGTTTAAAATAATAATGATAAAATGAACAACCATGTATTCACCATCAAGGATAAGAAGATCATTGCTTATACCTTAGTAGTCCCTTGGGCAATCTCAAGCACATCTCCCTTTCTGTCTCCTACCATCTTGACTTTTGTTTTAACCTTTTTTTTTTTGTTTTTCTTCATAGTTTTACCACCAGTGTACCTATTCCTAAATATAGTATTCATCCTTGAAAAACTAGAGAATAAGCACAAATCTAGCTTTACAGGGAGAGAGACATATTGCCATTATTAGATGAAGTGACCTAAATAAGAAATAAGAGAAAATAGTCAAAAACTTCTAGGTCATAGTCTGGCTTCAGTTATCTGAAACTTTTCAACTTAGCGGGCAGGGTCATCAAGAAGCCGTGAGAAATGCAGAGGTCTGTTGGGGCATCTGGAAGGACTCTGTCATGGACCAGCTGGTAGGCATCTGGCAGAGATCTAGTCAGAGACAGCAGGCTGCCCTGTGGTTCTGCCTCTGAGCTCACCACGGCTACATCTAGCTGTCAGGAATAGGTCAAAGCAGAGCCCCCTTCTAACAGAGTTTGTTTAGATTTACCTGCATGTTGATCTTTCCTTCTTGCATCTTAGATGGCCTTTCTGGGATCACCTCCCTTCTACCTGAAGAACATCCTTTAGATGAAGGTGTGTAGCTGATAAACTTTTTCTACTTTTGTTTAGCCAAAACATCTTTATTTCATTCTCATTCTTGAAAGATGGCTGTGCTGAGGAAAACCATCCTAGATTGACAGTTATTTTCAGTCATCAATTTTAATAGATTATACTCCTTTCTTCTGACTTTCAGTGTTGCTGATTTTAAAGTATAATAATTATCATTCCTTTATGAAATTTCTTTTTGCTTTTGCTGCATTAAGATATCTTTTTCTTTGGTATTTCTCAGTTTTATTATATATCTAAATACAAATTTATTTTTACATGTCCTCATTATGATACCTCTGCTTCCTGAATCTGTAGATTCATGTCTTCATCAGTTCTAGGAAATTCTCAGACATTATTTCTCCAGATATCATCTCTCCTACATTCTCTCTGTTCACTCCTTCAAGGTCTTCAGTTAGATGTATGTTAAACCTCTTTTCTGTTTTCAATAGTTAATGTTTCTTTCATGTTTACATTTGCCTTGTCTGTCTGTGTCATACTCTAGGGGATTTTCGTAGGTCTGTCTTCCAGGAAACTAAATTTTCTCTTCATTTGTCTAACCTACTACTTCAGCCATACACTGAGTATTTTATTTCAGCAGTTGTTTTTATTTCCATTTGGTTCCCTTCAAATCCACAGTTATTCTCAATTGTCTCTTGTTGCTTGTTATCCTTTGTGATTCCATTTTTTATCCCTTTAAACATTTCATAATAGCAATTCTGTATCTCATAACTCCATTGTGTGGAATTCTGGAAGATCTAAATTTGGTATTTGTTGTTCCTGCTGACTCTCACTCACAGTGACCTACTGCCTCGTGTGCTTGACAGCCTTTGGTTGTGAGCTCATATTTGCTTGTTGTTATTTTTGGGAAATTATGCAATCCCAAATTTGGGCGCTATTTCCTCTAAATGTTATTTGCATATGCTTTTGCCAGAGTGAAGTGGGTCCTAATGACCTGGGGCCCTATTATCCCCTGTGAGTGTCCTGGGTTAATGCAGGAATCTCCACTTCATCTTCCCCACTTTGCAACACCTTCTTTCCTATATACTGTAACACTTACCTTATCACTACTCAGCTCTAGTTTCAGTTCTGGGTTGATTTTTTTTTTTTTTTTTTTTGCGTTACACGGGCCTCTCACTGTTGTGGCCTCTCCCATTGCGGAGCACAGGCTCCGGACGCGCAGGCTCAGCGGCCATGGCTCACGGGCCCAGC
>NW_021703783.1:92987265-93008767 GCF_005190385.1 Monodon monoceros
CATCAGCAGGTGGACTCTCAACCACTGCGCCACCAGGGAAGCCCCTCTGGGTTGTTTTTATTCAAGAAAAAAAGTCTTTAAGATGTCTCTTATATGATGTAATGTCAACATTTCATAAAATATATTTTTGTCCAGGATCTAGTTGTTACCTAAAATTTATTCTATCATGTTTCCAGAAACAAAAACCACATTCATTCTTCTTGCCATTATTATATATGTAATTATTTGACCATTATTCTACTATGTGCCAAGTTCTGTGCTTATTTAGATATGAATAAGATATGGCCTGTCTTCAAGGGCATAAATAGAAAATTTCAGTATAACATGACAAGTAGTAAAAGAGAGATGTATCCAGAGTTTTTTGGGTTTTTTGGTTTGGTTTTTGTTTGGGGTTTGTTTGTTTGTTTGTTTTCCCCCCACATGTATTTTGATGGAGAGCAGAAGGGAAAGTGATATTCTAAAGTTAAATGGTTACGGGTAATTATATTTGAATAAAGGCCCTGGATAACAACCTATATAGGATTTTTTTAATTAATAGTGATAATGGTAATATTTATGATGTTAATAAATCATAAATGCTAATGCTTACACCTAGTAATTCAAACCCCAGCACTCTGGTTCCAGAGCCAATGCACTTAACCACTCTACAGTGCCATCTTTCTTGAGCCAGTGTGAATTCATATGAAAAACTTAGACACTATTTCTTGTGAGAAGGAACCAGAGAAGATTAGTCTCCTTTAAAGTAGAGTTTTTGTTTTGTTTTGTTTTTTATAAAATGAAAGGCATGAAGAGTTTAAATTAGAAGAAGAAAGAACTGACAGTCGTTAAGTCACCTACTTTTACCTGTCTTACTTTTGTTCCAGGATGGGGAAATGGTGCTGCTGGATGGAGGTTGTGAGTCTTCTTGCTATGTGAGTGACATCACTCGTACCTGGCCTGTCAATGGCAGGTAGGGCTTCCAAAGATCCCACTGCTTCTTAGGAGTATGAGTTAGAATATGGGTCTATTTGGAATAAAGAACTAAAGAAATATACAGGTTCCCTCTAGTACACATTAACTGCCTTTACAAAGCTCCTGATTATTTTCTAAGACTGTTTTTTATTAATCATATCAAGGATCAGGCACCTAAAAACACCTAGTTAACATGTGCGCACATACATTTTTTTAAAACAAATTTAAGTTTTTATTTTCTGAGTACAAAGATAATATTTAGGTTATGGTAGAATAGTTTGGCCAGATTAACCCTCCGATAACAATTATAGAATCTGGACAAAATACTAAAAACAAGTATTTAAAGGCACTAGAAAGCTTCCTAAAAGCCTGTAGAAATAGCAGCATAAGTCTATCCTTGAAAGAAGAGCTATAATGGGTTAGGTCTAAGTGGTTAGAGTATTTTGCTTGAGGGAACTCCCCAATTCACACAGCTTGGGCATCAAGAAGCCACAGCCTAGTTGGCCTGAGGTGTTAAAGGACAGAATTAGATACTAGCAAGGAACCAGAAAGATGGGAAATCCTGAAAGAGAGGGTACTGCAAAAAAGGGTGAGGTCCAAAATTTGCATATAAAATATTCCAAAATCCTTGGCTGATCACTACATTATATTCTAGGGTGAGATCCCAGGAGGCTCAGCAAAATACTGGCAGCCAGAATTTGAATGGACTGAGCAGAGACTTTAGTTACTTCCCACTAAGAGCAGAGCTTGCAGTTTGAATCCAGCCAAGTTAACAAAATCACTCTTCAGAAGAACATAACAGAATTTTAGAATCTCTACATTGTATCATTCATAACTTCTACTGTTAATTTTAAAAAATCACTAGACATAAGAATCAGGAAAATGTGACCCATAATCAATAAAATTATAGTCAATAAAAACAGATCCTAAATAACCCTAATGTTACAATTAGCAGATGAGGACTTTAAGGCAGCTAACAATAGCTGTGCTCAAGGAGTTAAAGGAAGATATAAGTGTAATGTGTGAACAGACAGAGAATCTCAGTAAGAAACCAAAAACTATAAAAAGAATCAGGGATTCTGGAGAGATGGCAGCAAATAATAGTTTTTCAGTCTTTCCAAATTTTCAAATAAGAATAGAACAACTAGGTAGTGACTGGTATCCCAAACACCAGGTAATGGGGTATCCTTAAAATCTCAAAATACAAATAGTTATGAACATACTATGTACAACCACAAGACCTGGGTGGTATCAGTATCTGTGTGGAAGGAGAAGGAAGCAGCAATGGTGGGGGAGGCTAACTGACAGACCTGAAAACAGGAGAACCCCAAAATAACCAACAGCTATTCACAGTCAGGATAATGAGCCAATTTCAGAACAGAAGCTGAAAATGGGAAGAATTTGCCAATCCAGTGGCCCAAGAAAGTCTGAAGGTGCTGGGCTCCCTTCTAAGACAGGGACTCACACTTAAGGTAAACTGCTAGAAGTAGAACAGAAATTGAGCAGGTTAGGAACTAAAGAGAGGAAAGAATGAGATGATCCAAATCAAAGAGGGGGGAAAGGGAGTCCCCTGGCAGTCCAGTAGTTAGGACTTGGCACTTTCACTGCCTTGGCCGGGGTTCAATCCCTGGTCGGGGGGAAAAGATCCCAAGGGCCATGCAGTGCAGCAAATAAATAAATAAAACCTAAGTGAGGGAGAAGAACTAAGGAAAGATCTGAAACAAGCTGCCTTGTTTTTTACCACTACACCAAAACAACAGAAGATTACACTCTGAAGTTAAATCTTTTATAAATCCTGCCTTATTCTAAAAGTACAGGAAATTAATTTCATATAAAATAAGCAATTAAAAAAGCATCTAGGGGACTTCCCTGGAGGTCCAGTGGTTAAGACTCCATGCTTCCACTGTAGGGGGCGCAGGTTTGATCCCTTGTCAGGGAACTAAGACCCTGCATGCTGCCCAACACGGCCAAAAAAAAAAAAAAAAAGCTTCTAGGTTAAATCTCATAAAAAGTTATTAAAAGCAAAAGGAGAATAAGGAGCAGAATAACATCCCTACAGAAATGAAAGCATGCCAGAAAGACATGACTACAAAATAGATCAAAACAATGCCCTTTTGTTTTAAAACAAGCTAAAAATTTTTAAAGCAAATCATTCAAAACATGAAAAAACAACATATATCAGAATTAGAAAATCTTGGTAATGAAGTGACAAACTCAGAAAAGAATTAGAAATAAATTTAAAATCATTTCAGGGGCTTCCCTGGTGGCACAGTGGTTAAGAATCTGCCTGCTGGGCTTCCCTGGTGGCACAGTGGTTAAGAATCCGCCTGCCAATGCAGGGGACATGGGTTCGAGCCCTGGTCCAGGAAGATCCCACATGCCACGGAGCAACGAAGCCCGTGTGCCACAACTATTGAGCCTGCGCTCTAGGGCCCGTGCTCTGCAACAAGAGGAGCCACCACAATGAGAAGCCCGTGCACCGCAAAGAAGAGTAGCCCCTGCTCCCCGCAACTAGAGAAAGCCCATGTGCAGCAACGAAGACCCAACACAGCCAAAAATAAATAAATAAATTTATTTTAAAAAAAAGAAATCAAACCAATTAAAAAAAAAAAAAGAATCTGCCTGCCAATGCAGGGGACACAGGTTCGAGCCCTGGTCCGGGAAGATCCCACATGCCGCAGAGCAACCAAGCCCATGCACCACAGCTACTGAGCCTGTTCTCTAAAGCCCACGAGCCACACTACTGAGCCTGAGCGCCACAACTACTGCAGCCCACACACCTAGAGACCGTGCTCTGCAACAAGAGAAGCCACCGCAAATGAGAAGCCCACGCCCTGCAACGAAGAGTAGCCCCCGCTTGTTGCAACTAGAGAAAGCCCATGTGCAGCAACAAAGACCCAACACAGCCAAAAATTTTTTTTTAATTTTAAAAATAGGCAAAGAGTTAGAACATACACATGAAGGAAGCCCTGAAGAAGAAAACCAAAGCAAGGGAACAGAACAAATACTAAAAACTATAATTTAAAATTTTCCTGAAAAAAAAACATTGAAACTACCTTAGAAAGAGCACACTGCGTACCTGAGAATATCAGCCCAGGAAAAAACAACACCAAGACATAGTCTAGTAAAATTCTGAACCTGCAAGGAAAAGAAAAATTCTTTTGGGGACTTAGAAAAAAAGAGGAAAGGAAGGAAAGGAAACTAGACTGTTATCAGACTTTTCAAAAGCCAAGCTTTATGAAAGAAGAAAATAGTGTAATGTATTAAAGATGCTCAGAGAACAAAAGTGTGAGCCAAAGATTTTATCTGCAGCAAAAGAAACTTTCAGCTATAAAGGGTACAGATCGTTAGGTGGGAACTTAAAGAACATTACTCCCATGAATCTGCTGGAGCTGTGTGATCAGGAAAGAGGATATCACAATAAATCCTACAGATATCAAAAGGATAATGAGATAATATGTGAACAAGTATGTGTATTCATCATTGTTAGTCATTGAGGAAAATGCATGTTAAGCCTCTACACATCCACTAGAATGGTTGAAATTAAAGAGACCAACCATACCAAGTGTTGGCAGTGGTGCAGTGCAACGGGAACAAAAAGACTTGTACAAGAATATTCATAACAGTTTTATTCACAGTAGCCAAAAACTGGAAATGACCTAAATGTCCATCAGCAAGAGAATGAATACACAAATTGTGGACTATTCATACAATGGAATACCACTCAGCAATAAACAGGGGACAAACTACTGATCAAAATAACACCATGGACATTATTCTTAATGAAGGAAGTTCAACACAAAAGAGTACATATTGTCTGATTCCATTTATATGACATGCTAGAATAGGCAAAACTAAGGTGAAAATAATCAGAACAGTGTTTCCCTCTCGAGGTAGGGGTGTTGATTAGAAATAGACATGAGGAACTTCCACGAGGGGGATGGCAATGTTCTGTGTCATAGGGATATGGATCTGGATCTCATTTCTCCAGGGAAACAGCCAGTGGGATATATTATGTATGTATGCATATGTAGGTAGGTAGGTTGGTTGATGATCGATTGATTTTAAAGAACTGGCTTATGTGATCATGGGGATTGGCATTTCTGAATTTCAGAGGGCAGAACTGCAGGCTGGAAACTCAAGCAAAAGCTGATGTTGCAGTCTTGAGGCAGAATTCTTTCTCCAACATAGCAAAGTAGTTCTGGTATTTGAATTCATTTAGTGCAGGCTACCTTTTGATCCATGTTTCAGCCAACCAACCAAATAAACCGTTAGAGCCTTTCTGAGCCCTCAAGCTTCAGCATTGAATCCAGAATCTCTCCTTAGTGGACCCCTATCAATAAATTCAGCCTGATCCAACTTTATGTTCCTTCCATCATTAGCCCACACATGAACGTCCATTTCTATACATATTCCCAGATTTTTGTCTATATAAATAGGAAAAATCGTGCAGTTCTTTTTGGATTATAGTGCATCTCGTCATGGGTCACACTTTGTACCTAACTTTTTGGGACCTGCTGGGAGTAGCGTCTAGTTGTGGGTCTAGAAGCAACTACCAAGGCAGCTGCTTCTGGGGAGATACCTGTAGGTTCTCAGTCAAAACAAGGTTGGCCTCCTCAGACTGGGGTAGAAGGGCTGCTTCTCCTAGCAAAGATGACTCAGCAGAATTTAGGGGTTCAGTGTCCCCAGCTTCATCACCACCAGCACATCCATTTGTCAGAATTGTAGAGCTCAGATTTGTACATTTCAGTGTATATAAAATTTACATTAGAAAAAGAATTGTTAAAAAGTGTTTAGTAATACTGAGATGGGGTGGAGCATGTTTATACTCATCAATGACAAACATAACAGTGTTAATAATGGCTGAACCTGGGAGATGGGTGTGTAGGTTTTCATTATAGCATTACCTTGCTGACTTTAACCATTCTTATTAGGGGACATTTATAATTATAATTATTTTTAAAATCACAGTGAACATTTTTGTATATTCAGCTTTTTTTGAATTTCAAATATTTTGTCAGGATGGCTTCTTAGAGCAGAATTACAAACTTAAATTTTATGAGCACCTTTAAGGCCTTTGATTTAACTGGCTGTACTAATTTACAATTCCATCAACAATGTATAGGGACTTCCCTGGTAGCACAGTGGTTAAGAATCTGCCTGCCAATGCAGAGGACATGGGTTCAAGCCCTGGTCCGGGAAAATCCCACATGCCGCAGAGCAACTAAGCCCGTGCGCCACGACTACTGAGCCCAAGCGCCTAGATCCCGTGCTCCGCAGTAAGAGAAGCCACCGCAGTGAGAAGCCCACACACCACAGCAAAGAGTAGCCCCCATTTGCCGCAACTTAGAGAAAGCCTGTATGCAGCAACGAAGACCCAACGCAGCCAAAAATAAGTTAATTTTTTAAAAAATGTATTAAAAACACATATCATATACCACCCAAGCTTGGTATTTTTCCCTCATTTTTCCCCATTACTGACGAAGAAATTATTATACTAAGGACACCTGGAAACTAGTAAGTTATTAGTAGCCAAAGTATTTTTTTTTAAACAAATACATTTTATTTACTTATCTTATAAATTAATTTATTTTACTTTATTTTTGGCTGCGTTGGGTCTTCAGGTTGCTGTGTGCGGGCTTTCTCTAGTTGCGGCAAGCGGGAGCTAGTTTTCCTTGCAGTGCTCGGGCTTCTCATTTGCGGTGGCTTCTCTTGTTGCGGAGCACGGGCTCTAGGTGCATGGGCTTCAGTAGCTGCGGCAGGCGGACTCGGTAGTTGTGGCTCACGGGCTCTAGAGCGCAGGCTCAGTAGTTGTGGCATGTGGGGTCTTCGCGGACCAGGCTCAAACCCATGTCCCCTGCATTGGCAGGCAGATTCTTAACCACTGCGCCACCAGGGAAGTCCCATAGCCAAAGTATTGATTAGTTTATCCCATGACATCTGCTTTGCCTATAAGTGGATCCTTAGGCTCTGTTGTTGTTTTTTTTTTTTGGTTGGTTTTTTGTTTGTGTTTTTTTAATGGTAAAAAAAAAAAATGGAGAGGATCAAGAGTAAGCCTGATCTGGCCCTCTGACTGCATTCATGGCTGGGTGCATCTTTTAACCTCACCCCGTGTCTGTCAGCTGACCGTTTGAAGGAGAGATTGTTGTTGCTGCCCCAGCTTTAAGGGTTATTGCTCTTCCTGTTGAGCATCTAGGCATGACTGAGGTCCTGTCATTAATGCTATACTGGTACTGACTAAATATCAACAATGCCCCATCATCATTGCCTTGGAGTTTTTCTAATCAAACTTAGAAGCAAACTTCCTACAATATCAGAGAGTTCCAAATTCGAGTTCTTGGGTTTTCCTGTCCCCAGGTTCACGGCACCTCAGGCAGAACTCTATGAAGCTGTTCTAGAAGTCCAGAAAGCTTGTCTGACTCTCTGCTCCCCTGGAACAAGCTTGGATAACATCTACAGCATGATGCTAACACTGATAGGACAGAAGCTTAAAGAGTTGGGTATCGTGAAGAACATTAAGGAAAATAATGCCTTCAAGGTACTTCACTTCCTTTGACCCCATTTCTTAAGAACACCTGACATGCTGCTTAGTTTTTATCCTACGTAAAACTAATTAGATTTAGAAATGGTGTTGGTGATTCTTCACCAGTAGGAGGGACTTTTTTTGAACATGGATTAAAGCAAAAGGTGCAATACTTATTTCTACCAGAAGATGGCAGCACATCTGGTTCATTGCATACTGTGTAACTAGCTCAGAATTCAGAAAACAAAATGAAGTCTGGTACAGACAGGGTGGAAGAGGACATAAAACGGAGGAGAGGTTAACTCTTTATTCTTTTGTAGTGATTTTGAAAAGGTAGAGGTCGAAGGGGAGGGTGTTTCTTGGCTTCAGTAACATTGTTGAGACTTTTAACAATATCCTCAGTTGCCATGTTTAGTGAATTTCATCTGCATCCAAAATGTGATGGTGTTCAGTAAAAATTTAAAGCCTCAGCTTTAAATTAAATGGTATGCGACCATGCCAGGTGGTCAAACGAAACAGACCAGTAAGGCATCTCCTAGCTCCAAGTTTAGGCTGCCAGGGTTTCTTTTATCAATAGGAAAAACGCTATAAATTCCTCCTATTCATGCCAACAAATCTTTAATCAACGGATAGAAATATCCAAGCTAGTAAATGCCTAATAATTACTGTGTTACATGGTGTTTCATACCTACTCCACAAGTTGCTGTGAGATACTTAGAGTCTCCAGAGTAGCCTTCCTAAGAGGGACATGCGAACATTGAAAAGAGAACTATTCTAACACAATTATCTTCCCTCCCCCAAGAAAAGAGATTTTCATTTGCCGTAGTCATTACTGGGCTTACCCCAGTTAGCATGTGTGTAGTATATTAAATTGTAAGAATAGAAATGTGGATTAGTTAGAATGCTGTTGGCAGAATTGCATACAAGAGGTGGCAGTTTTCAAGTCTCTTAAGCATTAGCCCGAGGATAGGTGAAACAAGTGGCAGAACTGGGGGCAGGGGTCAGTATTAACACATATCTCATGGCGTTATATATGCCCAACTTTCCCCTTAAGGGGTCATTGCTCTAATAACACTGAGGTAATATCTTTTCCAGGCTGCTCGAAAATACTGCCCGCATCATGTTGGCCATTACCTCGGGATGGATGTCCACGACACTCCAGACATGCCCCGCTCCCTCCCTCTGCAGCCTGGTATGGTAATCACAGTGGAGCCAGGTAAGGGGAGGTGCTAGCAACCTCTGATCCCTTGGGACATGTAATTCTAGTGTTAGATAGAACGGTAAACACTTTATTTTTACCTGAACGAATGTAATTAAATTAGAAGAGACAGGAAAATGAATCTCTCCAGTAGAAGGGAACTTTCTTTTAGATTTTTTCTTGAGCTTTTTTATTTCACATCACACAATTTGTTTAATTTGACTTCTCCAATAAACAACAGATGGGGAATACTTTCGATCAGTAGATATTAAGAAAGAAATCTTTTTTTAACCCTGCCTTTGCCAGGGCCAGTTTGTACTAGTCCTTCCCGTCATCTTGGTGGGCTGCTGACACTTGTGAAGCCCCTGGAACTTTTCTGCAGAGACACTCAAACTCCCCATGTTCTCAGTTGCAGCTCCTCTGCATTGAACTGCCTGCATTATTCCACTTTTTAGTATCCAGATCCTTTCTTCTAAGCTTCAGAGAGAGCTGGCAGTCTAATGGTTCTCCAGCTTGAATGATGCTGGATGTTGGGCAGGATTCAGTAGAAAAGTGGTGGCCACGGTGGAGTGTAAGATTGATATCACCAGTCAGGTTTTTGTTTTCCTCTTTTTTTTTTTTTTTGGCGGTACGCGGGCCTCTCACTGTTGTGGCCTCTCCCATTGCGGAGCACAGGCTCCGGCCGCGCAGGCTCAGCGGCCATGGCTCACGGGCCTAGCCGCCTCCGCGGCATGTGGGATCTTCCCGGACCGGGGCACGAACCCGTGTCCCCTGCATCAGCAGGCGGACTCTCAACCACTGCGCCACCAGGGAAGCCCCACCAGTCAGTTTTAAACATCGATGCTGCTTCTGTCATGAAAGCAGATCTCAATCTTAGATTTCAAGCGTTTTCACCTCTAAATGATGTAAGTTATAGTTGGGACACATCTTTTATGCCACCCTTTAAGTCCGGGCATATGTTGCTGTCTGTGACCTTACGTACTGTTAAGTCCAATCTAGTTGACGCTTCCTTAGACTTCGACTACATTTTCCTTTGCTGGTCTTTTTCTTCTTATCACAGAACAGCATCTGTGAGTACAGAGAAGGAAGTTTACAGTTTCTTTAATATGAAAAGACCTGGTGTCTGTCTGACTTCATGATTTGAAAGGGAACCTTGGTTTCTTAGAATTTTTCAAATGTTCTTTAAGGTCTTCCTTTTTCTCTCTTTACGTCATGTACACGTCAGTTACATTTATGACTTATTTGAGTATTTGTGCAGCTTCTGGTTGTTGAGGCTAATAATATCTAAGTAAGTGTTTTTTAAATACATTTTAAAATGCCTTAAGTCTTTATTTTAGCAAAGTACCCTTTTTCCACGGAACTGTTAGGCAGAGAAAGAATGCATTTATATAATCTACTGGGTCCCAGCATATATCGACATACTCATAAATTAAGTAACTTTAGTGGCCCATTTGAGCCATTAGAACGTGACAGAATCGTGATCAACATTATTGTAGTTGTATAGATCTTGTAGTCTAGTATACAAAATAACTATAATAATAGTTCTAGTAACGATAGGCAACACTTACTGACCATTTATGTACCAGACATTTTTTTATATATTATCTCATTTAATCTCCACATTTCTATTAGGTAGGTACTGTTAGGATCCCAACTTTATAGAGGTTAACTTACTTGCCCCAAATCATCCAGTTACTGCCATTTATGAATAGAATGTTCTGATTCTTTTTTCTACTTCTCAGGTATTTATATTCCGGAGGATGACAAAGACGCCCCTGAGAGGTTCCGTGGTCTTGGTGTACGAATTGAGGATGATGTAGTGGTAACAGAGGACTCACCTCTCATCCTTTCTGCAGATTGTCCCAAAGAGATGAATGACATCGAACAGATATGCAATAGGGCCTCTTGACCCTCAGTGTGGCCCACATGCATCTTAGGTTCAGAAGGGGTGGACGTTGGCCTCTGTGCACGTGTGCTTTCTGGGGGTCTCTGTGTGGACATTTATACACGTGTTCCACTGGGGAGTGCAGCAGCTATATGAGTGTATGTAGTTGTGTATGTGGTCTTTTCTTGTTTTATGTAGCTAGAAATCTGGGAAATTGAGTTTTTGGATTGTATGTTACTGCAACTTTAGTAACATTAATTCTGTAGAATTAATGACTCAGACAAGTTTAGTTTTCAGATGTAAAGAAAGATCTTGGTTACATATGTCCACGCATCCCAGTTAGCACATGGAGAAAATTCTCTGCTTCTCTCCAGGTCCTTCCCCTCTGCACTTTTCCTGAGATCTACCTAATATCGTAAGATTTTTTTGTAATGCTTATATATTTTGAGCCCATCACCAAGGTCTTTCCCTACACTGAAAACCACCCATCAGTGATTGTGGGTGGCCAGTACATACCTTCCATAACACCTGCCTACCTATCCAGGAGCCCATGTATCTACCGGAGCCATGTGAGCCCTCAGGGCACTGGTGTCCTACAGTCACACCATTCAGCCACAGTCCAGATTCCAGCAACACTAGCTATCGAACAAAACATTTTTGAGCCTTTCTTGCTATTTGGTTACCTGGGACCTGGAAGGTGTTTAGATTCTTGATAAGGAAGGAAATGAAAGAGAAAGAAAAGTATATGTGTCTGCTGTAGATCCAGACCGCCATCCGTCTGTTCTCAGTCTAAAGTTGATTCCTTTCCCAGACATCCATGCTTTCTTTATAGATTCTTAATGCATTGACCCTCAGCACACCCTTGAAGCTGCTTCCCTGGCCAAGGGCAGATCCTCTACTTACCCTATTAAAGTCAGAGGAATGGCACCCAGTATTCAGAGAGACACCCCAGTTATTATTCTGTGATTTCCTCTAGTGCCAATAAAAACAAAATATGCAACCCGCTCAGTACCTGTAAACACCCTGTGATCCTTTCCTTCCTTGGACGTTAGCACTGGAAGGACAATGGTAAAGACTCATGTTTCCCTCAACACAGTGTTGGATGCAATTATATAATACTCAGTTTGTGAAGTGAACAGGGCTAGACTGCTGCAGATAGGTTATTTGGGAGCTCCTATCATAGGGGAAAGCTTTTAAGAACTAGTGTGTTCACCTCCTTTAAACCTGCATATGAGCTCAAGATGTATAAAACATGCTGATTGTTAGAACATAAATTCGAAAAATTTTAAGAAAATATTTGCATTAGGGAAGAACAGGCTAGGAGATTAACACTCCTTGCAGTGCTAGAGGTTTGCCCATCTTGTCAGAAAAACCCAAGGTACAGAGCCCAGAGCAGACAGGCAGTGACTTCATCAGGAGACAAAGATAATGTTAGCGACCAAAGTGATACAGATTGTGTCCTGACAGTGCTCACCCGCAAATGCTTGGCTGTGCCCAGCAGCTGTGGGAATGGATGGCTGCACAGCTGGAGTCATCATCCCTGCACCCGCCCTCCTCATCACTCTCCAACTTCTCAGTCCTGTGCTTGTTACTTTCTAAGAGGGGACTAAAAAGAAACCCACAACTCTGGCTTCTCACTCCCTTGGCCTGTATGGCCTCAACAACCTTTTTCTGGAATTGGGTTACCTTTGTTCACTTACAATCCTGGAATAAGGAATTTCCTTTTCTTCCTATAAATCATTTTCTGTAGTCTTCAACTTTCTAGCTAAAAGCTTAGGCGGCTTTTATGAATAGCAGCCTACTTGGACATGAAACAGACTTCTTCCAGCTGGACTCCTGGCAAGTTCTACAGGTGTTGCAAGTCACACGTAGAACGGCCGTTGTGGAATTCTTCTGGTGATTTATAGTCCCTGACCCAGGCATATTGTCCTTTGAGTCCCCGATTAACCACAGCAGCTAACATTTGCATCAGACTATCAGAACCTTCAAGAAGTGACACAGTGTACATCTCAGAGCAGCGGTTTAGGGACTGTCTGATCTGTTCAGGATTGGTTGAGCAGATAATTGTGCACCGTGCCGGAATCTCATTAATTCTTAGCCTTACCACAGACATGCCCCACATTTCCCTCCTTGTTTCAGTATAATAAATACTTCATATATACACCAAGCTCTCCTAATGGAAACCTTAATTTTTAAAAAATGCTTCAAATGTTACACTGGAATTTTTCTCCCTGAATTGAAGAGATACAGCTAAAATATTAACAATAATCTAAAGGCAAGAAGTATATCTAGGGCTTCCCTGGTGGGGCAGTGGTTGAGAGTCTGCCTGCCGATGCAGGGGACACAGGTTCGTGCCCCGGTCTGGGAAGATCCCACATGCGGCAGAGCAGCTGGGCCCGTGAGCCATGGCTGCTGAGCCTGTGCATCCGGAGCCTGTGCTCCACAACGGGAGAGGCCACAACAGTGAGAGGCCTGCGTACTGCAAAAAAAAAAAAGTATATCTAGATGGCCTCTGCTGCATACTTTCATGGTTTTATTTCAGGAATTGTTATTTTTCTCTATAATTAAACTGGGACTGTGTTTTTTATTTGAAACACAGCAGTAGAAATAGAATAATAACTCTCCTCTTCCCATAGCCATACCCAAGTTAGGAAGGTACTTCTTATGGTGACTTAAAGTTCTCTTTGTGTGTCTTCTTTCAAAATATTGTTATCTTTTTTATTAATTTTTGTAAGGTCAGAAAAGGAAAACTCCTAGTATAGACATTATATCTTAATTGGGTTTAAGATCCATAAAATATGTTAAATCCCCGGATAAAGACATTGTAACTCATTAAAATAGAAAACTTGGGCTTTGTTGTTTTTCAAAACATACATAACCAGCATCCTCCTTAGCTTTCTTAATAATAGAAGGAATGCAAATATGATGCATGAGTGCTGCCTCTCCCTGTCCTGTGTCCATGTCACATCACATGTACAGCATAGTGGCTGTCCCACCACTTCCACCTGTGACCCCAGACTCCTTTGTAACACAGTGTTTCCAGTAACTGCTGTCAGTAAAACAAGAGTTGGGATTTGAGTGAGACTCTGTCTACCATCCCTCAACTGGCATATGATCAATAATAATGTAACTTATTTGTGTTTGTATGTTAGAAACTAAATGAGGGCCCAGGATGGTGGCAGCATAAAGGATCTTGCTTGGAAGAGGTTTTTACTGTGTGGTTTTTGTTTGTTTGTTTGTTTTTAATTTTAGTTTCCTGAAGTGGGATCTGTATCCCAAAACTTAAGCTGATAGGGTTAAGTTTTAAGCCTGGACAAATATACTTCAAGCTGAAGTGTTTAATAATCCTAATATGAGAAGGTGAATACATCATTAAACCCTAATTGTAGAGCAGAATTCCACTGTCACAAAGCACGTTTGTCTTCCTGGCTCCTTTCACCTCTGCCTGTGTGTCACTGAGGAACTTGGGGTAAGCCTCAGTATTATTCAGATCAGGGATCCCCACTGAAACCAAGGCCTCTTGGGGTGTGCTTCATGAGAAGCTGAGAGAACTGCAATCTTTGTGAGCATTTCTTAATGCTTTGTATGACTTTCGTGCAATTATATAAGTTCAATTTGGACAAAATGCTGTTACTTTTTAAGGCCCTATTGACTGAAAGTAGATATGTCATTTCCCAACAAGGGAAGACCATTTGTTACTGTCATTTTAAAAATAAACTATAAAACGATGTAAGAGTGTTTGGTTTGTGCATGTATGTGTGTGTTATTTTCAAATCTAGAGTTTATAGCTTTAAATGTGACAACAGTTTGTTTTACAAAGTATTTTATTTTACAGAGTATTCATTAACTACTGTCACAAAATCATGATAGCAAACGAGATAATCTTAGCAGTCATAGAAGGGGGAAAACCAATGGATTAGATTGACTCAAGGATCAAACGTATTAACATGGTGAATATACTTGATAACATTGTATTTTATAATTGAAATTTGCTAAGAGAACTTAAATGTTCTCACCAAAAAAAAAAAAAGAAGATAAATATATGAGTTGATGGATGTGTTAATTAACTAGATGGGGGACATCTTTTCACAATGTATACGTGTGTCAAATCATCACCATGTACACTTTAAATATCTTACAGTTTTGTCAGTTACAGCTCAAGGAAGCTGGGGGAAAAAAGGCTGACTCTCCACAAAACTGACACATAGGTCTGCAGACAGCCCCTGTAGAAGTCAAGACATTACACTATAGCCATGAGCATTTTATGAAGGGCAAATTTTGCAAAATTTTAAATATGTAAACTTTCTCAGCAAGCCATATAAAGAATCCTAAGTGTAAGCATCTCTTTATTTATTTATTTGTTTGTTTGGCTGTGTTGGGTCTTCCTTGCTGCACGCTGGCTTTCTCTAGTTGCGGCGAACGGGGGCGACTCTTCGTTGCGGTGTGTGGGCTTCTCACTGCGGTGGCTTCTCGTTGTGGAGCACGGGCTCTAGGCGCGTGGGCTTCAGTAGTTGCGGCTCATGGACTCAGTAGTTGTGGCTCACGGGCTCTAGAGCGCAGGCCAGTAGTTGTGGCACAGGGGCTTAGTTGCTTCGTGGCATGTGGGATCTTCCCAGACCAGGGCTTGAACCCGTGTCCCCTGCATTGGCAGGCAGATTCTTAACCACTGCGCCAATGCGGAAGTCCTCAAGCATCTCTTACTATTAGGAATCCTCTTTAAAATCTGGGACTCTCTAAGATGTGCTCTCCAACATTTTTTTTTTTTTTTTTTAAACAGAGAACAGGAGTATTTATTTATTTATTTTAAAATTTTATTTATTTATTTATTTATTTAGGGCTGTGTTGGGTCTTCGTTTCTGTGCGAGGGCTTTCTCTAGTTGTGGCAGGCGGGGGCCACTCCTCATTGTGGTGCACGAGCCTCTCACTATCACGGCCCCTTCTCTTGTTGCGGAGCACAGGCTCCAGACGTGCAGACTCAGTAGTTGTGGCTCACAGGCCTAGTTGCTCCGCGCCATGTGAGATCTTCCCAGACCAGGGCTCGAACCCGTGTCCCCTGCATTAGCAGGTGGATTCTCAACCACTGCGCCACCAGGGAAGCCCAGCTCTCCAACATTTTTCACGTCCTGGAACACATAAAAAGATATTTTTTATATGGCACAATGGAACAAACTTAAGGGGACTTAGAAATGTGTACATGTGACTTAGAGAAGAAAATTAATTACATACCCTTTATATAATTATAACCAAAAATTCGTGCAAAGTTTTACAGGAATTTTTAAATTTGTATAACAGTTCCAAAAGATAAATTTTAAAATGTCAATAATAGACTTAGCTTCCTTTGGAAACATGACTTTTTGATAACAGACTGAAACACCTGCACACAATTCCTGACCCAAACTTTGTAGTGATATTGTCTTCAGATTCTTCATAATCACCATTTACAAGAAACTGTTTGTACAAGTAGGTGACAAGAAATTTAAAACCATTTTTATGATCATTCAAAAATGTGTAACTGGGGACTTCCCTCGTGGTCCAGTGGTAAAGAATCCGCCTTGCAATGCAGGGGATGCGGGTTTAATCCCTGGTCAGGGAACTAAGATCCCACATACTGCGGGGCAACTAAGCCAGCGTGCCTCAACTAGAGCCCGCGTGCCACAAACTAGAGCCCACATGCCCTGGAGCCTGTGCGCCACAACTAGAGAGAAGCCAACGGACCACAACAAAGAGGCTGCGCGCCACAACTAAGACCAATGCAGCCAAAAATGAATAAAATAAATAATAAATCTTTTTTAAAAATAAAATAATTTTTTAAAATGTGTAATTGAACTGATGAATGGATAAATGAAACGTACATCCATCAGCAGATGAATGTATGAAACGTGGTCTATTCATACAATGAACTATTCAGCCATAAAAAGGAACAAAGCACTGATACAGGCCACAACATGAAAGAACCTTGAAAACATTCTGAGTGAAAGAAGCCAGGCACAAAAGGCACGTATTCTATGATTCCGTTTACATGAAATGTCCAGGATAGGCACATCCATGGAGACAGAAAGTAGATTAGTGGTTGCAAAGGGCTGAAGGCAGGAGGAAATGGAGTGACAGCTTACAGGTATGCTTTCTTTTTTAGGTGATGAAAATGTTTTGGAATTAGTGGTGGTAGCTGCACAACTCTGTGAGTATACTAAAAAACATTGGTACACTTTTAAGGGGAATTTTATGGTATATGAATTAAATCTCAATAATTTACAATTGAAACTAAATTTCAAAGACTCTAATAACTTCCTTTCGTTGACAAATGCAATGTGAAATTTTTTTTTTTTTTTTTGGCCTCCCCTGGCAGCATGTGGGATCCTTGGTCCCTGACCAGGGATCAAACCCACGCCCCCTACGTTGGAAGCGTGGAGTCTTAACCACCACTGGACCGCCAGCGAAGTCCCAATGTAAAATTTCTTATAATGTGGATTTCCAATCAAATCGAAATCATTTCCATCAAATATTTCAAGTTAAGCTATAATTCACAGAACGTATGTGCATTTTTGGAACAGTCATCCTGCCTATACCTTTGACCACAGAGGTCAGAGGTGTCCAGTGTATGTGAAGCAGAGGGCGGGGCTGTCGAGAGCTGCACCTGCAAGGAGCACTGGCCCAGTCTTCACCCCCATGACACCCTTGGCCAGCAGCAACTTAGGCACTGGCACCTGAAACACCAACTGCTGCAGTGACTCCATGGCTCCCTTGTCTTTGATGAACAGCAGCATACTCAACACCTGCTGCTGAGCTGGGCCAGGTGGTCATGCTGAATAAGACCAGGTGGTAGCACCCCTCTTGGCCATATTTCAGTGAGTCCACAGCTCATGGTGATATGGTGACAGGTAAGGGGGCTCTGGCTCCTCCAAGCTCCATCCATCTGGCCATCTTAAGGACAGGAGGGACCAGTATCTCCCAGTGTACTAATTTCAAGGCACATCACTTAAGGTACTTAATTTAGGATTATAAAATCTAGAATTATGCTGACTAGAGCTTACTTACCTTGGACATAAAAATGTGTGGCACTATGTAAATATTGATTCAAATTTCCAGTTTTTAAAGCTCAGTGGTTCTGGATAGTTGCCACTAAATGCTGTCTTTCTTTTCCTAGCAACCTTGAGATTGGGAAGCCTACAATGGTATACCAAAAATGTTTATAAAAATAGTCATCTTGAAAAAAGTTATTTAGTATTTCATTGATCGGTGTTTGGTTATGCTTATCTTCATGTTACATGGATTAAAATCTCTAATGAACTATAGCTAACTCCTGCACTGATTATAATCTGGGCAGTGTACTATATGTTATATGTGAATGATTCTACTTTACTATAGGGATTGCTATGCATAATAAATTGTACTTGACATTTCATAAAGTAGTTAGAGCAGGCTCAGAGTCCACCTGCAGAAGCCTGATAGAGTAGCTCTTGACAAAAATATGAGTATGGTTGTTCCTCAAAAAATTAAACAGTTATCGTTTGATCCAGCAATTCCATTTCTGAGCATATACTCAAAAGAATTGAAAGCAGGGACTCAAACAGATATTTGTACACCCACATTCATAGCAACATTATTCACAAAAGCCAAAAGATGGAAACAACCCAAATGTCCACCAACGGATAAATGGATAAACAAAAATGGGGCAAAGCCATACAATGAAATATTATTCAACTTTAAAACGGAATGAAATTCTGATACATGCTACAGCATGGATTAACTTGTAAGACATTGTGCTAAGTGAAATAAGCCAGGTACAAAAGGACCAATATTCTATGATTCCACTTATATGAGGTGCCAGAGGAGTCATTCGTAGAGATAGAAAGTGAAATGATAGTGGTTTCCAGAGTCCGGGGGAGGGAGGGTAGGGGAGTCATTGTACAAGAGGAACAATTTTAATCTGGGAAAATGATAAAGTTCTGCAGATGAATGGTGGTGATGGTTGTACAACAATGTGAGTGTGCTTAATGTCACTGAACTGTACACTTAAAAATGGTTAAAATGGGCTTCCCTGGTGGCGCAGTGGTTGAGAGTCCGCCTGCCGATGGAGGGGACACGGGTTCGTGCCCCGGTCCGGGAGGATCCCACGTGCCGTGGAGCGGCTGGGCCGCTGAGACTGTGCATCCGGAGCCTGTGCTCTGCAACGGGAGAGGCCACAACAGTGAGAGGCCCGATTACCGCAAAAAAAAAAAAAAAAAAAAAAAAAATGAGGCTAAGCCCCCCAAAATGGCTAAAATGGTAACATTTATGTATATTTTACCACAACTAAAGTTTTTCAACTATATTAGCTTGTGGGCAAGGGGAAGAGGAGGGCTAAAGGCAAACTGAGGTTGACAGTATTTAAGTATTTAAAATAAGAATTAATAAAATGCTAAATCAGGGACTTCCCTGGCAGTCCAGTGGTTAAGACTCTGTGCTTCCACTGCAGGGAAGTTCCCTGACCAGATATTGAACCCAGGCCCGTGGCACTGAAAGCGTGGAGTCCTAACCACTGGACCACCAGGGAGTTCCCTGTTGCTCCATTTTGTAGTTACATTTCTTGAGTGAATCAACAGATTCTCTACTAAGCAGGTACTACTACTCTGAAACCAACCAGGGTGACAAAAGGATTATTATTCATTATCATAATACTTAACTACTAAAGGCTTAGGGACATATGTTATCAGTCAGACTCCAGTCAGGAAAACAAGCTACTCTAAATATTTAAACAGAAAATGTAACATCCAGAATTGGTCTCACAGGAACTGAAAGAGCAGCCAGATGGGATGGTGAGGCATCCTAAAGATTAGCAACAACAGGAAGACACTACCTCCAGGCTGGAGGAGGAGAGAAGTAAGTGGAGTTTCTCTAGACCAGGAGCCAGGTCAACTGCAGAAGCTGGGCCACAGAAGGCCTGCCTGCTGACAGGAGCTGAGATCTCAGACTCAGCTGCTTCCAGAGATGCCGCCCAAGGCCAAGAGAGGGAGGGACATCCACTGACTGTCCTTTTACACCATCCTCTCCTCTCCAGCCAGTGCATCCCACTGGCCAAGCCAAAGGCCAGCTGACACTGACCTCTCTAGGTCAGGGCCGCCCCCACCTAATGACACGAAGCGACACAGGGAAAGGGCAAAGAATAGACCTGAAGGCAAACAGATTTTGTGATTTTTATGAGCGTACAAATAGCTAAGTTACACAGTGTATAAACCTTCTTCCAACAAAATGACTAAGTTTGCTACCATTCTTTCTAAAAATTACCGGCTTTTCTGCCATTTTATTGTTTTACATCAAGTTGCTAATTGATATAACACACCTTGTAACTTGCACAAGGTCACACAAAATGAAATACATTCTTATTTTTTAATATTTATTTATTTATTTATTTTGGCTGCACCGGGTTTTAGTGGTGGCACACAGGATCTTTGTTGCGGCATGTGGGATCTTTTTTTTTTTTTTAGTTGTGGGCATGCGGGGGTCTTTAGTTGTAGCACACAAACTCTTAGTTGCAGCATGTGGGATCTAGTTTCCTGACCAGGGATCAAACCCGGGACCCCTGCATTGGGAGCGCGGAGTCTTAGCCACTGGACTACCAGGGAAGTCCCCAAAATATGTTCTTTTTTAAAAAAATAAATTTTATTTATTTATTTATTTTTGGCTGCATTGGGTCTTTGTTGCTGCACGTGGGCTTTCGCTAGTTGTGGCGAGCAGGGGCTACTCTTTGTTGCAGTGCATGAGCTTCTCATTGTGGTGGCTTCTCTTTGTTGCAGAGCACAGGCCCTAGGCACACAGGCTTCAGTAGTTGTGGCACGCGGGGTCAGTAGTTGTGGCTCACGGGCTTTAGGGCGCAGGCTCAGTAGTTGTGGAGCACGGGCTTAGTTGCTCCGTGCCATGTGGGATCTTCCCGGACCAGGGCTCGAACCTGTGTCGCCTGCGTTGGCAGGCAGATTCTTAACCACTGCACCACCAGGGAAGTCCCCCCAGAGTATATTCTTGATTGAGTTCCTTCTCCATTTTCTTCCCAACTTTTGGTTCTGGACCATCTAGAATCCATCTTACATCTGATTCCAATCCTGGGCAACCACTTTGATCATATTTACCTAAATCATTTCTGGACAACCAAAACACACCCTGATAAATTAATGTACAACCGAAAGGTGTTTTCTGAGAGACTTCAATTACTTGTTTTAATATGTACATGGAGAGGATTAAAAACAATCCTCAACTCATTTATCTTTTACTTTGGAATTTTTTTAATGGAATGGTATCATTTTATGTTAAGATTACATTCCAAGAAAACTCCAAGTTATAGAAAAGGGGGAATTATTTTCATAGGAATTAATATAAAAAGTCTAGCTGCAATCCCAGCCAGCTCCATCCAATATATTACTTATAAAAAATTGTCCCCCATAAAGCAACTATACTCCAATAAAAATTAATTTAAAAAAAGAGTTACAAACTATGTACTGTATACACAGGGAATATAGTCAGTAATATTGTAAGGAGTGTGTATGGTGACAGTGACTTATTGTAATAATTTCATAATGTATAAAAATATTGAATCACTATGTTGTACACCTGATTCTAATATAATCTTGTATGTTAATTATAATTCAATAAAAAAAT
Source organism: Monodon monoceros (assembly GCF_005190385.1). Lineage (NCBI taxonomy): Eukaryota > Metazoa > Chordata > Mammalia > Artiodactyla > Monodontidae > Monodon > Monodon monoceros. Next base: position 93,008,452 of record NW_021703783.1, read on the forward strand.
AAGTGAAAACAATTTTAAAAAAAGCATGATGGCACTAAGAATGATTTCTTATTCTATGAATTGTGCCAGTAAAAATTCAACATTAAAATTATAATCCCAGGGCTTCCCTGGTGGCACAGTGGTTGAGAGTCCGCCTGCCAATGCAGGGGACACGGGTTCGTGCCCCGGTCCAGGAAGATCCCACATGCCGCAGAGCGGCTGGACCCGTGAGCCATGGCCGCTGAGCCTGCGCGTCCAGAGACCACAGCAATGAGAGGCCCGCGTACCGCAAAAAAAAAAAAAAAAAAAATATATATATAATCCCAGATGTTAAGTA